>NC_090649.1:329000998-329328498 GCF_040937935.1 Hyperolius riggenbachi | reverse complement strand
TCCTCAAAAATACAACTTGCCTAATAATTCTGCACTCCCTGTATATATTCCAGTAATAGTGTATACTGCAATGCTAAAAGTAGTGACAGGGGCAACTGGATTAATAGGAGACCATTTTAGCATCCTGACTTCCAAGCAAGCATGTCTCACCTGTATTGAGTTCTCATCCAGTTTCTCTGTTCCAACCTCAGTGACACTCAGCTGCAGACGATAGAGCTTGGGCTTATCTCTGGAGTCTGACCCATCTCAAGGTTACAAGAAAAAGAATATTAGGATGATTTAGCTACTATAGTAAATTCAGAATCCTGTCTAATGTCACAAGCCATGAATAAAGGTGCCCATACACTCGTCAGATTGGCAGCAGATAGATAAGAAATGCATCTGATGATCTATCTGATGCGTTTTTTTAGAACATTTTTTAC
This sequence comes from Hyperolius riggenbachi, assembly GCF_040937935.1. Classification (NCBI taxonomy): domain Eukaryota; kingdom Metazoa; phylum Chordata; class Amphibia; order Anura; family Hyperoliidae; genus Hyperolius; species Hyperolius riggenbachi. Next base: position 329,328,076 of record NC_090649.1, on the reverse strand, counting down.
CAGGATAGAATTCCAATAGATTTCAGTTTGAAATCTATTGGAATTCTATCTGATGGCATTTTTTTGCCATCAGATTTCCATTAAGGCCAATGCAAACTGATAAGCAATCTCATCAGATCGACCTAAATTTTCCATCCTGCCAGCTCGATGGAAATCCATCGAAATCGGCCATCGATCGGTCGATTGGTCAACCGATTTGCAAACGATCAATCGATCGATCGGGATCGATCGGTCGGCCAGAAAATCGGCTGAGTGTATGGGCCCCTTAAGTTGTGGATGTAAAACTAAAATGACTACACAATTAAATCAACATGCATTTCTTTAACACCATCTGCCAACCACTGAACCTAAAATGGACATGCCTAGCAATCATAATTTTTTTTATGTCTATGAAACATTTCCTAAAAGGCCACTAGTTGTAATATTTAATACAGGTGAAGGTGTGAGGCTGGAAGTAAATGCTGTAAGTTGTACCGTAAGTTGCTTATTAGCTCTACAAATCTGTGACAAATAGGCAATTACATTTGTACATTACATTAAAGAACAACACCGGGAGTGGAGGAAAAAAATAAATAACTTCTCAGTAATTGCAAAGGTTTTACAGACAAGCTGTCACTGACCACTGCTGCCTCCTATTCTGAAAAGTAATTCAAGGAGAGTATACCGACAACTGTCCAAGAATAACAGTTTACATTGAAAGCTTGTAAATCCTGAAGCATGGCAATCCACCCACCTACAATGTGATCAACTGCTACAAGAGTCATACCAACACTACCTGTACTATGGTCACTTAAACGGACAGCTAATGAAGCTCCACCCATAGGGGTGGAACATGTGTAGGTAGGTCTTATGCTAGGTACACACCATACGTTTTTCGGCAGATTTAGACGGTTCAATAGATAAATTGCGTCATGTCCGATATTTCCGATTGTTTTTCTGGTCGATTTATCATAGAAGTGAATGGAAATTGATAAGAAGAGATAAGAGAATCGAGCAGAAAATCGAGCGGAGAAGCGGATGGAAAATCAACCGAAAAAAATGCATCTTGTGTAGCTAGCATTTAACAAAAATCTCTATCCTATGCCCTCTCCTTCTAGAACAGCTCTCCTAGCAAAGGGACTCCAGTGCTTCTGTGCTCTCTGCCTCGTATGGATACTGAGCAGTACTTCTGCCACTACAAGTGATCAAGAAGAACAAAAGGACTATGAATAAAAATCCATCAAGTATTTCACATTTAACAGTCTAAATGGAAGGGTCGGCATTACAATTTCCTTTTGTTAAAACACTTTATAAATCCCAGTTTCCCTTTGGGAATTGGGCACTAAAATTTAAAGCAAAAAATATTTTTAAACATTGCAACGTATTTTTTGTTAAAATTTTATACAGTGTCAAAATATTTTTGGACATGGAGTGGTTTATAATGAGGCTTTGATGAACTTGGGAAACTATAAAGGTCTATTTTCTGCTTTTCCCGGCATCTGAAAGATGTCATTTCAGACCAAGACCAGCATAAGCACTGCTATGTTATGAGGTACAATGCAAGTCACATAGCTGGTGTGAGAACAAAAAAAAGTGAAGCTCAGCTGTCTTTAGCTCAGCTGTGCCAGTGGGAAAGTGCTATTACATTCTGGGCAGGGGCGTAGCAATAGAAATAGCAGCAATAAAATCTGCTATGGGGCCCTGGAGCATAGGGGGCCCAGAGGGTACTTCATTTATTCACCATTAACTTTCATGTGTTTCTCCACCCTCTGACTTTGTCCAGTGCCCATAAACTATATGCGGTGTAGATTGCATGAGAATGTTAATTACCCAATTACCTCATATCCACAGGGTAGGGGCAAGTCGCACTACCTACATATGCAGGCCCCATGAAAGTTTTGCTATGGGGCCCCATAACCTCTAGCTACGCCACTGGTTCTGGGCACAGGGCTGGGCGGCGTTGAAACTATACCACATCAGGCTTAAGAAGCCACAATTGCAGCGTAGTTTTAACTACGGCCAGTTTCATTAGATCAGCAGGATGCCAGGCAACTGGTATTGTTTAAAAGTAAACATCCATATCCCTTTCAGTTAAGGTTCCCTTTAAAGAGGACGTATGGGGTTTTTTTTTATTTGTATAACAAATTATGTAATGCTACCAAAATGTATTTTTGTATGCTGTTGCACATAGTAATGTTTTGTGATGAAAAGTGTGGACTGCTTGGTACTCACTTTAAACTCATCAACCAAACTGATCTTTGGAGATAGCAGTTTAGTAATGAGCTCTGTAAAAATATACCATTTGCCTCCCAGACAAGTAACATTTTCTCCTTTTAGGCTGAAGAAAACCTAAAACATTACAAAAGCACAGTTCCTGGACTTTGGTAGCTAGGGTCATTTTTGTTTTTTTTCCTTATGCAAGGACCTTAACATTGGTGAAGCGCATTGCAAGTGCAAGACAGGCCTCATCTTGCTACAAAGAGTACCAAGTACAGCTCAAAATTAAATTTCCATTGGTGATACATTTATATTGTTTTAAAATACTTTAAAATGACTTTGTAGTAGCAAACCTTAAAATATATAATGATCTACATTTTAAACTGCTCATTTTTTTTTTTTTTTTTTAAAGTGCTTGAGAAAATGTGTAAATCCCAAACACAAAAATATATATATATATAGTGCAGGGGTGAGAATGGGTTACTAAAAAAAAAAGATCTGAAGTGAGAATGATATGGTAGCAGCCATCTTTATGCACTTTTAAAAACTTCCAGTTGCCTAGCTGTCATGCTTATCGTTTTGGCTTCAAAAATCCTGGGCACACCCTTCGAACAAACCTACAGCCAGCGGAGTCAGAGTAACGTCAAACAACATATGATCTGCATTGCTCATTCTAGGTCAATTATTAAGGATCAGGGATCAAGCCCCATTACATGCACAAGGCAAGTTGCCCCACAGGGACCAAGAGTGCAGCGCCAACATCGTAACAACAAACGCTGTTATAGGCTGAACTCCGTGACAGCTCACACTTACCAGGTGAGATCTGTCCTGTATAGGACAGCGTTTGTATCTACTACTGATGCCCTGAAAGCGCTCTTTCTTTTTTTGTGTTCTAGTTATCTCATGTGGATCATAGAGATGCCTGCTGTTACGGATCTGCCTGATCGCACCATAGGGAATGATCCCAATTCGCAAACAACCAACGTCGTATAGATGTATCACTAGACCCCAGGCTAGCGACACGCCTGTATAGGTGAGCGGAGGGAAAAGTACAATGGAGCAGTTTGCCGCAAGTGGGGAGAAAAATGCGCTCGAGGGCTGCTAAAGATCTAGCATACTGGATTCTTACTAGAAGTCAGATGGCTGCTGTACACATTCTGGATTGACTCTAGATTCTTGGCCGAGGCGGTCTTTAGCAGCCTCTACAACAAGAGTTCAATCCAGTGCGAGTACGTAGCTTAATAAAGTAAAAAAGAAAGCCTGTCATGAAATACTGTCTTAATGATACAGGAATAAGAAGAGGGTCTCCGGGTCAAATACTCATCTGATCAGATGCAATTCATCCAGACAGGTGATCGCTCGGTCCCCCCCCCACCCTCCTCAGAACTGTGTCCATGGTGTTTTTTTTTCTCTTCTACAAATCTCTGTCAAGGCTCTGGCCACACCATCTGCATTGCCACGACCACCCCCAGCTTCGCAATTAATGGCCCAATTGGTGGCTCTCGAGCTGGAGGCGGGCCGTGACAACACAGTCTGAGGATTCCGAAGAGCATTGGTAGACTTCAGAAAATGGCAGTGACTGCGTTACCAAAAGGAGGCATGAAGCATTGAATCAGGTAAGTGTTTAACCCTGAGCACCCCCTCGGGAAGGGGGGGGGGGGGGGGGGGGGATTACTGGAGGTACAGGAGTCTATAAGAAAGAGGATCAGCACAACAACCACACAAGTAGTAGGCTTTAAAAGTCAACCAGCAATGGCATCTTCCATATTATTGTGGTTCAGGTGTCCATTATTGCAGTTAATGCTTCAAAACATTGTTGCACAAATCTGTTTGAGGAACCAGCACATAAGTAAAAAGTAGTAATTTTTCCCCATCGCAATTTATCTCAAGCTTTTTTTTTCTTTGTCAAGTACAGATGAGAAAAGGAGACATGAGAAATAGAGAGAATATCAGCACAAACGACCACGTGATTTGATGTTTCAAGTTCATTTTGAAACATTACCTTCACAAGAATGATAGCTGTAGCAGGCAAAGTGGTTCCTTCTGCCTGAGGACAGAACACACACACAGACAGGACCCAGGAAAAGACATCATCAGCAGAATAGATCATGCAGAGCATGCCAAGGAAAGCAGCAAGAAAAGATAGGAAAGTGTGAATCAGCAGCCTGGCAATTTTATTTTCTTTCAAAAGTGAAACATGCATTTCAAGGAAGGTTGAAGGTTAAATGCAAGCCGGTGTCATTCCTGACTCCTATTAAACTCTGTGCACAGATACCTCCTCTAATTAAATTATTTATGGAAAGCTTTTGTACTCACTAGTAATCCTCATTACAAAGATACAAAACTACTAAAATCTACTAAATGTAAACCTAATAAAAACTATAGACCAAAACAGACATTTAATACATTAGAACGTAAAGTCCATACACCAGCATACAAATGACCAAACAAAAGATATTAGTGAGGGCATAGTGCAAAACAAAGAATATATGTGAGGTATAGGTGAGCAACATGTACAGAAAGTTATTAGGTTGCAAAACTGATATTACTTAAAAAAAAAAAAAAATTGTGTGTTTACTCAAGAAATTAAAGTGCAAGATGAACGTGGTTAGATTTTGTGTATTCATAAAACTTAATTGTATTTGGATCCCATCTCACATAGAATAAAGAGAGCTATGAAATGTGAGACTTTGGTGTGTATCCATTGGTGGAGAGGAATACACCACATGGCACCTCACACAGTTGTTAAAGAGAGTCTGAAGCGAGAATAAATCTTGCTTCAGACCTCATAGATAGCAGGGGCATGTGTGCCCCTGCTAAAACGCCGCTATCCCGCAGCTTAACGGGGGTCCCTGATCCCCCAAATCCCCTCGTTTCAGCGGGGGAGCGCTTCCTGGTTGGGGCAGGGCTAACCGCCGCAGCCCTGCCCCACGCGCGTCTGTCAGACGCGTACCTCCGCCTCTCCCCCGCCCCTCTCAGTCTTCCTTCACTGAGAGGGGCGGGGGAGAGGCAGCGATGCGCGTCTGATAGACGCGCTGAGAGGCAGGGCTGCAGCCGTTAGCCCTGCCTCTCGGAGCAGCAAAATCTACGACCAATTTGGTCGTTGATCTTGCGGGGGGTGTTTGGGGGTGAAGGGACCCCCGTTTAGCCGCGGGATAGCGGCGTTTTAGCAGGGGCACACATGCCCCTGCTAACTATGAGCTCTGAAGCTAGAATTATTCTCGCTTCAGAGTCTCTTTAAGGAACCTTTAAACAGTCACCAACATTGCACCTCATTAGCAGAATTTGCAATTGAGAAACAAAATTTGACTTGTGCATCACCATCAAAAGCTCTCTCAAATGACTGTACAACGTAAATACGACTACGGTACATCATAGTCTCTTAAATCTCTACTGCAGTTCTGTACATATCTATTTGCCACCCACACCGTAACAAAACTTCCTTTAATCCAATTCATAAAACATACACTAAAATAAACTTGCAGCGAATACAGAAGGCGGCCAGTGACTAAATATACGCCTATGCTGAAAAACAGGTTATCGTCAACATCAATGATGAAGGATGAGTTTCTTCATTCATAACAGCCTTTTGATTAATTGTGCACAATGCATCTATAATAAGACAAATCAATGATTTCATAAATGATGCATGTCTAAACTTGAACAGAAAGACTAAAGAGTGGCTGATCACATCTTACCTGGACTTAATTCTACTAAGTAAGGTAGTTTATCAGGAGAAAGGGAGTAACCATAGGCATCTGCTCTGTCTTTGCCCTTTAAAGGTTTATTATTCATTTTTCGGTTCTTCTTTGAAAGGTAATCTGGAGGTCGTCTTTTTAACTGAAACACAAGTTCTCCTACAAAATTAAAAGCAAAAAGTCAAGCAAACTGTCATAGTGTATTGGAGTTGCTGTCTTTTCCACACTCGAGGGAAATTTTCTCATCTAGTAGGTTGGGAAGTCACTTAGGGTTTATAACAGCCCTGGGCAAACTACGACCCCACATCCAGCCCACTTGCGCTGTTACACCGGCCCGCCGAAAGGCGGACGGATTCCTCTCATTCCCCCCTCACTCCATGCAGAGTTGCAACCAGGCAGCGGGGGTATTTGAAACTCGCCTTCTATCACCACTTCCCACATTGCGTCTCCATGACAACAGGACATCACATGACGTGATGCGCCAGCGTGTAATACACTGGCATGTCCTGACATCACATCATGTGATGCTCTTTTGCCATGCAGACACGACGCGGTAAGTGGTGATTAAAGGAGAGTTTCAAATCTCCCGCTGTCCGCTCGCAACTCTGCAGGGAGGAAAGAGGTTGGAATGTAAAGAATGCAGCCTACGTAAAGATTGCCCAGCCCTGGTTCATAACCAAGTAGACTGGCACTTTCTCCATCATCATAAATTAGGTGAAATAAATCATATGCTTACATTTTTGCATATTCAATAAATACAGCCATTGATGGTAACACCGGTAACTCACCAAGAAAAAAATAATTAAAATGATCTAGTGAGGTATGGTTCGGCGTTCGTCATATAGCTTTTTTATACAACAATGCATCATTCTCAAATAATTTACAGTATACACACTACACACTGCATTTTAAACTATGAAAAAGAGCAGAGTTAATGACCCTTTGAACTTCTCTGCAGTAAAATCATATCTGAAGTTGTCTTTCACTGTTTCTGTGATGTATAAGTGCTTCAGAAAATAGCACTGTAGCCAACCAAGTCTGGTCGAATGTTCTATTTCTTAACTTAACACATACTTAACACATTCTTAACACGTACAATTCATCATGAGTTTATTTTCAGTTCAGATTCCCTTTTATGTGATGTAGCTTTACTATAAAACTTGCCTTTCTTCAGAGTGTAACCAGTGAAGACAATCTTCCCCACAGCGATTTGGTCTAGAGATGTTCATGGAACATCCAAGCTGGGAAGATCCATGCCATTGTTCTCCATCACCTTCTCTCAGCCTGCTGTCTGTGTCATCTCCTGCAGCCCACTTCCTGACTGCAAGTGCTCTCTGTTACTGCCCACTGCTGCCTCTGACCACTGAGTGTAAAGAGTGTTCCCACTTTAGTCTTGAAACCCACTACTGTTTTCACTCTCATTGCCCACTATATGTCTATCCTTGGTCTGTTACTACCTCTTGTTGTTCAGTCTGAATGCCAATTCTGTGTGAGACATTTTAGCTCATTACTGCTCTATGTACACCACCTCTCTAAAGGTGGCCATACACTGGTTGATTTGCCATCAGATCGACCAACAGATTCCTCTCTGATCTAGTCTGATCAGAGAGGGCTCGTATGGCTGCCTTTACTGCAAACAGATTGTGAATCGATTTCAGCATGAAACTAATCACAATCTGGTGGTGGTGGTGCTGCCACTGCGCCGCCAAATCCCCCCCCCCCCCCCCTGCATACATTACCTGCTCCAGGCCGGCACGAGTCCCCTGGTCTCCGCTGTCTCTTCTCCGCTGGGTTCCAGACCGGCAGGCTTCACTTCTTTCTGTCTAGGAAGGTTTAAACAGTAGAGGGCGCTCTACTGTTTAAACTTCCTGCCGGGACAGGAAGTTCAGTGAAGCTGCAGCCCTGGAGCCCGGCAGTGAAGAGACAGCAGTGACCGCGGGTACTCGCACCGGCCAGAGCAGGTAATGTATTGCGTCGGTCATTCGAATGCCGCTATCGACGCACTCCCGACGATTGAGCGAAATGTTCCGCAGACGGAAAGACAGGAACGATTGATTTCGGACGGAAATCGATCGTTCTGTCAGCGTTTGTGCAACGATTTCACAGCAGATTCGAACACAGTGATCGAATCTGCTGTATATCGGTGGGAAAATCGTTAGGTGTATGGGCCCCTTAACACTGGCATCAGTGTTTTGTCCTGTCTCACCTCCCCCTGCCCATTGTTCTAATGTTGATTCTGCTTTACTATCAGGCATCCTCTGTCTCCTCTAGGCCTCTTCTCCATGAGCAGCTGAAGGTGGCAAATTCACTGCCTGTCAGCAGCTCCCATTCCCTGGCCGGGTAGCTAGTGCTCAGCATGGGCAGTGGACAGGCGGACCCACCATTAAGTTGCATCTGAGCACGGTGGCTGCCATGCTCATACACAACAATAGACTTTTTGCAGCCAAGTAACACCCCCGCTTGTCAAACATGACACAGACAGTGTAACCGAACACTACCATTCCGAATGGTGTGTGGTTGATAAATGAGCAGTTCATCTGTTCATGGAAAAGAGGCCTAACAACCCTGCTCTATTTCTCAAACCTGTTTTCCTCTTTAGGTGCATACACACGCAATACTACAGGATCAGGACCAGTCGTTCTCTATAGTAGTGCGTGGGTACGCACCTTTTCTCCTTGAGCTTTGGCTACATTTTCCATCCACTAGCCCTTTTTTTCCAAGTCACCTCCTTCCTCTCTGCCACCTTTCTCTATTTGCAAACTAACTACCTTGTGCCCTTTATGCTAACTACTCTCCCACAGGTATCTCTCACCAGCATCTTCCATGCTTGCCCCCTTTCTTGGCCCACTATCTGATTCTTGGATTTCCCATTGACTGTCTTTTTTTTTCCACCGACACTTCCGCACTACCTCTCTTTTTCACTATACCTAGCTACATACTGTATATATATTCTTATAAGGGCTCCGTTTTGACTCACTGCATAATGTATGCAATCTGCATGGTAACAAATGTCCCTACATTTTCATGAATGGTTCACAGTACAGCTACGTGTTCCTGCAATTTAACATGTCTGTGGACATTTTAGCAGACAGCAAAACGCAATTTCCCATTGGGTGTATTGTATTGAGGCAGAAAACATCCACGTTCTAACGCGGTTTGCTGTGCAGCAGGAAAAGCACGCACAAAATTGTGACTGAGCGTCTGGAGAAACCGATCCATCCATTTTCACAACTCACAAGTTACTCTACAGAATTGCCAGTACAGGGGCTGTATCAGCATTTTGCACCAGCAATACGTTGCACCAGGTGGTAATTTTGTTACCATTAGTTACAAAATGTTGAGTGACACGGATCATAAATTGCTCATCAAGACAATCAGTGACTCATACGGATGTAAAGAGCAAATTATATAGGAAATTGCAAGCAACGTGTTTGGTTCCATTTACCTTTATCACTTGGCCAGTCTCGGAATATCTGTAGAGGGCAGTCATCATCATCTAGTATGGCTTCTTTAATGCCTTTATCTGAATGCTGAGCACCAGGTGGTAACATTACCTAACCAATACACACATAAAGTGTATGAACAAATGTTAGCATAAACAGTGCAGTACATTTTGTTAGACAAACAACTAGAGGACCTGCTGAACTGCATGTTTGTAAGATGGCACTTCTGTGATCTTCCATTCCTATGTTTAACAAAGAACCAGACTTGTGCAGCCCCAATAGTTAATACAGTAGAATCCTTTCATAGTAAACTCAAGGGGACCAGGAAAAGTTGTTGCTATATCAGAAGTTTATTATATCAGAATTGGTCTCACATTGTATATATACACAGGCGCATTTGCTGGGACCTGAGGACTGAGTTCACTATATCAGCATTTACTATAATGAGATTCTACTGTAATGCTTTTTGCAATAGGGATATTATGGAATTAATGAGCCAATGTTAAATTTTTCATAAACCTTTAATGGCAACTTGAAGCAAGAGGTATGTGGAGGCTACCATATTTATTTCCTTTTAAACAATACCAGTTGCCTGGCATTCATGCCGATTTATGGCTGCTCTGGGGTATGAATCACACAACTGAAACAAGCATGCAGCTAATCTTATTAGAAACCTCTGATCTGTGTGATCAGGGTCTGTGGCTAAAGCCTCGTACACATGAGGCACAAATGTAGCAAGACCAATAAAAAAAAAAAAAATAATAAAAAAAAAATGACAGCTCGTCGCCAGGTCCCTCTGTGCTGCAGCCGTACACACGGCTCATAGAGGGACAGAGATGCGGCGGAAGCTGTCGCCCGAAGGTTCCTTCCCCCGCCGGAAGCTCGGTCCATGGTAAGTGTGTTGCTGTTGCTAGTCTGCATACATACGGCGGACTATCGACAGTTGCGGCGAAAGCTGTTGCAGGCGATTGGCCGTGCCAATCGGCTGGCGACAGCTCTGACGGGCGATGGTTCGGGGCGCGCGCCATACACACGGGCGACCTGTCCCCGCAACACACGCGCGTGCCACGTGGTTGCGGCGACAGCCGTAGCCCGTGTGTATGAGCCTTTAAAGTAGAATGCTGGGAATACACGGCTCGATTTTGAGCCATTTAGATGGCTCGATAATTTCTGACACGTCCGATCTCCCGCCCGATCGTTTCCACGCTCGATTCTGCATGATAGACAATGGAAAAAGATAAACGAGCGAAAGATAAGAGAATCTCCCGCAGAATTGAGCGCGAAAAACGAGCCGTGTATTCCCAGCATTAGAGGCAGAGGACCAGCAGTACAGCCAGGCAACTGGTATAAAAAGAAATATATTTTCTGCCGTATAAGACGCTCCGGAATATAAGATGCACCTAGGCAGTGGCATAGCAACAGGGGATGCTGAGGTAGCGAACGCACCAGGGCCCTTAGGACAGAGGGGCCTCAGGGGGTCCGATATCATCCAAAGTATTAGCTTTTTATTGGTTTTGTGCTGGTAATAATCACTTCTATAGATGCTTTGAATAGTAGTAATTAAACTGTTCCCCATCCCCTTCTTGCACCTTTGACACTGCAGCTGTCCTTGGCAGGTTTTGGTGCGCCGTTTTAACAGAGTGCTTGAGTGCTTCCCCCCTTACCCAATGTAAAACTTGCAATGGGACCTATAGCTCCTTAGCACCTCCACCACACCTAGGTTTAGAGGGCAAAATCCAGGAAAAAAAATATATACTTAACCTGGCGAGTCTATATTCCAGGAGCTTTTTGTAGCTGTTCTCCCTCAGTTTTCTCTCCTGTGTCCCCTTCTGTCCCCAGTGTGCGTCCCCATCTTCAAAAAATATCTTGATATTCTATTAAAATGTCCTTTCTTGGATCTGCATGAATTTATATGTATTGGCACGTTTTTTCCTCATTAAAGTTTTCCTAAGTCATAGCAATTAAGGCCTTAGAGAGGTTGGAACCCTCTTCCACTAGTAGTGACTGGGGTGCATGGAGTGGCCACTGCCTGGTATCTAGATGCTAATAATTCTGGCTTGAATAAAATGAATACAAATTGTGTGGAACTTGGAACTGGGTCAGAAAGTGCATTTGAGTGTCACAATTCCAAGCTGCATATAACCTGCATTAAATCTGCATGTAAACTAGAATTATTAGCAACTCCCTGACTATCTCTAGTGTCTGGCTTCCTGATCAAATAATTGAGGTGCTAATAACTCCCCAATGTATTCAAATGTAATACAAATTGTACGCGGCATGCAAATGGGCAACTGTCAGATGTAAATGGCCCAATTTCAAGCTGTATACAATGTGTAGGCAAGGCCAAAATGCTCATTGACCATCTCAACTTACATCCAGTGTTAACATACAAGTTAGTGGTTTAATTACTCACCAGTTTGAGGTAGTCTACTATAAAATTAAAAAAAAATAAAAAAGACACCAAAATGCAAATGTGCATAAAACAAGAACATCCATTCACAGAACTGCATAAAAAATTAGGCCTTTTCAAATGTGGATTGAAGGTCATTGCTGGAAAAATACCTCAGAAAAAAAGCTGAATGTGCAAAGTCAGCAGACTGCACTGCATGACAACACAGATGTGAATTTCATGACTGTACACAAAGACACAGATTTAGATCACGTATGCAGATTGTATTCATTTGCAGAGGTGTGTTAAACCACACCTGTACCAGAAATTGATACTAAACAACTCTGCACCGTGGAATCTTTTTACAGTGAGTCATGCTATATTAGTTCAAATAACTACAATAAAGAAAAGAAAACCAAATGGGAGAAAAGCATGCATTCATTTTAAAGTTCAACGAATGTAGTTAAACCAACACAGCCTAAAATAGAACCACACAGACTAAAAACTAAAATTACAACTGCACAGCAGTCAACCATTTGAAAGCTGGAATGGCACATGACATACAAGATATAAACAACTTTTGTATGCTTGAGCAGCCTAAGGACAGAGAGCTGCCAACCACTCAGCGGAGCATCCTTGTTTATGCTTAAGGAGAAATTTGATATTTTTAAACATAGTATGTTAACCCTATGTCTGCTTCTATGAAAGCAGGAAGTAGACACTGCAGATTTATTGCAGGATTTGTATCAGCTGTAACAAAGGATATTTTTATTATGCATAAGCATAGGTTATTATGCCGTTGCTTAACTTTTAGAGCAGATCAAAAGTTCTGAGTTCAGGTCCATTTTAAGAATCTGCCCTGCGTCTTTTTAATGGAGTTAAAGGGAGCCTAGGTAAGATATATGTGGAGATATGTGGAGGCTGGCATTTACATCCTTACATATTGCCTGGCTGTTATGCTGATCCACTTGCCTATAATACATCAAGAAAGACACTGAACAAGCATGCAGATCAGAGGTTTCTGATTTCAGCTGTGTGATTCATACAATACTGACCACAAAGTTCAGAAGGACTGCCAGGCAACTGGTATTGTTTAAAAAGAATGTCTCAATTCGGGTTCCTTTTCAGACTTTGCTGAGCTCTAATGCTGGCCACAAGAGACATTCCATTAGATGCAGAAGGGTAGGGTCAGGTGATCTGTGTACGCAGGGGAAGACTGGCTGGTGCTCCCTCCCTGCTCCCCCTTGACTGATTATTTTTTGAACAGGGTTTAGCAGCCATGTGTGCCCAATAAAATTGCAATGTTGTCTCAGTAGGAAAACAAACTACAAGACAAGTAACATTCTGAATTGCGCTTTTCTTATGGCAGACTCAAAGTGCTTGCACTGCAGCCACTAAGGTGCGCTCAGTGGGCAGTAGCAGTGTTCGGCCTGAAACTCACTAAAAAGTACAAAGCGCTATCGCAATCGCTAGCGATTTGTGATAGCATTTTGCAATCGATTTTGGGAGAGTTTTCCCTGCTCCTACACGCTCCATGCTGCACGTCCTGTGAATGCGATTTCCTTAACTACTTAAACGACCGCGGCGGCAGCACCAGGACCACCTAACGCAGAGTGGAGCCAAGTCCTGGAGCTGCAGTTTGGCACTGAATGCATGATCGTCCCCTGCCGGTTCGCCATCCTATGGCGATTCAGGACGGCACGCGGGGGGGGGGGGGGGAGGGAGGGAGAGGGAGGAAGGAGAAAGGAAAAAGCCTCCCTTCTTTCAAAGAGTCCGGCAGAGTGTCCTATTAAGGACACTACAAGGAGGCAGAAATGATTTGTGTGCTGAGTTGTAGGGCTAGCCAAGTACTTTCAGCAGACTGAAATGGAACGATAGATTTACATAAAATAACAAAAGTGGCTTGTTTACGGTTTGTGTTAATATATTTTTTTGTAAGTGGCTTTACAATGAAGGCTTATTTCCACTGGGTGCCGCATCTGTTTAACACGACAACAGTGCTACTACTTGGCCACATCCAAATCCCTATAGTTGTGCATGGCAAGGCTATCGTAATTCAAACGGGTGATACAGAAAAACACCAAAAGAGAAACTGCTGTCAAAAGATAGATCCCTCTCTGATCTAATCTGATCAGAGAGGGATCGTATGGCCACCTTACTGCAAACAGATTGTGAATCGATTTCAGCCTAAAACCGATCACAATCTGTGGAGCTGCTGCCGCCCCCCCCCCCCCCCCTTCCCCTGCATACATTACCTGTTCTGGCCGGCGCGAGTCCCCCGGTCCACCGCTGTCTTCTTCTCCGCCTGGTCCCGGCATCTTCCTCGCATCGGCTCCCGGGTGGCATCTTTCCCAACGGCATCCGCGTATAACTGTCACTCCAGTGACAGTGGAAGTTCAAATAGCGCGCCCTCTATTTGTACTTCCGCTGTCACTGCAGTGACACAGGAAGTTATACACTGATGCCATGATGCGGAAGGTGATGGGAGAAGATGCCAGCCAGGAGGTGACAGCAGTGACTCGCGCCCGCTGAGCAGGTAATGTATCTCCGCTGTACTGCGTTGGTCGTCAGGCATTCGAACGACGCACTCCTGACCCGAGAAAAATCTTCCGCACGGATGGATCGACGGGAGTGATGGATTTCGGATGGAAATCCACCGTTCTGTCAGCGGTGTGCGCGGCGATTTCACGGCCGTTTCAATCACTGATCGAAACGGCCGTATTGTGGCGGGAAAATCGTTAGGTGTATGGGCCCCTTAAGGCGCACACACATACACACACACACACACACACACACACACACTTGTAGTGTGGGTAATTTAAAAACAGGAGTGATAATTTCAGATAACCATTACTGCAAGTGTGTGCAGTATTTTAAACTGCCTAAAGGTGCGTACACGCACTACAAAAGGCAACGACTGGTCCGCCGGACCCTCCCGCTGTGCGGTCTTTTAGCCGACAGTAGGGCGTGTGTACGCACTGTCGACGGATTGATAAGGCTCAGCGGATAGTTCAGAAACAGCCTTATCAATCCGCCAACAGTGCGTACACACGCTACTGTCGGCTAAAAAGACCGCACAGCGGAAGGGTCCGACGGACCAGTTGTTGCCTTTTGCAGTGAGTGTGTAGGCACCTTTCAGATACACTGACAGATCAAAGCTTTTCAAGGAATGCATATTCTTCTCCCTCAGAGGAAAGGCTCTGTAAGCAGGCAAAGGAAGCCAGCCCTCCCACCTCACTCCTGGGCCTAAGGACCTGTGGACAAAAGGAAGTCTGAATAAAAGTGTTCTAGGTGGGCATAACTGATAAGAGGCCCCTGCTGTGCAGTACAAAAACAATGAGGAGAGATAAAGCCAACTAACAAACTAAAACAAATTGAGGCCATTAAATTGCAAGTACAAAGTCTGTGGAACAATTGAGCCCCAGTTATCCTAACAATTAAAACAAATATATGTATACACAATACAAACACTACAAATAGCATTTGTCTCACCCTTGCAATGCAGAAGTCCCTGGGATTTTCTTTCTCCATGCCATATTTATCCAGTGCTTCGGCAACAGCAAAATCCGCTGTATCATTTGTGGACAACAAAAACGTTTTGTAGGGAATGTTTGGCTTTAAGGTGTCAGCATATATTCTCAGTGTCCCACCTAAAAACAAAAAAAATATTAATATATACACTGTACAGTGGGATGCAAAAAAAAGGGCAACCTTGTTAATAGTCATGATTTTCCTGTATAAATCATTGGTTGTTATGGTAAAAAATGTCAGTTAAATATATCATATAGGAGACACACACACAGTGATGTTTGAGAAGTGAAGTTTATCGGAGTTACAGAAAGTGTGCAATAATTGTTTAAACAAAATTAGGCAGGTGCATACATTTGGGCACCACAAAAAAGATGAAATCAATATTTAGTAGATCCTCCTTTTGTAGAAATTACAGCCTCTAAATGCTTCCTGTAGGTTCCATTGAGAGTCTGGATTGTAATTGAAGGTATTTTGGACCATTCCTCTTTACAAAGCAGCTCTAGTACATTCAAGTTTGATGGCTTCCGACATGGACAGCTCTCCATCTCACACCACATATTTTCAATTATATTCAGGTTTGGGGACTGAGATGGCAATTCCAGAACGTTGTACTTGTTCCTCTGCATGACTGCCTTAGTAGATTTTGAGCAGTGTTTAGGGTCGTTGTCTTGATCCAGCCCTGGGGCAGCTTCAACTTTGTCACCGATTCCTGGACATTGGTCTACAGAATCTGCTGATACTGAGTGGAATCCATGCGTCCTACAACTTCACCAAGATTCCCAGTCCCTGCACTGGCCACACAGCCCCACAGCATGATGGAACCACCACCATATTTTACTGTAGGTAGCAGGTGTTTTTCTTGGAATGCTGTGTTCTTTTTCCTCCATGCTTAACTCCCCTTGTTATGCCCAAATAACTCAATTTTAGTGTCATCAGTCCACAGCACCTTATTCCAAAATGAAGCTGGCTTGTCCAAATGTGCTTTAGCATACCTCAAGAGGCTCTGTTTATGTTGTGAGCGGAGAAAAGATTTCCTCTGCATCACTTTCGCATACATCATCTCCATGTGTAAAGTGTGCCAAATGGTTGAACAATGCACAGTGACTCCATCTGCAGCAAGATGATGTTGTAGATCTTTGGTGTTGGTCTGTGGGTTGACTGACTGTTCTCACCATTCGTTGCTTCTGTCTATCCAAGATTCTTCTTGATCTGCTACTTCAAGCCTTAACTTGAACTGAGCCTGTGGTCTTCTATTTCCTCAATATTTTCCGAACTCTTATGAAAATCTCGGAGACTGCTTTCTGTATCCCCCCCCCCCCCCCCCCTCAACCATGATGGTGAACAATCTGCCATCAGGTCATTTGAGAGTTGTTTTGAGAGGGGGTCTGTTTCTTTAGAGAAAATTAAAATAGGAGGGAAACTTACAACTGACCCCTTAAATACTATCTCATAATTGGATTCACCTATGTATGTAGGTCAGGGGTCACTGAGCTTACCAAGCCAATAGGAGTTCCAATAATTAGTTCTAAAGGTTTTGGAATCAATAAAAGGACAACAGTGCCCAAATGTATGCACCTGCCTAATTTCATTTAAACAAATTATTGCGAACTTTCTGTAAATCCAATAAACTTAATTTGTCTCCTATATGATAAACTTGACTTTTTTTTCGTAACAATCAACGATTTATACAGGAAAATCATGACGATTAACAAGGTTGCCCAAACTTTCGCATCCCACTGTACAATTATATTTCCATAAATATATTTCCATAAATTCATAATCATACATGCATAAATTCATGTCACCTCGTATACCTCGGCTGAGCCGGTCAATAACTACCACCTCTGGAGAATTCCACGTGTAAAGAAGCCCCCGACAAGTCAGGTAAAAAGAGGCACGCATCCAAGGACATTTGGGCACCGCCACAAGCCATAATGTGACTGGCTATAGCCTGCATTTCTTCATTATAATATACAGTAGACGCCTGTGGCAGGGCCCAAATTTCCCATTTACAGCTCACACCCAAATTGCCTGTTTCACACAAGCCTTGCATCATTTAAAATTACAAACGAGGTTAGTGCACAAACTAGCACATTACTAAAAAAAAAAAAAAAATTTCTAAAGGTATTAACCTTATTCACCAAATTTAGAGCAACGCCCTTTATTATATATCAGCAGACAGAAGCTTTTTGCTGTTTAGTGCCGAACTAAAGCCAAAACCAAAAGAGAAAATCTAACTGCAATCTGGATACATTAATACTATTAGTGTTTAAAAGCAAAAGGTTTTGTGAGCAAAATATTTGTCACTACAGTACAGCTTAAGCTTTACACTAAACTTAAAATACATACTAACAAGGGGATATGTGATATTTATAACATCAGATTGACTTGAAGAATGCTGTCATCAAGCTTAAAGTGAACCAGAGACGAAGCACCCTCATGTATATTACCATACATATCAATGGGAACATGACAGTAAACACCTACCCTGCACTTTGTTTCATTCTTCTCTGCTAAATCTGCCTGTTATCAGCCCTGATAAGAATCACCGACTGAGCATTCAGTCTAGCTTTCACCAGAATGATTATAGCTGAGTCAGTCTTCTGTGATGTCTTTTCAAGTCCAAGCCTGCACCCTTGTGGCTCTGCTTTGCTGCTTCGAGGATAACTAGCAGGCAAGCAGAGGCACAAGAGGGCAGACTTGGGCTTGAAAAGACATCACAGAAGACTGACTCAGCTATAATCATTCCGGGGCAAAGCTAGACGAAATGCTCAGTCGGGGATTCTTATCAGGGCTGATAACAGGCAGATTTAGCAGAGAAGAATGAAACAAAGAGCAGGGTAGGCGTTTACTGTCATGTTCCCATTGATATGTATGGTAAAATACATGAGGGTGCTTCGTATCTGGTTCTCTTTAAGATGTGAACTCTGCACCAAAACTAGAACTGATTTAAAGGACGACTCCAGCAAAAAAAAAATAAGCAGTTGAAATCTTACAGAATCAACAGGTTTTGGACTAGTCCAACTCCTTATGGGGAATTCTCAGCGTTTTCTTTGTTTTCAAAAGCATTTCCTGAACAGGAGTTGCTAAGTTTAACTGCCGAAATAGTAAGATACCACCCAGCGTCACTAACAGCAGTTAGACTTAGCAACTGCTATTCAGGAAATGCTTTTGAAAACTAAGTCTAGCTACCGTTAGGGACGCTGGGTGGTATCTTACTATTTCGTCAGTTAAACTTAGCAACTTCTGTTCAGGAAATGCTTTTGAAAACAAACTGCCAAAATAGTAAGATGCCACCCAGCGTCCCTGACGGCAGCTAGACTTAGCAACTGTTATTCAGGATATGCTTATGAAAACAAAGAAAACCCTGAGAAACGCCCATGAGGAGATGGAATAGGTCCAAAAGCTGGAGGTTCTGTCAGATTTTAACTGCTTACTTCTTTCGCTGGAGTGGTCCTTTAAAGAGAAACTCCGACCAAGAATTGAACTTTATCCCAATCAGTAGCTGCTACCCCCTTTTACATGAGAAATCTATTCCTTTTCACAAACAGACCATCAGGGGGTGCAGTATGACTGATATTGTGGTGAAACCCCTCCCACAAGAAACTGGAGGACCGTGGTACTCCTGGCAGTTTCCTGTCTGTGAACCTTGTTGCATTGTGGGAAAATGGCTGTTTACAGCTGTTTCCAACTGCCAAAAAAAGCATGCAGCAGCTACATCACCTGCCAACAGTAAAAATGTCACCATGTAATAAATGTCAGAATGTAAATAAGGGATTTAAAAGGTTTTACACTGGGCAAACACTGACTAAATCATTTATACATAATTATTGTAAAAATGAAGCACTTTTTTTTAATTACATTATTTTCACTGGAGTTCCTCTTTAACAGGTTCACCCTGATCTGTCCATTTACTTAACTGGTTAACTGAACAAAACTTAGTTTTATTAAGAAGCTAAACGTATCCTCACCAGAGTCTGGTCGGCCATCAGAGCTGCGGAACTCCTGCATTCTCTTTTCCAACTTCTGCTGTCTCCGTCGCTTCATCACTACTTCTGGATTAGATATTGTGCGAGTAAAGCTGGTTTCTGGCATATCTTTATAAACTTCTGCAGCCAGGCGTGAGTTCTCACTAACAAAAACGGAGATAAAACAAGTTTTTGGTTGATGAGATTTAAATGGATTTTAGTTAAAAGTAACAACCATGTACCATTCCCAAGAAAAACAAATTTAACAGTATAAACACAACACCATGTGGCTTTTTTAGAACGCTGTTCCAGTTAAATTTTTTATTTTACATCCAAGAAAACTGGTAAATACCTGAAAATTCGGGCCAGCACAAGGGATAGTCCATGAGGTGCAACAATTTTAAGCTGATTGTATTTTTTGCAAATATATGTGGCTTCAAAGTGGACCAATAATGAGCAGGTTCATTTCCAAAATGAACACATTTACGTTAAATTAGAATCAAAAATAATTTTACTTCATTGACCATTCCCAATGAGCAGCATAGCCACAACTTCCGCCCTGCTGACCAGAAGTCGGTACACAAATCATCCTACTCCGTTTATGAAACTACCAACTCCAGGTACCCAAAATGGCTCTGACTCCTCGACTTAGACTCTTTAGTAATACTTACCAGGGCTGTGGATTTGGTTCAAAACTCATCCGACTCCCGACCCCTCAGTTTTTGAAACCACTGACTCCGACTCCAGGTATCTAAAATTGCTCCGACTCCACAGCCCTGCTGTTGACCGGGTACTGTGCCACAAACCAGCCTTCTCCTAGCACGGGCTTTCTCAACCAGGGTTCCCTGGAACCCCAGGGTTCCTTGAGGACTCTGCAAGGGTTCCTTGGCATTTTCCCTCATCGTGGGGGAAGTATAATAGAGCTCACTATAATAGGTGGTACTGTAACAAGTAGCACTAAATTGGGGGATCAGGAGACAGTATAATGACTGGCAGTGTAATAGGGGTAGTGAAATAAACAGCTACACATACTTTTAAAGACAATGCCTCCTGCAAAATAAATGCAGGGGTTCCTCGAGATCAAAAAGTTATTTGCAGGGTTCCTCCAGGGTAAAAAGGTTGAGAAAGGCTGCCCTAGCATCAGAGAGCCTGCCTTCAGCTCTGCAAACTGCTCCATTAGAATACATGGTAAACGTTACCTTTTTCCTGAGGATATGACTTTACACAACTTTGGAAGTTTTTTTTTTTTTCTACAGAATATTTCCCGGAGGAAAATCATTTAAGTATTTATATAGCACCGACATATTACACAGCGCTGTACAGAGTATATATCGCCTTGTCACAATATAGCCCCTACCATAGTCATATCTATGTATGCATCGCATAGTGCATGTATCATAGTCTAGGGCCAATTTAGGGGATGCCAATTATTTAATCTGTATGCTTTTGGGACCTGTGAGGAAACTGGAGTGCCCGGAGGAAACCCACACAGACACGGGGAGAACATACAAACTCCATGCAAATGTTGATTTCTTTTTCTCCACACAACACCCATTTAGTTGGGTGCTAGTTAACATTATCTATATATATTTTCGACTCCTGGGGCGTGAATAGTTGAACGGTAAGGCTATGCTCATCGTGAAGGGCTGGGTAATTTGCTGCCACTATTAAAATATGAAAAGTTACTAATTGCTCATTTATACAGCATTGACCACACATGCTAATAACAAATGTAATAATTAAAAAAATAAATCAATTCAACTTTGCTAATAGATAAAAGAGCATACATAAACTTTGATGACAGTGGCAAGATGTTAAACAGAATCCACTATTGACAGGTCAGGCAGAATCCATACAGAGGCCATCACTTGACCTGGTCATCACCATTTTCCCCCCATGAAGGTTTCTCAAGTGCTGGCATTTGTGATGGTTTCCAAACATTCATTTGTCTGGAATGCAGTTGGATGGATTTAGGACAAAGGCTGCATTGTTTACCGAGGCCTAATTGTTTCTTGCCATGCAGTGATAAAAGCAAGCTTGAATAAGCAAGGATAGTAATGATATGTCTGTCACATCGCATTTACTATGGTTAAAGGGAACATGCCCATTCCAAGGGGAAAATACTAAGAACATGTTCAATCTATTGACTTAACATGTTCTTGTAGGCTTACTTTACCTATTATGCACAGCGATGTGTTTCATATCCATGTCATTTATATATCAATCATTTCAGATGTTCATTGCTTGAAACTATTGGTTGCGATCCTTTGGACTGACATTCTACTGTGCGCACATACCATATACAAGTATGTTCCGTGGTGTCCTTCTGTTCCTTTACAGCAAAGGCCCATTTGCTATTAACTTTTTCTTCTTAGTTTTCTCCTACATGATATTTTCACATATAGTCATTCAAATGTCGTTAAAGCCACCAGCAAGCAAGAAAATACTCCAAATGATTTTCAACTGTACCCAAGGTGAAAGAGCTAAGGAGGCTGCCATATTTATTTCCTTTTAAGCAATACTAATTGCCTGGCTATCCTGCTGATCCTCTGCCTCTAATAATGGGGATACACCATAAGTTTTTTCAGCAGATGGTTCGATAGATAATTTCTGACATATACAATTTTATTTTCAATTTCTCATAGAAGTGAATGGCAATTGAAAAGAAAAAGACGATCGGAAAATCGATCAAAAAGAAGATCGGATAGCAAATCGAATAAAAAAAAAAAAAAAATCTCATTGTGTATTCCCAGCATATTATGTTTAGCCACAGACCGTGAATAAGCATAAGCAGCAGATCTGTTTCTGACATTGGCCTCAATTCACTAAGATCATGCTGGAGATAATAAGGCATGAGAAAAACTTACCTCCACATAAGAGAGAGTTATCTTATCTCTTCATTCCTTAAAGAGACTCCGTAACAAAAATTGCATCCTGTTTTTTATCATTCTACAAGTTCCAAAAGCTATTCTAATGTGTTCTGGCTTACTGCAGCACTTTGTACTATCACAGTCTCTGTAATAAATCAATGTATCTTTCCCTTGTCAGACTTGTCAGCCTGTGTCTGGAAGGCTTCCAAGTTCTTCAGTGCTGTGGTTCTGCTATGCACTCCCCCCTCAGGGAGGAAAGAAACACACAAATGATCTCTTGAGATTCAAAAGGAAGGCTGTATACAGCCTGCTTGTGTATGGATGTATTTTCTATGTGTGGACATACTGTACATCAACCTACTTCCTGTTTTGGTGGCCATTTTGTTTGTTTATAAACAAACTTTTTAAAACTGTTTTTAACCACTTTTAATGCGGCGGGGAGCGGCGAAATTGTGACACAGGGGAATAGGAGATGTCCCCTAACGCACTGGTATGTTTACTTTTGTGCGATTTTAACAATACAGATTCTCTTTAAGTTACCTCCTCTGTAGTCATTTTACCTCCTCTGTAGTTAATTTACCTCCTCTGTGGTTATTTTCACATGCAGTTAACAGCCTGTCTTTAAAGGGACTCTGAGCAGTGCAGAAACTATGGAAAGATGCATATCGTTTTAAAGCTCTCTTTCTCCTCTTTCCAATGATATATAAAGCGCCACCCTACGCCTTTTAGTTTTCGCTATTTTCGCAATTGAAATTGCAGCGGCCGCGATTTCAATCACGAAAATAGAGAAAACTAAAAGGCGTAGGGCAACGATTTAGGTGTCGCCAGAAAGAGGAGAAAGAGAGCTTTAAAATGATATCCATCTTTCCATAGTTACTTGTATTACACAGGACGACACTTTCCCCAGTGTCAGCAGCTCCATTCAGCAGAATGGAGCTGCTGACTTTAGGAAAAAGTCACCCTGTGTAATACAATGTAACTATGGAAAGATGGATATCATTTTAAAGCGACACCTAAATCGTCACCCTACGCCTTTTAGTTTTCTCTATTTTCGTGATTGAAATCACGGACGCGGCAATTTCAATCGCGAAAATAGCGAAAACTAAAAGGCGTAGGGCGACGGTTTATATATCATTGGAAAGAGGAGAAAGAGAGCTTTAAAATGATATGCATCTTTCCATAGTTTCTGCACTGCTCGGAGTCCCTTTAACTCTGGAGTTATTTTAAGGATTGAAGAGTTAACTTAAAGACAGAAGAGTTAACTTTAGGTTTGCCTGAGGTAAAATGTTTCCTGAATACTACATGTCTTATCACCATGGTGACAACTCTAGAAGAGTTATTAAAGACAGGGGATAAGCTTAGTGAATTGAGGCCATAGTCAGATCTAACAAGATGAACTGCATGCTTGTATCTGGTGTGATTCAAACACTAGTTGCTGGATAGTGTACTGGTTAAGGGCACCACCTTTGACATGGGAGATCAAGGTTCAAATCCTGGCTCGGGTCAGTACCAATTCAGTAAGGAGTTCAAGGTAAGACTCCCTAACACTGCAGGGTGGCCTCTTGAGCACGTTCCAGTGGCTGCTGCTCTTGAGTGCTTTGAGTTCGACAGGAGAAAAACACTATACAAATGTTCAGATTATACATATGTTCAGACTACTGCAGCCAAACAGATCAGCAGGGCTGCCAGGAAACTGGTATTGTTTAAAAGGAAATAAATATGGCAGCCTTTTCCTTTTCATCTCTGCTTCCCTTAAAGGTACTTTTCACAAACTTTTTGGGATTTTTTTCCATTGCAAAGTACTGGAAAGTTATTTTAAAAAGAAGTTGAAAAATGGTCTTCTAGATGTTGCAAAAGTTAATTGCATATGGGCCAGAGTCTGAAAATCCCAGACTGACTGCAATTGCAGTTTCTACAGGGATAGACTTCTGGAAAGGCAACAAAGGACAAGGCCTTGGGCGACTGAAGCCCAAAGCAGCTCCTCAACATGAAAGTGTGGCTGCTACATATGAAAGAGGAGGCTGAAAATGGGGAGCAACCGATGAAAAAGGGAATGATGCCCAAGGAACCTGTTCATGAAATAGGGGGCCTACAGTACATGCATGAAAAACATGCAAGAGGGGGCTGCACATGGAATGCGAGAGGCGTTGCTGCGCATGGAGGGCGAGCCACAACATACTTGGTCTAGGGGCACAAAAAGTATAAATTCGCCCTCGAGTTTCTATAGACAATACCTACAAGCTGTAGTCCTCACTGGTTCATTTCATGCAGTGCATGCGCATACCTGGTATTTAATATAATGTGATGCTTTCAAATCCTGTACACCTTATACTTAATGGATAATAGTAAAGTCAACATAGCCAATTCTTAAACCGAGAAAAATGGCATATATGAAACATTTTATACAGAATTGCATTATTTCTAGAATTAAGGCCATCAGGGATGTGGGTTCCAAGTTGCCAAATCCAATAGGTCTCCCACTTTAAGAGATTTCTCTGATCATTACCCCCCCAATTGGTCGCAAAACCCTCTTCACATCCTGAAATCTGAAAGATCACCCCCATGGCAAACAGCAAAATGGCATGAGGTCCCTCTATAATGCTCAAACACCCTGTTTCTGAGGGTTCGAGTTGTGCAACCTACATTTTGTACTGAGCATTTAAGACAGGAGATGAAATAAATAACAATTGTAGTTTCACAATTAAAGAACCCCGAGATATGAAACTATTGTCGCTTGGTGAAAGAATATATTTTGCGGCAAGGTTGGAGGTAGGAACAATATCGGCAGGTTGATATACTGCAATGATAGGTTCCACTGGTGGAGAGCCACGTCCTGCATTGGAATGCAAAAGTAGAATCAAAGACTTGGAGACAGAATTGGAACTAATGTTTATGTGAGGAAAATGAACAACCTCTACTAAAAAGAACATTTAATTTCGGATCAAATTGTTAAGCATTTCTTAACTGTTGATGTAACTTACGGTAGTCATATTCTAAACTGAATGTGGTAACAAAAGAATTTTGTCCCAAATTACTTATCTCTCGTGCAGAATTTCTCAAAAGATCTGTTCTGTCTCTGTGGTCTACCATATAAGATGCTTTCTTAAGTTGCCACTTTTTATAGCCTCTCGCCAATATCTATCTATTTTCTACAACTTGTAATACGAGAAAAGCTGGGTCAGAGCAACTGCGTTTGGCCCAAATCATTTTTCAAATCGGAATAGCCTTGATTGTATGTTTTGGACGCAAGCTAGATGCAGTCAAAACTGAACTGCCTGAACATGATTTTCTGAAAGCACGTGTCTCAATGGATCCAGTCTCAGGAAACCCTGTAAAGGTAGCCATACACTGGTCGATTTGCCATCAGATTTGACCAACAGATAGATCCCTCTCTGATCGAATCTGATCAGAGAGGGATCGTATAGCTGCCTTTACTGAAAACAGATTGTGAATCGATTTCAGCATGAAACCGATCACAATCTGTGGAGCTGCCGCTGCCTGCCCTCCAGCTATACATTACCTGATCTGGCCGGCGCGACTCCCCCGGTTTCCGCTGTCTTCTTCTTCGCGCTGGTCTCTGGTCCGGCTGGCTTGCTTCACTGAACTTCCTGTCCAGGGGAAGTTTAAACAGTAGAGGGTGCTCTACTGTTTAAACTTCCTGCCGGGACAGGAAGTTCTGTGTAGCTCTAGAGCCCGAAGCGAAGACGACCAGGGGACTCGCGCTGGCCGAAGCAGGTAATGTCACAGGAGCCATGGTGGCTGGAACGCGAAATGCCTTCCAAACGGTTCCAAAGCACAGATCGTGCAAACTGTGGTCGCAGTCAATACGCAGAAACCGTTGGGAATTGGCTGCAGACAAACCAGAAGGGGGCCTGTGGGTTACGGTAATTACAACTTAAACACTATTTCAGGGTATATCTGCCACCACCACTGGTATGGGCCAGTGGTCCCTACCGACTGACTGACTGATCCTGCAAATAAAACCCGCTGTATTCTGTCTAGATATCAATAATAGTAGCGACTCCTCAGAGACCTGAGTTCAGTTTCTGTGTATGGCTGTATAGCAGGTGTAGTGGAACAGTAAACGACTTTGATAAAGTCTTTATTTACGTGCAATAAATAATATATACAGAAGCTCGTTAAAATCAACAATTATAGAGACATTAGATAACGCAGTATGAAAAGAAAAGGATAAAATACTTAGGTTCATGGAAGATGTCCCTTTGAGGGAAAATCATAAAGTCCTTGGTTTCAATTTCAGCAAAATTATTTTGTTGCAGATCAGAGCAAAGTCCAAACAAGATGGCTGCTAGCTATGTGTCCTCTGGCTGGCAGCAGACAGGCTCTCATACAGATGGAATTTGGAGGACTGAGGTCCGCCTGCCAGCCATGTGCTTTTGATGAAGCTGGTTTGGGGGTGTGGCAATGCCGGCCCCCTCTGAGTTACCAACCAACTACAGTTCAAGTCCTTGGGGAGAGATTTAGGCTTAAAATTCTAAAATGCTGTAACTCATAAACGGTACATGTCATATTTAGGTGGATAGCAGATTACGGATTGTCAGAAAATACCGTTTAATATGACATCAGACATGGCTAAGGCAACGGGTCAGGTTCCTGAGAAGATTCATACCGCAATAACTGGATGAGATATTGCCATGAATGTTATATCAGCGCGTTGGGCAGACTTTAACGAATAAGACTATATGAATTTTATAGCTGTGCGATATACGGTCTCCATATAATAGGTAAGAAACCATAAATCACATGCATTCATATCTGTCCTAGTCGGTGCCGCCCCGGCTGGCTCTCTCAGGGCCCCCCTGTGAAGCCAGTTTCCTGGCTCTTTTCATGGAGCCTTTTGGCTGTGGGGGGGGGGGGGGGCGGGATGAGCTGGTCCCTGCAGGGAATCTGGCCACGTGCGACATTCCTGAGGGGTGAGGGGAATGCTCTTGCTCACAGGGGGACAGATCTCTGGTTTAAAAAAGGAATACAAAAATGTCATTTTCTGATCGCTTGCGCGACTACACAACCAATCTAGGTCTAGCACGTCAATGGCAATCGGCATTAATAAACCGATTGCGATCTCGTTTCTCACGGCTGTTCCGTGACAGGTAATGTATACCCGCTGTATTGCGGTCGTCGGGCATTCCAATGCCGCTAACGACGCACTCCCGAACCCGCCGGGGACCGAGAAAAATCTTCCGCACGGATGGGTCGACGGGAATGATCGATTTCGGGTTTGGAAATCAATCGTTCTGTCAGCGGTGTGCGTGGCAATTTCACAGCCGCTTCGATCACGGTGATCGAAACGGCTGTATATCGTGGGAAAATAGTTAGGTGTATGGGCCCCTTAAGGCTAATCCAGTAAAACCTGAGTCAACTTTTCAGGGTCTATGGCTAAAAGTATTAGAGGCAGAGGATCAGGACAACTGCCACGCAATTTGTATTGTTTAAAAGGAAATAAATATGGCAGCCTTCATATCACTCTCACCTCATGTTGCCTTTAAAGTGGAACTGTAACAAATGCTTCAATATACCCATCATATATGTTAAGCAATGTATACATACATGAAGGGTATATTGAATGTATATTACTGTACATTAGTATGTGACTGTGCAATTTTAGTGATGCTTAACTTAGGCCATCATGCCACAAAGCCTTCTCTATGCAGTGCAGTCTGAGACCAGGTGGTGTTCCTTCTCACTTGACAGAGGGGGAGAAAAAACACAGAAACAAAAAACATTCCACTGTGCCAGCAGAAAAGATGTCACCATCTGTGATATATTCATAAATTAGGAATGTAATAGTGGGTGAGAGAAGATTGAACAATAAGCAAACATTGACTAAACAATTAATGGATATTGTACAAAATAAGCCATTTTATTTCTTAACCACTTGAGGACCCACCCTTTACCCCCCCTTAAGGACCAGCGCTGTTTTAGCTGATCTGTGCTGGGTGGGCTCTGCAGCCCCCAGCACAGATCAGCGTGCAGGCAGAGCGACCAGATCGCCCCCCTTTTTTCCCCACTAGGGGGATGATGTGCTGGGGGGGTCTGATCGCTCCTGCCTGCCGGGTGTTGCGGGGGGGGGCACCTCAAAGCCCCCCTCCGCGGCGAAATCCTCCCCCTCCCTCTCCTACCTGGCCCCCCCTGGAGATCTGGGCTGCACAGGACGCTATCCGTCCTGTGCAGCCAGTGACAGGCTGTCTCCTGTCACATGGCGGCGATCCCCGGCCGCTGATTGGCCGGGGATCGCCGATCTGCCTTACGGCGCTGCTGCGCAGCAGCGCCGTACAATGTAAACAAAGCGGATTATTTCCGCTTGTGTTTACATTTAGCCTGCGAGCCGCCATCGGCGGCCCGCAGGCTATTCACGGAGCCCCCTGCCGTGAATTGACAGGAAGCAGCCGCTCGCACGAGCGGCTGCTTCCTGATTAATCAGCCTGCAGCTGGCGACGCAATACTGCGTCGCTGGTCCTGCAGCTGCCACTTTGCCGACGCACGGTATAAGCGTGCGGTCGGCAAGTGGTTAAAGGGAAGGTTCAAGCAAAATTAAAAAATGAGTTTCACTTACCTTGGGCTTCTACCAGCCCCATGCAGCCATCCTGTGCTCTCGTAGTCACTCACTGCTGCTCCAGTCCCCCGCTGGCAGCTTGCCGAAGTCGGGAGCCGCATTGCGTACATTTTTACGCATTCCCGCTAGTGCAGGAACATTAACACAAATTTTTACGCGTTACTGGTTCAATGCGTAAATTTTTACGCATTGAACCAGTAACGCGTACAAATGTATGTGTTAATGTTCCTGCACTAGCGGGAATGCGTAAAAATGTACGCAATATGGCCCTGCCGACCTCCGAGGTCGGCATTCTGCCAGCGGGGGACTGGAGCAGCAGTGAGTGACTACGAGGGCACAGGATGGCTGCATGGGGCTGGTAGAAGCCCCAGGTAAGTGAAACTCATTTTTTATTTTGCTTGGACATTCCCTTTAAGTTACTAGATGCTTGCTAGATTCTCAGCCGAGATAGTCTTCATCAGCCTCTCCTGCCAAGTTTATAAGTGGGGGGGGGGGGGGGGGAATGTAATTCGCCGCCAGCATTACGTGGTAGACAAAATAATTTGGTGATCAGTAGGGGAAAAGTTTTTAAAGAACAACTGTAGTGAGAAGTATATGGAGGCTGCCATGTTTATTTCCTTTTAAGCAATACCAGTTACCTGGCTATCCTTCTGATCGGATGCTGAAGGGGTAAAACCCCTCAGTTGTGAGGTGGTTAAAGAACAAGCTTTCAGCTGTGCAGCCTTCTTCAGACTTCAATCCTGTTTGTTTACAAGCTGTTGGAACAGACAGCCATATACATGCAACATCAAAACGGGATACATAGATTCTGATGCCTCTGTAACAGTCCCAATAATGTGAGGACTGAGTATCTATTGATCATAAACCAGCTAACATCCTCTCACTCCATTTACAATGCTGCCCATAATAATTCATAACACAGGCAAATTTTGACCTAAAGTTACTTTTATTCAACCAGCAAATAATTCGGGAAATGACATGGGTGCCTCCCAAAAGATAATTAGACTATGTACAAGAAGCATTATTGTGGGAAAAAAAAAATTCTCAGCTTTTATTGACATTTGAGCAAAAAAAAAAAAAAAAAAAAAAAAAAAAAAGGGTCCAGTCCAAAATTATTCATACCCTTCAAAAACTATCACAGTCTGTGGGAAAATCCAAAGTTCTGTACCATACCGAATAGTCCAAGCTGTTCTAAAGCATCCCAATTACCCTAATTGGGAACAGCTGTTTTAATCAACTCAACAGGCAAAAAACAGCAGCTCTCTGCAGTTGGTTTGTGGACAGTCATGGCTAAGACAAAGGAGCTCGGTGAGGACCTGCGGCTGTGCATTGTGGCTGCTCACTAGTCAGGAAGGGGCTACAGGGTCATTTCTAAATGTTTTGAAGTTCCAGTGGCTACAGTGCAAAGGATTATAAAAAAAAATACAAGATGTTCTGCACTGTGGTAAATCTCAGAGGATGTGATTGGAAGCCAAAAGGGACACCTCTGTTGGCCAGGAAGATAGTGAGAGGCGGAAAGAATCCAGGGATCATCACCAAGGCCATCCTGGTGAATCTGGGCTCTACTGGTGGCAATGTTTCAAAGCAGAAAATACAATGGACACCGCACACTGCTGGGTTCCACAGAAGCAGACGAAGGAGGATGCCACTTCTCCAGATAAGGCACACAAACTCTTGCTTGGCCTTTGTAAATGCTCATCTGGACAAAGAAGACGACTTCTGGTCTTCTCTGTTATGGTTATAGGAATCAAAAATTGAATGAATGGTGTGGTCACAATAAGGTTTCTTGCATTTGGCGTAAAAAAAAGAAGTCTTCAACCAAAAGAACACCACTATCAAACATGGTGGTGGGAACCTAATGCTTTGGGGGTGTTTTTCAGCCAATGGATCAGGGAACCTAATCACAGTTAACGGCACCATTATTATTATCATTATTGATTTATAAAGCGTCAACATATTCCGTGGCGCTGTACAAAGTAAGAAACAAACATGGGGTACATAATATAGACAATGGTGTACACTAATATACAAAATACATATTAAGTGACGAAATACAAAAAAAAATAAAAAAAAAAATGATACAGCATACAGAATACAAACTACCGAATTGGTAATGACAGTGATAAAAGTAACATGATGAATAAAATGTATAATGATTTCCAAGACACAAAAGGGGAGAGAGCCCTGCCCTTGCGAGCTTACAATCTAAAGGGAATGGGGGGAAACAAGAGGAGGGGTATTATACGATAAAATATATAAAGGCAGTGTGCTTTAAGCCTCATCTACACGCGTAGAGGAGGCTCCGATCCGGCGGCTCAATTAGCCGCCAGATTGCCTCTTCCGCCTCCCCGCTCGCCCGCGCCGGATTCGATACCCACTCGTCCCCGCGCCGCTTATCTTCCGCTCGATTCCCTGCCATTGTCCCCTCGCGGAGAACGAGCAGGGAATCGGCGGTACCAAGATCCGACCTGTCGGATCTCATCAATCGAGCCGCATCAACAACTTGATTGATAAGCCACATCGCCACCTCATCTACGCGTGTAGATGAGGCTTAAGGATACCTAGTAGGAGTGCAATTTGGTCTTAGGACAAAGGGAAGTGGCTTAAGGTAGCGCATATGCTTGTCGGAACAAATGAGTTTTTAGAGAGCGTTTAAAAGTAACAAAGGTTGGCGAGTGACGGATGTGTTGGGGGAGGGGATTCCAGAGAAGGGGTGAAGCGCGTGCAAAATCTTGTAAGCGTGAATGTGAGTAGGTGATTCTAGAGGAGGACAACAGAATATCGTGTGCAGATCTGAGATTGCGATTGGGTTTGTATCTGGAAATTAGTGAGGATATGTACCAGGGAGAGAGATTTTGGAGAGCTTTGTAGGTTAGGGTTAGGAGTTTGAACTGGATCCTCTGGTTAATTGGCAGCCAGTGAAGAGCTTGACAGAGAGGGTCAGCAGAGGAAGATCGAGAAGAAAGATGAATGAGACAAGCAGCTGAGTTCAGTACCGACTGGAGCGGGGCCAGTTTGTTAGAAGGTAGTCCACAATGTAGTATGTTGCAGTAGTCCAGACGAGAAATTATAAGAGCATGTATTAACATTTTGGTTGTGTCTTGATTGAGAAAGGGACGGATGCGAGATATATTTTTGAGTTGGAGATGGCAGGAGCTGGTTATGGAGTTAAGATGAGGAATAAAAGAGAGGGAAGAGTTGAATATTACCCCCAATCACCGTGCTTTGGGAACTGAAGTTATGGGAGTGTTATTAACATTTATAGTTACTTCAGGCAGAGAGATGGCCAGAGACGGTGGAAAAATTATTAGTTCCGTTTTACTCATATTAAGTTTTAGGAAGCGAGAGGACATGAAGGAGGATATAGCAGACAAGCAGTCAGGAACACGTTTGAGGAGGGAGTTAAGGTCTGGGTCCGAGAGGTACACTTGTGTATAGTCTGCATACAGGTGGTATTGAAACCCGAATGAGTTGATTAAGTCACCAAGACCGTGCATGTAGATGGAAAAAAAGAGGAGGGGATCGAGGACAGAGCCTTGAGGAACCCCGACAGACAAAGCATGAGGAGAAGAGATCTGATCTGAGTAGGAGACTGTTAAGGACCTTCCAGAGAGGTAGGAAGATAACCATGTGAGAGTGAGGCCCTTTATTCCTACATTAGAAAGTATTTGTAAGAGTAAGGTGTGGTCGACCGTATTGAATGCTGATGACAGATTAAGAAGGATGAAACCATGAAAAAAGAACAATACATGAGGATTCTCAATAACCATATCAGGCAGTCTGCAGAGAAACTTGGCCTTGGGCACCAATGGACATTTCAGCATGACAATGACCCCAAAAAACACAGCAAAAGTGGTGAAGAAATAACAACAATAACGTTTTGGAGTGACCCAGCCAGAGTCCTGGCTTGAATCTGATTGAGAATCTGTGGAGGGAGCTCAAGATCAGGGTGATGGTGAGAAGACCCTCCAACCTGAAATATTTGGAGCGTATTACTAAAGATGAATGTGCAAAAATACCTGTGGAGAAATGCAACAAGCTAGTCTGCAATTATAGGAAGCGTTGATTGCTCTAGTAGCCAATTAAAGTTTTTGAATTGATTATTGAGAAGGGTATGGATAATTTTGGACTGTACACTTTTTGCACAAACGTAAATGAGAAATGTTTTTTTTTTACACAATGCCTCTTGTACATAGTCTTATCTTTTGGGAGACGCCCATGTCATTTCCAGTCAAAAAACTACTTGCTATTTGAACAAAAGTAACTACTTAAGAACCACAGCCTTCACCCTGCTCCCCCTAGTGACCAGGCCTTTTTTTTACAAATTCGGCCACTGCAGGGCTCGCTGCAGGGCCGTACAACTCAGTACACAAGTGATTCCTCTACCCCCCCCCCCCCCCCCCCCCCCATTTCTGCCCACCAACAGATGGGATTTTTTTTTTTTTTTTCAAATATCTGTTTTTTTTAAAATACATTTTAGTATTTTTCTTTAAATTTTAGTATTTTTCAGACCACTGCAAAAACACTAATTCAGCCGCCAGCAATAGCTGAAAGCCGAATTACATCTTTCCCCCTCTATTCATGGTGACCTGGACGGGGAATAGTAATTAATGTCGCCGGCACCTGCGCAGGAGCCAGGAAGGTGAATATTTACAACCTCGCCGTTCCAGGAGCTTTTTCACCGCCGCAGGACACAGGACGACGGGGGAAGCCTCGATAGGATCCGGAGGCTTCATCCACCCGAGGTGAGTACCCCCCAGGGGAACTTTTTCTCGTTACAGGCTTTAGGAAAACATAGATGTTCTGGTTCCGGAGCCTACATGGAGGGACGGCGGTGAAGGAGCTCCGACAGTTAACCATCCTTCTCCGCACACACAGCCTCCACAAGGATAGAAAAACCAGCGATACAAGTGACAAACACTAGTAGGGCATAGCGAGGAGGTAAATGGAGAAGTACCTCACTCGATCGGTCCGCAGAGACAAAGAGCAGCCAAAGGCCCAGAGACCGCCCAAGATGGCGGCGGCTCGCGCCAGACATGGATCCCAAAGCTCCGGGAGAGCCTCCCCCACAAACACCTGGGAAACAAAGCGTGGATGAAGATATTCCGCAGGCACTAGGTGGCAAAGACTATAAAGCAATAGCAAAAGAAGTAGCAAAACCGTTTGCGCCGGACCTTCAGATGATCGTGGAGGGAGCGGTAAAAAAAAAAAAAATCACTGGGGCATGTCACGAGACAACTGCAGGACCATGCCAGTAGAATTAAAGAAGCAGAGATGCGCATTCAACAAATGGAAGTGGACCTCGATGTTAACACCAGACATGTGGAAGAATCCCGCAAGTGCAACAGGCTGTTCCACGAAAAGCTAGAGGACCTGGAAAATAGGTCTCGCCCCAATAATCAGAGTGGTAGGCCTGAGTAAGGCACACAAGATGGCGGACATCGACGAGTTCTGCGAGAGGACACTGCCGGAGCTACTAGGAGTAACAGCCCCACGCAGAGCTGAGAGAGCACATCGGGTCGGTACTCCGAAAGACGAGAGAGAAAACAAACAGCCACGTTTGGTAATGGTTCGTTATCTCGACTACAAAGACAAACTAAATCTGCTTACAGCGTTCAAAGCACGACGGGAACCATTAATGTATGAAGAGCGTAAGAATGATTTTAAATGACTATTCTTTTGATGTCTCCAAAAACGCCAAGCATTTAACAGTGTGTGCAGACCTAGTGGCGGGAAAAATTAAATTCGCTTTAATGTACCCAGCAACACTACGCATCACATGCAAGGATACTTCCATATAGATCTTCAAGCGTCCAGAGGACGTAGAAAAGTTCCTGAAAAGTCCAGAGGCCAACTGAAGCCCTCAGAGAGCATCTCCACCTTGTGACACCGAGCAGCAAACGGACTCTTGAATCTGAAGCAAGGGAACGTGAGTTTTGCGCTATTTGAAATGCTGCACTTTACACAACCGTTTTATTTCAGCAGTTAAGGAGGTTACAATACACTTAAATATAGTTCAAGATTTAGGATGGCGAGAAGGAGCAACCTACTGGGCTGAAATACTGTCGCCCTTTACTACATGTGGGGAAGAAGGAAGTTCAGAAAGAGAAGTGAGTTGGAGAGTTAAGAGCCGATGGAAACAGAAGAAATGGGGATTTTATCTCCTAACACGATTACTATTTGTACTGTCCGGCATAAGAATGGGGGGGGGGGGGGGGGAACACTCTCTGATGGGATGTTAATTAGGGATGAGTCAAAATACCTACCGATGTATGTGATTATTAACCCTGCTAATCTAATACCAATACCTAAGAATGAGAGAAATATCTATGTATAGTTAATGCTGGTATGTATATTCTTTATTTGGACTCGGCCATCTGTTTTAGCCGCATCATAGACCAGAAAAAAGGACTATTAAGATAATATCGTGGACCGTTAAGGGCCTTAGATCGCCTATGAAACGATCACAGGTACTTCAGCATCTGAAAAAATTGAAAGCGGATGTAGCCCTATTGCAAGAGACCCATTTGAGAGCGGACAAGTTCAAATATATGCAGAAAGGATGGGTAGCCAGTTGTGTCGGATCCGCGGCGATAGAACGTAAAGCGGGCTCACACGCTTTATGAACCTGAACCAGTTTTATATGCTACTGTACTGCCTGATGAAGCGGGACTGTTGACCGCGAAACGCGTTGCGATTTTATGGAGCTGTGAATAAATTGTATATTTTTTACTCTGCATTTGAGTATATGTCCACTACCAGAGGGAGGCAAGTCCACCTCGACTTCCCTCTTTTTATCATTTTTAGAACATTGTTTTACTCTGCTAGACATTTTGTGGAGGCTCCCGTCCCATTTATATGGAGACGAGGATTTCCATACACTTTTACAAAGCTGGTGGCTGGAGTATGGGGGGGGGGGGGCAACAGAGAGCATGAGAGAAACCCGCATCTCCCTTGGGAAACAGCCAAAGCGGTACTAAGAGGGAGGATCATGGCCTACACTGCCACAAAAAAAAAAAAAAGACTAACAAACAGCCACCCGATACATGGAAGCTGTTCTGACAGTGAGGGAGGCATTCCAGCAGTATAGGCAGACCCCAAATACAAAAACAAAGCAGGAGTGGATAAAAGCAAAAACAGCATCGGATCATTGGTTCAAGGAAAGGGAGGTGCTACTCAAACCATATCAGGATCTAAAGTATCACAAATTTGGTAGCAAGGCAGGGCACCTATTATCCCTAATGGCTAAAGGACAACACTCAACCTTAACACTCTATGCTTTGAAACAACAGAATGGGAACTTGGTGCATCATCCTAATGAGGTGAACTTAGTATTCAAGCACTTTTATAGAAACCTATATGCTAAACCTGTAGACCATGACAAACAACATATTAATAGGATATTAGAACAAATTAAACTCCAGAAATTACCACAAGAGGACCTGCAGGACTTAAATGCAGATATTACAGAAAAGTAAGGCAAACTATTAAATCCCTTGCCAACCATAAAGCCCCCGGGCCAGACGGTCCTCGGGGGAATTCTACAAATTTATCCAGAAAGTAGTAAGCGCTTTGTTGGCGAAAGTATATAATAAAATATTGAAAGGAGAACAAATGCTGTCGACAGGAGAGACAGCACACATTAAACTAATATTGAAACCAGGTAAAGACCCGGCGTTCATATCACCCTGTATCCCTTATCAACCAAGAAACTAAAAATGATGACTAAAATAATGGCAGATAGGCTGGCACAACTGATGCCCACATTATTCAATAAGGAGCAGATGGGATTTAACAGAGGGAGGGTGGCCGTAGCAAACATAAGAAAAGTGTTAATGGTGCTGGAACAGGTTAACCTCCCTGACGGTCTATTAAAACCGCCAGGATGGCGGCGCAGCACTTTTTATTTTTTTAAATAGTGTAGCTAGCCTGGCGCTAGCTACACGATAGCCGTTGTGCAGATGCATCTCCTCCACCCCTTCCGATCGCCTCCGGCGATAAGAGCAAACAGGAAATCCAGTTCAGAACAGGATTTCCCGTTTGGCTTCCCCCCGTCGCCACGTCATGGCGTCTGGGGGAGTCCCGATCCACTCCTTAGCGCAGCCTGGCGGTGATTGGCCAGGCTGCGTAAGGGGACTCGGGGGTGCCCTCTAAACGCGGCGGGTAGCGGCGAATCGGCGCGGAGCGGCAGCGATCGGCTTGTACATGCAGCTAGCAAAGTGCTTGTCCAAACCCATCATGTTAAAGCGAGGAACCAGACAAGGATGCCCATTATCCCTCCTAATTTTTAACATTTCCCTAGAACCAATAGCACGCAAATTTCACAAAGAAATACCTGGAATCCAGATAGGCCAGATGAGACTAGTGCAGACCCTCTTTGCTGATCTGATGCGGTTTCTCGCAGAGCCACAAACACAACTACCTAAGGCCTTATCAATTATTTAGGACATGGGACCATACTCAGGCTTCAAAATAAAATGTCAACAAGAGCGAAATATTACAACTGTCTAAATTTGCAGACCCGCAAGACTTGCAAGGACTAGGAGTACGGGTCGCAAAGGAAAAAATTAATTATCTAGGGATAGAGATTGGTAGAGATCCCACCTCACTATATAGCCAGAATGTCACTCCGCTGGTAAAGGAAGTGATAACACAAATACAAGGATGGGACATATATCCCATTAGGAGTAGCAGGAAGATCAGCACTAATTAAAATGGTGAGCTTTGGGAGACTGCTGTACCCCATGCAGGTGCTCCCTGTACTCTGGAAGCATAACAACATCATGGCCTTAAACAAGGCCTTCCCGATGTTTTTGTGGAAAAACAAGAGAACGCGTATCAAACTGAATAGGCTACAAATCTCAAAGGAGATGGGGGTGACTAAACATGCCAGACATCAGGAGATATAACCTGGCGTGCGCGTTTAGACAAGTCAGTGACTGGATATCAGGGAAGGAAGACTTTTCAAACACTGATTTGGAACGCCATGTTGCAGAGCCTTTTGAACGGACTGCCTTATTACACTCAAAATGGGCTGATTTACCTCTGCGAATAAAACACAGCAATATATATATTATAGAGACACTCTCATAATATGGAGGGAGGTGAGGAAAAAATTTGGGTTACCATGGAGAATTTCCAAATACCTTCCACTGGAAGGCAATCCAGAATTTAAACCTGGCTTAACACAAGACAATTATGGGAGGTGGTCAAATAAAAGTATAACGAAGATGGGAAACCTTTTAAATATCAAAACTCAGATGGTTAACGTTTATGGAGGTGAGGCAGCAATATGGCGTTCCTAAGATAGACTTTTTAGCTTATGGCCAAATTCGATCGTATGTAAGAGCACGATTGAGAGATATCGCTGCGGTGGCGAGCATCCTCCCCTTTGATCACGTTTTGAAGCCTAGAGGGGAAAGGGTGTCCCTATCAGAAATACAAACAGCACTAGCAAACATTGGATCACAGAAAAAAGCGGTGACAAATATGGCAGGTTGGAAGAAATATTTCCCAATTCAGAACCTAGAGACACGCATATTAGAAGGCAACAACTGTGTGAGACAGGTAATAAGTGAACGGTGGAGAGTGTGGCACCTATTGATTATCACGCAAAATATGCCTTTAATATCAGATATAAAAGACACGTAGACCAGATTACATAGACCATTGCCCCAAATGCAGGTCACCTAGAGCTGACATGGTACACTGTATATGGAGTTGCCAGAAAACACAAACATATTGGGATGAAGTGATTTGTTATGCCAACAAAATTAGAAAAATGTACACTACCAAAAGATCCTATGCTACTGTTATTTAACTCTTACGTGGAAGGGGAAAATACCATGAAGATAACAAATCTGATGCATGTATTTTTTATTGCTGCTAGAAAGGTACCGTATATACTCGCAAGCAAGCCAACCCCCCAACTTTTACCAGAAAAACCCGGGAAAAATTATTGACCCCCATATAAGCCGGGGGTAGGAAATGCCGGTCGCGGACCACATGACTCGCAAGCAAGCAGACCCCCCAACTTTTGGGCCACTTTTTGGGGGTCAGAAATTCGGCTTGCTTGCGATTATACACGGTAATCTATAATAGGTGGATTTACTCTTCCCTACCATCTCTTTGGAATTTTAAGGAGGAACTGAGATATTTGATGATGCTAGAAAAACTTGATGCTAGCATGAACAAAAATAAAAGGCACTGCAAAGTTCTTCAAGAAGTGGAAACCTTTCCTAATAGACACCATGTCAAAAGAGGAAATGCGAAATTTGGTGACTCCCTTCATGTACACTACATGGTATCTCAGAGGACGAATTGTTAATACAACTGGACTTTGGTGATTAGTATATATGTTACGGCCAAAACCAGAAATCGGCCAATTCTAGAATTGGCCGGCCATTTCTAGAACTGGCCGATTTGATGTCGGCCAAAGTCCAAAATGCTGGGAATTTCTGGCATTGGCCGGTCAGTTCTAGAAATGACCAAAGTCAGTCGGCCAAAGTCCAAAACGCAGCTGCTCTGCTGTGGCAGTCAGGTGAGATGGGAGAGATCAAATTACAGTGTTGATTAGTCACAGATGAGGGGGGATGCTTTGCTGGGCACTATGCATGGATGGAGGGGGGGCTTTGCATGGCTGGGGGGATTTGCTGGGCACTGTGCATGGCTGGGGGGATTTGGTGGGCACTTTGCATGGCTAGGGAGGGGAATTTGCTGGGCGATTTGTTTGCATGGCTGGGCGGGGGGGAATTTGCTGGGTGTTTTGCATGGCTGGGGGAAGGAATTTGCTGGGCGCTTTGCATCGCGGGGGGGGGGGGGGAGGAAAATTTGCATCGCGGGGGGGGGAGGAAATTTTCTGGGCGCTTTGCATCGCGGGGGGGGGGGGGGGGATCATTTGCAGGGTGCTTTGCATGGCTGGGGGGGGGGGGGGGGGATTTGCACGCTTTGCATCGCTGGTGGGGGGGGGGGGGGGTAGAATTTGCCGGGCACTTTTCATCGCGGGGGGGGGGGGGGGGGGAGGAATCATTTGCAGAGTGCTTTGCATGGCTGGGAGGGGAGGAATTTGCAGAGTGCTTTGCATGGCTGGTGGGGGGGGGGGGGGGAACGTGCTGGGTGCTTTGCATGGCGGGGGGGGGGGGATTTGCTAGGTGCTTTGCATGACTGGGGGGGGGGATATACTGAGCGCTTTGCATGGCTGGGGTAGTTTTGCTGAGCGCTTTG
Source organism: Hyperolius riggenbachi (assembly GCF_040937935.1). Lineage (NCBI taxonomy): Eukaryota > Metazoa > Chordata > Amphibia > Anura > Hyperoliidae > Hyperolius > Hyperolius riggenbachi. Next base: position 329,288,184 of record NC_090649.1, on the reverse strand, counting down.
CATGCCTGGGTGCTTTGCACGGCAGGGGGGGATTTGCAGTGAGCTTTGTATGGCTGGAGCAGGGGGGGGGGGCAGCCTGCGCTATTTCCTATTTGCAGACCTCAGATCAGAGCGGCGGAGAGAAACAGAGCAGCGCGCACACTAACCGCTCTGACCCATACACTTCACATGCGGAAGTGAGCAATGACGTCACTTCAGCATTGAAGTATATGCGTCTTGCGGGTAGCGTGTGCGGCGCTGCTCTGCCTCTCTTTGCCTCTCCGATCTGAGTCGTCCTGATGTGAGGTCTGGCTAGCGGGTAGCGGGGGGAGGAGAGGTGAGCGGCACTTCGGGACTTGGCCGGCCACACTTAGCCAGAATGCGTTCTGGCCGGCCAAAGTCCGTAGGGAAAGTTTATTTTGAACATTGGCCGCATGAGCTGGCCACTTCTAGATTTGACCGGCCAGAACCCGAAGTGGCCAGACTTCGGGTTCTGGCCGTAACATATACAACTGGTCTGAACATACAGACTTCAAAACGTGATACTGAGACTACAGAGGAATTAGATAGGGAAAGCAGAGAGTGATAGTGGGTGGGAAGGTAGTTTTCTTGGGGGGGAATTTTTGTCTACTCTGTTCAAATAGTGCATGTTGCACAATCACTTGTTCGTACTTCTTTCTGGTCAATGACCAATATGTTTTGACAAAATAATAAAAAAAAAACACTTGGGGAAAAAAAATATGATATGCAGGTGCATTAAAATGCCTACTCATCCACAGCATACCATGTAATGCATGCACACCAAACATTTCTGCATGTAATGCTAGCTATACAAATGTCACTTACACATAGGAGTCATCATTCATCTGAAGTCCATCTTCTTTATCTGTGGCCAACTTCATAGCTTCTTTTTCCCGTCTTTTCTTCTCCTTTTTTTCTTTTTTAGAAAGCGTCCTTTTAAAATTCTGTATTACTCCCTCTTTCTCTTGTTTTTCAGGTCCATTGCTCTGAGCTTTCTGGTATTAAGAATAAAAAAAAAAAAAAAAAAAAAAAAAAAAGAAGAAAACCAAAATTAGTACAGTAAAAGCATTATGGAACAATAAACACCTGAAATAAGCATGGCTCTCCTTTCTACTGAAATTTTGGAATGTTAATAAAATGTATAATATGCGATTTTTAGGAGCCGTACACACTAAATCTACTGCCCTGCATGTCACCATAGCAGACTTAGCACATGCTTCTGTAGAAAATTCAAACGGACACAACTTTTTCAGACAGTGGATTCTGTTGTCATTCAACAGATGAATGGCATGCAACCAGACCCTGCAAAAGACCCCGAAGCAATACAGTGCAACAATGTCTGGTATCTCCATGACAGTGTGAACCTCGCCTCAATTCAGTACAGTGAAAGTCAGTTCTTTAGATCTATCGATATCAAGGGACATATGAGCCAATGCACTAAGATTCAAAGCTGTTTACAATACTGAATTTAAATTCTGTTTAGTCTGCACCAGGCAGGATTCTAGGTTATATAGCTACCATGGCACATCTATCCTAGACCTTATGCACACTTTATGACATTATGACTTGTTAATTAGCTATTAGCTGGGCCAGGCTGTACGTACAGACGTGAAGTTAGCTGTATAGTCGACAACTCTTCGGGGAGGGAAAGGGACAACACAGTGGCATGTAAATATTGCCATGCATGGCCAGAGGGGGAGTGGCATACACAATGGAGTTGGCCACCGTCTGGCCAAGTTGATCCGCCAGATCACTTGCAGGGCAGTGGTTGGGGGCCTCTGTACAAACACCTGACTATTGGCTGAGACAGTTATCAGCTACCTCAGCCAACTTCAGTCATGCATGTGTATCAACTTGGCCAGGCGGTGGCCAACTCCATTGTGTATGCCACTCCCCCTTTGGCCATGTATGGCGCCATTTACGTGTGTTGTCCCCTTCCCTCCCTGAGGAGTCGTCTACTATACAGCTAACTTCACGTCTGTACATACAGTCACTTGCTGAGCAATGTCACAATGGCCCAGCAATGGCTTTACTCTACACAGAAGCTGAACAGAAAGTGCAGCAGCACATCTTAACTCTTAAAGGCAAATTAAACATATACAGCTGCATGAAGATCCTTTTCAGGACCATGTCTATGAAGACAACTATTTAATCAGTGTTTTTTCATGTAAGGTTCACTTTAAAGGTAACCTGACCAGATAGAGATAGAGATATAGATGGTATTGTTACAATAAAAATATTTCAATGTTAAACATATCATATAGGAGAAACACACAGTGGTATTTGAGAAGTGAAATTAAGTTTATTAGATTTATAGAGAGCGCGCAATAATTTAAATAAAATTAGGCAGGTGCATAAGTTTGGCATTTTAGTGATTCCAAAACCTTTAGAACTGATTATTGGGGCTCAAATTGGCTTGGTAAGCTCAGTGACTCCTGACCTACATACACAGGTGAATCCAATAAGGAGAAAGTATTTAACCTCCTTGCCGGTAATCCCGAGCTCAGCTCGGGGTAACCTGCGCAGGAGGATTTCTCAGGCCCCACTGGGCCGATTTGCATAATTTTTTTTTTCCTACACGCAGCTAGCACTTTGCTAGCTGCGTGTAGTACGCGATCGCCGCCGCTCACCGCCGATTCGCCGCTACCCGCCGAGCCGCCCCCCGCGCCCAATCAGTGCCAGGCAGCGCTGAGGGGCGGTTCGGGATTCCCTGTGACGTCCCGACGTCCATGACGTCGGGGACGTCATCCCGCCCCGTCGCCATAGCGACCGGGGAAGCGCTGCAGGAAATCCTGTTCTCAAAGTGATTTCCTGCATACTCTGATCGCCGAAGGCAATCGGAGTGGGTGGGGGGATGCCGCCGCTCAGCGGCTATCATGTAGCGGATTTAAAAAAAAAAAATTTAAAAAAAGTGCGGCGCTGCCTCCTTGCTGGATTTTTTAGACCGGCAAGGAGGTTAAGGGGGTCAATTGTAAGTTTCCCTCTTAATTTTCTCTGAAGAGTAGCAACATGGGGGTCTCAAAACAGCTCTCAAATGACTTGAAGACAAAGATTGTTCACCATCATGGTTTAGGGGAAGGATACAGAAAGCTGTCTCAGATTTCAGCTGTCTCAGATTTCAGCTGTCTGTTTCCACAGTAATGGTGGCCACTAATGATCCAATCTTTTTCATCCAATCTTACCAAATCTATGTAGTATAAGGGTAAAGTGAGTGAATATATTGAATGGATACTTCAGGCAGTTACCTTATATTATATAGAAATGGTAAGATTGGATGAAAAAGATTGGATCATTAGTGGCCAGCTTTAGGAACATATTGAGGAAATGGAAGACCACAGGCTCAGTTCAAGTTAAGGCTTGAAGTGGCAGACCGAGAAAAATCTCGGATAAACAGAAGCGACGAATGGTGAGAACAGTCATAGTCAACCCACAGACCAGCACCAAACATCTACAACATCATCTTGCTGCAGATGGAGTCACTGTGCATTGTTCAACCATTCAGCACACTTTACACAAAGAGATGCTGTATGCGAGAGTGATACAGAGGAAGCCTTTTCTCCGCCCACAGCAAACACAGAGCCAGTTGAGGTATGCTAAAGCACATTTGGACAAGCCAGCTTTATTTCGGAATAAGGTGCTTTGGACTGATGAAATTAAAATTGAGTTATTTGGGCATAACAAGGGGCATTATGCATGGAGGAAAAAGAACACAGCATTCCAAGAAAAACACCTGCTACCTACAGTAAAATATGGTCGTGGTGCCATCATGCTGTGGGGCTGTGTGGCCAGTGCAGGAACTTGGAATCTTGTCAAAGTTGAGGGACACCTTGATTTCCCCCAGTATCAGCAGAGTCTGGAGACCAATGTCCAGGAATCAGTGACAAAGCTGAAGCTGTGCCTGGGCTGGATCTTTCAACAAGACAACAATCCTAAACACTGCTCAAAATCTACTAAGGCGTTCATGCAGAGGAACAAGTACAACCAGGGCCGGCCTTAGGTTTCACAGTGCCCTGAGCGAAACCTGATTTTTGTGCCCCCCTTCATCCTCTTCACACACACACACACACACACACACACACACACACACACACACACACACCTTTTCTCCTGAGATATATCTCCTAGGACAGTGGTTCCCAACTTTTTTGACGTCATGACACATCACGCAAAATGCTCAGATCTCTGTGACACGTCACATATGTATAATAGGAAAAGTACTATTAATAACCACAAATGGATGGAAAGAGTGCATTATCCTGAATACACTTAAAAATGAAGGCTAGAACCTTTCAAGAGTATTAATAAAACAAACAATCAGTGGGACAGTTAGCTGCCCCCCCCCCCCCCCATTTAGAATGATAGCACAGCACCGACAATTTGCCCCACGCGTTATAGCAGCAGTGCGCCCCCCCCCAAAAAAAACGCCCCTTGGTCTCACGTGTAGGTGTCCTCAATATAGGTTGTCAAGCATAGGTGCCTCCAGTATAGGAAGTCAGTTGAAGGTCTCCATTGCCCCCATAGGTAGCCAGGCGTAGGCGCCTCTGGTATAGGTAGCCATGTGTTGGTGCCCTCAGTAAAGGTAGCCAGCTACAGGTGCCCCCAGTATAGGAAATCAGGTGTAGGTGTCCTCAGTATAGGTAACCAGCTATCGGCACCCCCTTGGAAGCCGGCGCCCTGAGCGACCACTCTGGTCGCACAGGTCAAAGGCCGGCTATGAGTACAACGTTCTGGAATGGCCATCTCAGTCCCCCGACCTGAATAGAATTGAAAATCTGTGGTTTGAGTTAAAGAGAGCTGTCCATGCTCGGAAGCCATCAAACATGAATGAACTAGAGATGTTTTGTAAACAGGAATGGTCCAAAATATCTTCAACCAGAATCCAGACTCTCATTGGAACCTACAGGAATAGTTTAGAGGCTGTAATTTCTTTAAAAGGAGGATCTACTAATTATTGATTTCATTTCTTTTTTGTGGTGCCCAAATTTATGCACCTGCCTTGTTATGTTTAAACAATCATTGCACACTTTCTGTAAATAGAATAAACTTCATTTCGCTTCTCGAATATCACGGTGTGTGTCTCCTATATGATATACTTAACTGACATTTTTTTATCATAACAACCAACGACTTATACAGGAAAATCATGACGATTAACAAGGTTGCCCAAACTTTCGCATCCCATATTCTACTGGCCCGCTGCAGCCGCCCTGTGCCCGCGCCAGGACAAACCGATCCTCTGTTCCCCCACAGAGAGTCAGTTTAGGTTTCTGCAACTGAGCCAGTCGATGGCCACTGCGTATCCTCTATCATACGTCCTTCGCCGTGAGCACTCTGCGCAGTACGAGATTTTCTAGTATTGCACATACGCAGGATGCTCCCAGAAACAGGAGCGTGATTGAGGATGGTAGTGGCCATCAACTTGCTCAGTCGCAGAAAACTAAACTGAGTCGCTGTGGGGGACCAGAGGAACGGTTTGTCCTGGCGCGGGCACAGGGGGGCTGCAGGGGGAGAGTAGAAGCCCCAAGTAATTGAAACGGTTTGTATTTTGTTTTTTTTGGGTTTTTTTTATAACTTTAGGTTACCTTTAACACGTCAAGCTAATGAAACTGCAGTACATAATGTAGTCCATGATAAGGCAAAAGATCCCACACTTCTAAGTATCACAGCAAATTTCCAAACTAAAGCCTGGAACTCGCATATTGATTGGACAACGACTGGCCAATTTGACCACCTCCATGTAGGATGAGGGCAAATAGATTGTATGTAGGCAAGTTCTTATATTACATGGCAGTAGTACAACGGGCCAATCAAAATTTGATGTGGGTACCGATTTCAGGAAGTACATTCATTAGTAGAGATGGTTAATGGCATGCAAATAATTCTGGCCTACATGCAAATTTAATGCAGCATGGAAGCGGGATGATCAATACACTTCCTACAGTTTTTTCATTTTTGTTTGTTTAATTTTTTTTTCAACTGGAAATCCTTCAACCATTACAAATGCACCAGTTAAAGCACATTACCATTGCACATTGGCATATACTTTTCATAACCACAAGAAAAGGGGTAACATTACCTCTCCCTCCTCCCATCTCATACCCTTCCCTCCTCCCCATCACCGTAACTAACCAATAAATCAAGAAACATCACTGTGTGGTCCTCAAACAACCTAATGCTTCCTACTGTTTTTGACTGAACCAATTCCAAGCAGCTTATACTTTGCATTAAATGCCCAACTCATCGGACCTGCACCATTCGAGGATGCAGTAAAGAGACACACACACACACACACACACACACACACACACACACACACACACACACACACACACACACACACACACACACACACACACACACACACACACACACACACAACTTTGTCAAGAAACTAGATTTTAACCCTTTTTGTAGCTGTGTTTATATAGCATCCCTTCCTATATTTTACTGCAGTGTAAAGTAAACAAATCAAGAACTGCTTAACACTTTCATGAACAATATCTACAACACTGGATTTAAAGTGAAGCGTTCATATGTCGCTAATGCTTTGCAGCTTTCTTTGTCTGTAGTTCTGCTTCACCTATGGCTTTAGCTCTGGCCACATATCTGCTCTTTGAAACGACTACAAGCATTTCCAAAGGAACAAGTAACCACAGCGAAGATTTACCTTTGGAGGAAGAATGTCATTTTCATTTTTGAGAACAAACCGTCCTTCCCGGTCATCTTTATTCCAGTTAAGCTGAACCACCAGAGGCTTCTCATCCACGTCAAGTCTTCTTTCTTCTTCAAAACATGAGAAAATAAAGAATGGTGAGAAATTGTAGGTAGAGAATATCAATCTGAGCTACTAGTACTCCACAGAAAACACTCTCCTACATTTTATGAAAGGAATAATAACCAAAGGAATAGCAGGGCTATGGAGTCTGATCAATTTTGGATACCTGGAGTCAGAGTCGGTGGTTTCATAAACTGAGGAGTCTGAATGAGATGATTTTTTTTGTACCGACTCCACAGCCCTGCATTAAAGCCCACCTAAATTTAGCAAAGCAAATTCTTAAAGCAAGAACATTGATTAATATAAGTTGTGGTAACTACCTTTGAAGCTGAACTAGACAGAAATATCCATCGTGGAGCTTTGCTTGCCTGTAGCTATGCACCTACCCATATAGGCTTAAAAACATTCTAAAGCTGGGAATACACCGCTCGATTCTGAGCCATTTAGATGGCTCGATATATCATTTCCGACATGTCCGATCTCCGGCCCGATCATTTCGCCACTCGATGCTGCATGGAGGACAATGGGAAAAGATAAGAAAACCGTGCAGAAGAGAATCGCCTGCAGAATCGAGCGGGCAAAACGATCGGGCGCGGAATCGAGCGGCAAAAACGAGCAGTGTATGCCCAGCATAAAGCCTGGCTCATATTTTGTTAGCAGTAGACACCATCAAGGAGATGCAAATAATTCCAATTTGCATGCAAAATTCATGTCAATTTAATGTAGTTTTAAAGAGAACCCGAGGTGTGTTTAAAGAATGTTATCTGCATACAGAGGCTGGATCTGCCTATACAGCCCAGCCTCTGTTGCTATCCCAAACCCCCCTAATGTCCCCCTGCACTCTGCAATCCCTCATAAATCACAGCCGTGCTATGAGGCTGTGTTTACATCTGTAGTGTCAGTCTCAGCTGCTCCCCCGCCTCCTGCATAGCTCCGGTCCCTGCCCCCGTCCCTTCCCTCCAATCAGCAGGGAGGGAAGGGATGCAGGCGGGGACTGGAGTTCTGCAGGAGGCGGGGAGAGCAGCAGACTGACACTATAGAGATAAACACAGCCAGCTCTGACAAGCTGTTTGTCAGCAGCATGGCTGTGATTTATGAGGGATTGCAGAGTGCAGGGGGACCTTAGGGGGGTTTGGGATAGCAACAGAGGCTGGGCTGTATAGGCAGATCCAGCCTCTGTATGCAGATAATATTCTTTAAACCCACCTCGGGTTCTCTTTAAGTTTGGCTATTTAAAAGGAGAGGCACTTGATGCCTGCTATTTGCTTTCAAACTAGAATTACTTGCATCTCACTGACCCTCTCCAGTAAGCAGATGCTATTGCTCACATCCTTCTTGTGAACTTTAAGTGCCACCGCCACACACACAGTTTCTACTGAAATGCGGAAATGCATCCTGCGCAGGACGCTACTGCGGACAGGAACACGAAGAAGGAGATGCGTGGCCATACCTGCGCAGGCTCCATAAGGCTGTCAGCGAAAATGAAATTAGTTGGCGGTGGGGGACAAGAGGATCCATGAGTGACTGCGAGGGCACAGGGTGGCTGCAGGGGCTGGCAGAAGCCAGGTGATTAAAACTGATTTTTTTTTTTTTTTTTAAATCAAAGGCTTAAGTATCCATTTAAAGAAAAACATTTGTTACAACTGATACAAATCCACAGAAGCAGACATATTGTTAAAGAGGAGCTGTCAGCCATACTATCTCAGGAAAAAAAAATATATAAGTAGATAAATACTTGCTCTACTTACATAACATATATATTGCACTGTCCACATTATCATTCCTGTGAATTTTATAAAGGACAAGTAGAGAATCCTATTCTAGACAGTTTCCATATTTACTGTGGCTATTTTGAAGCCAGTCATTATGTAATATGCGCCCTTAGTCTCCTCTGCCTGATTTGCCCACTTTTCACTATAGAAAGTGCATTGTTTCAGCCTGAGAGATTTTGGCCAATCAGAGAGGAACAAAGGTGTGGGAGGGGAAAACAGGAGGGAAAGAGGCTTCAGCCAATCAGGCTGCATTAGTGAAGTCCGAAGGGAAGTAGAGAAGCAAAAAAAAAAAAAAAAAAAAAAAGGACAACCCAGCATGCCCTGCAACTTTTCTTTTGTGTACCAAATTTTCTGTGTACCAAATAAGAGTCATGTAAACTGGGGAATGATAATTTATCAACAAGAAAAGTAATAGCGATTTTAACTTTTGGGTTGCCCGATTAGCATCCTCATTACTTGTTTACCAGATAAAAAAAAAGAATTGATTTTTGATTTTATGCCCGACAGTTACTCTTTAACATCTTGTGCTTTCAAAATGAGCTTATCTGCCATCTCTGCCATGGCAGTCAGGTGACCGGGGAGAGATCAAATTACAACTTGTAATTAGACAGAGATGAGGGGGAATTAAACAGGCTTAACTCTCTAAATACATACAGGGTGCATTTTTTTTTGTTTTCCTTCTGTCTTGAGCAAAAGTTCAAGTAAACTTTAAGGAAGCCATACACTGTACAATATTTTTGTCCAGTTAGTGGTTTGATTAGACAAAAATGTCATGCTAACCACAAATTAAGATTTACGTATTCAGGATTTTTATTAAAGACTGAAGTCCGTTTTTGGTCGGTCAATCGTATTCAGCAAGTAGATTCTAATGCTGGGTATCCACAATACGTTTGTTTCCATTTTCCGTCCGATTGAGTTCCGATTCCGTTTTCCGATCGATTTTTGATTCATGATGATGATAAATTGAGCAAAAAAACAAAACAAACAATCGAAAATAAGATCGAACAGGTCGGAAATTATCAATCGAACCATCTAACACAAAATTGTATGGTGCGTACCTAGCATAACACCCAACGTAATTAAGATTGATTGACTACAAAATTGTTTAGTGTATGGCCAGCTTAACGCTAAGTTTATGCTGAAAAATATGCATTTCAACGGACACAATGTATGCGTTTTAGTATACACGGTTATATGCACTTTTGCATGTATTGGGTCCACAGTGCACAAAAAGGAATACAAATAAAGCATGCACTGTGTATGGGGGGGAAAAAAGGCTTTCAACTAAAACGCATATGTAAACTGACTCAGAGGAACATGGAAATTTCTTTCACCTGCGCATCAAGTGCCTTGTGTTAATGCTCACTGGAATACATTCACTGTAAACTGGCCCTAAAGATAAGACCACTTTAGATTTTCCTTCGATTAAACAATTTTTCAATAAGGCAGCAGGAAAAGGAATTGTGTGATACTGCTATTACTTGCCGTGATAAATATCAGGGCTGTGGAGTCGGAGTCGTGGAGTCGGGCAATTTTGGGTGCCTGGAGTCGGAGTCGGAGTCGGGAAAAAATGCACCGACTCCGACTCCTAATGAATTTGTAACTGTAATTAAAATAGAAGATATGATAAAATGTTCTATTTCTCAGATAATAGTCATTAAAAGTAATGTATATATACAGTATAAATACAGTAATAGCTGTGCTTAGTCCACAAAAATGAAATAAACCAATCAAAATTAGTTACTTGTGCTGCTTCAATAAAGCAGTCCCCGTATTTTTAAGGTCAGATATACATATCTGATTGTGACTGTATATATGATGTGTACACAGGAATCTCTTATATATACACTAAATAACATCTATGCTGTAAGTATAAAGCCTGATGAGTAGCCGTGTCACTAATAGAGATGGTCAATGAGGTGGAAATAATTCTGCATTGATGCTGATTTATGCAAATGTATGCACTCCCTTTGCTGATGAAATCAAATAAATTTGATATGTTATTAAAATTTGGTTTGGTGACTACAAATTAAAGGGTAACTGAGATGGATGAAAAGTAAAGTTTTATACATACCTGGGTCTTCCTCCAGCCCCCTTCAGGCTAATCAGTCCCTCGCTGTCCTCCACCACCCGGATCTTCTGCTATGAGTCCTGGTAATTCAGCCAGTCAGCGCTGTCCAGCCGCATGCCGCTCCCACAGCCAGGAACATTCTGCACCTGCGCAATAGTGCTGCACAGGTGTAGTATGCTCCTGGCGGCGGAGTGTGTGCATGCGCACTACGCCTGACTGGCTCAAGTACCTGGACTCATAGCAGAAGATCCAGGTGGTGGAGGAGGACAACGAGGGACTGATTATCCTGAAGGCGGCTGGAGGAAGCCCCAGGTATGTATAAAACTTTAATTTAATCTGTCTCAGGTTTACTTTGTTACACAGTAGTACTATACTCTACATTTGCACTCCCCACAGAGATGCAGGGAATCCACTGAGAATGTTGTGCACATTGAACACAGAGGTGTTGTCTGTTTACAATCTCCTTCTTCCCCTGCAGAGTACCTGCACATCATTGTTACATGTACCCACACTTACATTGCCTAGGGCCTGATAGATGTTCTTTGTTCCGGTTTGTACCTTTTACAAGTACTCTTACCAAGGACTAGTTTTAGTCTAAAAGGAATAAATATAGTAGTATACATATCCTTCTCACTTCAGCTGTCTTGTAAAATTCCTAAGCGTTGGCAGTTAAGAGACGAATTTCATGTTACATACTTTTAATCAACAAAATTGTAATATGCAAATTAGAGGAGTCGGAGTCGTGGAGTCGGAGTCGGAGGAATCCTAAACTGAGGAGTCGGAGTCGGTGGATTTTTGGACCGACTCCACAGCCCTGATAAATATGCATGCACAAGGCAATTATCATGCTTTCATTAATCTTCCTAGCATTCTCAACTGGAGACTGGCTGTAATGCCAAGTTCAGCCAACATATCACTAGATTCATTGACTTGGCTTTCGATACCTTAACACAACCATCAATAGGTTTGTGCTCAGTTCACATCCAAACCAAACTGGTGTCAGGATTATATATTATCTATACTGCAGTGTTCTCCCCAGAATTTTTTACAGCTGGGTGGCATGAAAAAGTAGCCGGGTGGGGCAAAAATGAGAGAATGTAGGGCCGGCGCTTCTCTCCACAATTCTGCTTACAGCAGAGGAGGATAGGAGCCGATGACAGCCGGGTGCTCACCAAAACTAGCCGGGTGCAGCACCCGGCTAAAAGAGTCTGGGGAGAACACTGTACTGAATGTTCTGCTGGAGGTTTTCTGCCACATAACCAGCTACTTTATATAAAGTGTTATCTACCCAATCTGCATGGCTAAAATATTAGGAGAGACTGACTGCTGCCCCTTACCTGTAGTGAAAATTGAAGAGATAAAAAAAAAAAAAGTATGAATAATCATACTCAATCTGTGACTCTGGGATTCCAGGAAAGTTCTCGTGTTTGTGGCCCCGTTCACACTTACGATCGCAGATAATAATCACGATTTTACTAGACATTTTTGTGATTTTTGAGCTCTCGCAATTGAAATACATTGTAATAGTGATCGCTCTAAATTCGCAAAGAAAAAATAAATATTGGGATATTGACAATTTTAACATTTTTGTCTCTATACACAACCACAATGGATTTGAAATGAAACAAACACGATGTGCTTTAACTGCATACTGTCGGCTTTAATTTGAGGCATTTACATCCAAATCAGGTGAACGGTGTGAGAATTACAACAGCATGTGCCTCTCACTTGTTAAAGGACAACCGAGGTGACATGTGACATGATGAGATAGGCATGTGTATGTACAGTGCCTAGCACACAAATAACTACGCTGTGTTCCTTTTTTTCCTTTCTCTGCCTGAAAAAGGTAAGCAAGTGACAGTTTCTGCCTGGGTCGGGACTGGGTCGGACTGGGTCACTATAGCACAGCCCTCACTGATAAGTAACTACAGCCATAAAACACTTTCCTGTCAGTAAATGGCTTGTGAGAGCTGGGAAGAGATAAAAAGGGTCAATAATTCACAGATTTGAGCTGATTGATCATTGAAGGTGTCATTGAGCAGAGACAATGAAAAAGTTAAAAAAAAAAAAAAAAAACTTAAAAACTAGATTTAAATATAAAATGGGATATCTAAAGTTATTTTAAGAGAATGAGGATAGGATACAATTGTTTTTCTTAGTTTCTTATTTTCACCTCGAATGGTCTTTAAGGGAGCAAAAGTTGGCTTCTCAGCTGTTCCATTGCCAGGTGTGTGTTACTCCCCCATTATCCCAATTACAATGAGCAGATAAAAAGGTTCAGAGTTTATTTCAAGTGTGCTATTTGCATTTGGAATTTGTTGCTGTCAACTTTTAAGATGAGATCCAAAGAGCTGTCACTATCAGTGAAGCCAGCCTCCATTAGGCTGAAACAACAAAATAAACTGTTTGAAACATTCTTAAAAAGTAGTAATGCAACAGTGCGCTCAGCAACACCAAAAGACTCAGAAGACCATGGAAAACAACTGTGGAGGATGACCGAAAAATTATTTCCCTGGTGAAGTAAACACCCTTCACAACAGTTGGCCAGATCAAGAACACTATCCAGGAGGTAGGTGTGTCAAAGTCAACAATCAAGAGAAGATTTCGCCAAAGTCTATACTGAGGGTTTACCACAAGATGTAAACCATTGGTGAGACTCAAAAAACAGAAAGGCCAGGTTAGAGTTTGCCAAACGGCATCTAAAGAAAACCTTCACAATTGTGGAACAACATTCTATGGACAGATGAGACCACGACCAACTTGTACCAGAGTGATGGGAAGAGAAGAGTATGGAGAAGGAAAGGAACTGCTCATGATGCTTAGCATACCACTTCATCAGTGAAGCATGGTGGTGGTAGTGTCATGTCATGGCATGGCCATGTATGGCTGCCAATGGAACTGGTTCTCATTTACTGATGATGTGACTACTGACAAAAGCAGCAGGATGAATTCTGAAGTGTTTCGGGCAATATTATCCGCTCATATTCAGCCAAATGCTTCAGAACTCATTGGAAGGCGCTTCACAGTGCAGATGGACAATGACCCAAAGCATACTGCAAAAGGAACCAAAGAAAGTTTTTGAAGGGAAAGAAGTGGAATGTTGTGCACTGGCCCAAAAAAAAAAATCACCTGACCTGAATCCGATTGAGTATGCATTTCAGTTGCTGAAAACAAAACTAAAGGGAAATTGCCCCAAAAACAAGCAGGAACTGAAGAGAGTTGCAGTAGAGGCCTGGCTGGCAGAGCATCACCAGGGATGAAATCTGGTGAGGACTGTGTGTTCCAGACTTCAGGGTGTAATTGACTGCAATGGATTTGAAAATCAAGTATTAAAAAGTGAAAGCTTTATTTAGGATTATTATTCTGTCCCATTACTTTTGCTCCCTTAACAAGTGGGAGGCACATATGCAAACGGTTGTAATTCCTACACTGTTCACCTGATTTGAATGTAAATACCCTCAAATTAAAGCTGACAGTCTGCAATTAAAGTACACTGTGTTAGGCCCCGTTCACACTGCACGCTTTTCCAGCCGCGTTTTGGAAACGCGTGCAGGTGGCCGACACGCACGACATCAGACATTGCATAGAGTGCAATGTCTGATGTTCACACTGCATGCGTTCCGGACCTGTGCGGTCCGGGAACGCATGCTGCACGCATTTTTTGTAAAAACGCGTGGCTGTCCCATTCATTTTTCAGTGATGGGATCAGCCACGCAACGCACACAAACGCAGATGGCGTGCGTTCGCATGCGTTGCGTTCCGCATGCGTGGCCATCCGCGTTTGTGATGTGAACAGGGCCTTAGTTTAATTTCAATTCCTTTGTGATTGTGTATAGAGCCAAAAATGTTAGAATTGTGTCGCTGTCCCAATCTTTATGGACCTGACTAATATTTCAGCTCCCACACAAACAAATCATAAGCTACATACACACTGAGTAGTAGAATCCTGTGAAACAACCAATGAACAATTGTTCCATGATCAATTACTGAAGATATTAAGCGACTGGTTGTGAACAGTAGCAGAAGACTGCAAAGGAAATGCAAAATTATCAGATCGTTAAACGACGCAGGATCCAGGCCAAGTGCCCTAGACTTTGTAGACAGGTCATTAATAGTTCTGTACACACTGCTGACAATGAGCAATTATCTGCCAAAGTGATCAGTCATTTTGCGTATTTAATAAGCCAGAGCACTGTCATGGAATGTTCTTATGAGCCATTGTTTGTGCCATCCCCCCTCCCCCCCCACCATCTAAACCAGGAGTCATTTATTGATAGGTGTATGTAGCTTTAATCTACTGAACTTTGTGTTCCCTGCACTCAGGGCTGGTGCATACCAGAGCTTTTTTTTAAAACGCTTGCAGGGGGAAAACCGCTTGGCTAATGAAAGTGAATGGGATAGTGCACACCAGAGCGGTTCATTTTTTTCCACAAACGCAAACTCAGGGACGGTAGCATTTTATAGATTTCTGAGGCGTTTCTGCCTCAATGTTAAAGTGTAGGAAAGTGGAAAACCGCTCTGAAAAACGCTATATCAGAGGGGTTTTCCAGGAGTTGTTACAGTAGTTGTTCAGTAACAGCTTTACTGTAACAATATATGAAATCTGCTACACAAAAATGCTCCAAAAAACGCTAGGCATGTTTAGAAAACCTCTCTAAACATGCATAGAATCGCTCTGAAAATCTGCTTCAAAAACCTCTAGCGTTTTGCAGATCTGCTAGCAGTTTTTGGTGTGCACTGGGCCTCACAAGGCTTTAAAACTAGCCAAACAAAGGCCAAGTATGGTTTAACTTGGCAAGCTAATCAAAACCTATACATTTATTGAGCATCAATCGAACTACAAGCGGTTTCTGCTCAATGCAGTGAAATGCTACGAGCCATCCATACCCCACTACTCCTGCCCAGCTTGCTCAGAGATTTTCCATGCAAAATTGATACACTAAATCAGATTAAATTGGATGGTGCAGAAGACACAATGGATTTTACCATGCAAGGGTAATGTGGAATCTACAGAAAAACATGGGGACAACTGAGGTTCAATAGAAAAAAAAAAATTAAAGTGCAGGAAAAGTTTCGGTGGAGAAAGAGCTAATACATAAACTGCACTTTTGGTTCCACTGAGAATCACGTGTAGATCTTGAAGCAAACCTATAAGACCTAGAATACACAGAGGGACATGCAGGCAACCTACCAGGAAACTCATCTGACCAATATTAAGGAATTCAGATGAGATTGCTAGACCAATAAACATGCAATGATTCAGACCTGAAATCACTCACAGATCCCCGCAGTTGCACACAGGACACCGGAAGCAAACTGTGCTGGAATATTTACCAGCGGAATACAACCTACATCACCATTCATACTGAATGCCCCTGCCCAGCACAAGCCACAATCGAAGAAGGCACGATTAATAGCCATCAACACTTCTAATTGGTAAAAAGGTGAACTCATCCTTTGGCTGAAGAATTCACTTCTATGACCATTTTATTGTAACTGTTCTTTCGACAGGAGTGAATAGAGCATTGTATGTGCCATCCCTAAAAGTGATAATAAGTATAATGAGAGACATAGTAATTATAGATATGTACAATAATAGTGGCTTCTTTAACCTTCCTGGCGGTAAGCCCGAACTGAGTTCGGGCTATGCCGCCGGAAGGCACCGCTCAGGCCCCGCTGGGCCGATTTGCATAATTTTTTTTTTGCTGCACGCAGCTAGCACTTTGCTAGCTGCGTGCAGTGCCCGATCGCCGCCGCTACCCGCCGATCCGCCGCAATTCCTCTCGCCGCGGCCGCCCCCCCCCCCCCAGACCCCGTGCGCTGCCTGGCCAATCAGTGCCAGGCAGCGCTATGGGGCAGATCGGAGTCCCCTCTGACGTCACGACGTCGATGACGTCGGTGACGTCATCCCGCCCGTCGCCATGGCGACGGGGGAAGCCCTCCAGGAGATCCCGTTCTTTGAACGGGATCTCCGGATCTCCGATCGCCGGCGGCGATCGGAGGGGCTGGGGGGATGCCGCTGAGCAGCGGCTATCATGTAGCGAGACTTTGTCTCGCTACATGAAAAAAAAAAAAAAATTTAAAAAAAAAGATTTGCTGCCCCCTGGCGATTTTTTTGCAAACCGCCAGGAGGGTTAAAGAAAACCTGTAACCTGTAACAAAAAAAAAAAAAAAAAAAAACCCTCTGGGGTATACCTACAGTGTTATTCCCAGGCTCTTTTAGCCGGGTGCAATACCCGGCTAGTTTTGGTGAGCACCCGGCTGTCATCGGCTCATCTCCTCCTCTGCTGTAAGCATTGGCAACTGCCCTGTATTCTTTAATGTCTCCCCACCCGGCTACTTTTTCAGACCACCCGGCTGTAAAAAATTTCTGGGGAGAACACTGACCTACATTACCCAGTTCTCCCCTTCCTGGCAATCCAGCACAGCGACCACCCCCTACTGCGATCCTGAGCAGGAGCAGTAGCTGCTATTCGCTCATGCTAAGGCAGAAATAGCCGAGCCAGATTGTATCTGCTCTACTGTGCAGGCGCGAATCCTTTGCGATACAATCGCCCCAACAAAGAGCTACTGCGCAGGATCTTGGTAGGTAAATATTTACGGTGCCTGCGCAGTAGTTGTCAGGGTTTGCCAAGCAAGTTTCGGGAGAACCAGCGCAGGATTACCCTAAGCTACAGAGGACTGGGAAGCCTCGCTGGGACCCTGAGGCTTCCCCCTTCCGAGTTAAGCATCTCCCAGAGGGAGAATTTTTTGATACAGAGTCTCTTTAAAGCTGACTGAGTGCCTATTCAAATAGCGGAATCCTCAGTGTTTTCCCGAAAGCGATTAGAGCAGGAAATTTTACCTATCCCGTCAATCTTGCAGTCCAAAAAGCATACCTATGCGACTCAGACTGCATGCTGCAGTTTACAGCAGCACACATCCGAATCCCTATAGTTGTGCATGGCACTGCTACAAGGATTTGGATGCCTACTTGCTTCACTGCAAATGCCGGCATGCACTTGGCTGGTAGACCCAAACTCGTTGGTAGCTTGCAAACGAGTAAATGAAAAGCAGCGACTGTCCCATACACTTCCTGTATTATAGACAGACATTGATATCTCATGAAGCACCTTCAACCAGAGACCTGCTTTGAAAGGCCTTTCACACCGGCTGCATTCAGTTTTTTTTTTAAAAGGCTTGCAATTTTCCAAACGCAAGTACAGTAAAGTTACAATCAGAGTCATGGGAATGCATTCATACTGAATGCATTTTAAAATTTCTAAAAAGGCAATCTTCGTTCTGCTGCATTTTTCCTGCATTTTGTTTGAGGTCAACAGGAAAAAAAAAAAAAAAAAAAAAAAAAAAAAAAAAAAAAAAAAAAAAAAAAAAAAAAAAAAAAAATCGCAAAACTTGAAATGCAAAACACGTTTGCATTTCACGATTTTGGTGAGAAAGAGCCCTTAGGCCCTTTTACACTTACCATGGTGAGTCATGTCGCAGCTTGTTACAGTGGCCATTAAAGTCAATGACATGACACACTGCCTGCAGTGTGATGGAAGTGCTTTGGGTAACGACAAAGTAACGCACAAGCTACAGTGTGTTATTGTGCGACTTCCACGGTAATCCCAGAAGTGCACCTGAAGTAGGGTGTTAATTTATTTTCTTTCCTTTAGTCGCACAGTAGCTATAATGTGGGGTGCGACTTTTCGGCTGCGGTGTAGTGCGAGTGTTCCAAATCGCACCGCTATCACAGCGCACAAGTGTAAGAAAAATAAATTAACATTCAGTGGAGGGGCGTCCGTTTGCGGTGCAAGTTAGTTGGGAAGCTTTTAATGCTTTCTTTCAGGGCCAGTTAACACGGGCTTCTGGCGGCGTTTTATGCCAAACGCTTTTCTGCAAGCATGCTGAAAAGCATTCAACTTTTGGTGGCTTTCAGCATTTTTCAACCCCGCAGCGTGACACGGAGACGCAGCGGTAACCAACCCTGGAAGCAGCACGTTGCTTCCAAGTTCGCCTCAGCAGACGGGAAAAATTGGGATCAGAAAGTGCCGATTATGCCAACATCTGTAAATGGTGGTACAGGAGCTGCCCATTCACTTGAATGGACAGTGCTTTAAAGAGACACTGAAGCGAAAAAAAAAATATGATATAATGAATTGGTTGTGTACTATGAATAATTACTAGAAGATTAGCAGCAAAGAAAATATTCTCATACAGGTATATAGTGTTTTTTCTAACATTGCATTATCCTATAATATGTGCAGATTACACAACACTCAGCATTCAAAATGAGTCTTTCAGAGCAGTCTGTGAAGTAATGACATCTCCTCTAGCAGAGGAAAAGTAAACAGTTCAATTACAGTTGAGATAATAAAAGTCAGATAACAGCCCTCTCCACGACCAAGTTAGTCGGAGAGCTTAATAGCTTTTTTGCATAGAGATAACAACTGGAGTTTCTCAACTCTTCCTGTACTGGAAACAATTACACTGACGTATCTGATCTTAATGTTTTTTTCTTAGCTGTACTACACATACAAATCATAATATCATCATTTTTTTTCGCTTCAGTGTCTCTTTAACAACGAGCGCTGCAACCAGCGGTAAATGTCCTGCAATCGCCTGTGTGAACCGGCCCTTACTCTGAAACAGCACTCAGTCTCTGACAGCAAAAGTATAGACACAGTAAAATAAGCTGCAGAAAGTTAAACACTGAAGACTCACCTCCACTGACATGAACCTCATATAAAGAGTAGCGAGGGGATGACAGCATCCTCATATCTGGTCTGAACTTTTCAGCCAAGGTTTCTATGACATCCTGTGTTGTGGCCGTACTGGACACTCTGATGCATTTTGTTGCAAAATTTCCTGCTGCTTTATCTTGGAAGTAAAACCTCATGACTCCATGGAATTCAAGGTCCTAGAAATACAACAAAAAATGAATTCACATTTATTTTGATCTCTCAATACTGAATCAGAAGACAAGACAACATCTAAAGACATAGCACAAGCCAGTGATGCAGCAATAATGCAACATTTTCTCCGTAGTCACAGAAGTAGAGAAAAAAATCCCAATGTAAAAAAGGAGTATTTGTAAACAGTGCTGTGGAGTCGGTACAAAAATCCACCAACTCCGACTCCTCAGTTTAGGATTCCACCGACTCCGACTCCTCGACTCCGACTCCTCTGATTTGCATATTACAATCTTGTTGATTGAAAGTATGTAACATGAAATTCGTCTCTGAACTGCCAACACTTAGGAATTTTAAAAGACAACTGAAGTGAGAAGGATATGTAGACTGCCATATTTATTCCCTTTAGTCATAGACTAAAAATTAGTCCTTGGTAAGAGTACTTGAAAAAAGGTACAGACCGGAACAAAGGACATCTATCAGGTCCTAGGCAATGTAACTGTGGGTACATGTAAAGGTGGCCACACACAATACAATAAAATGATCCGATTTTACGGCAATTCGATAAAAACGATTGGATCTCCCGGAAAAAATCAAAAGCTTTTTTTTCCATTCGACTGAAAAATCTGATCGGATTTCCCGTTTTCTTCGATTTTAATCGATCCGGAATGCCAGATATTTTTCTTCAACCTTTCTAAATATTGTATGGTGTGTGTTGGATTGTCAATTTATTAATATACACACCCTAGTAATTTTGTCAGAGTTTCCAATCATTTTTATCATAATTGGGGAAAAATTGAACATACGTGTGTGGTACGTTGGTCATATTTTTGAAATGTTACAATCAGTCAGAAAAATTTATTACAATTCTTAAATTGAACAGATATTTTAAAAATTGTATGGTGTGTGGCCACCTTAAGAATAATGTGCAGGTACTCTGCAGGAGAATGAGAGGATTCTTCCTCTATTAGGCCTAGTGCACACCAGAGCGGTTCGGCTGCGGTTTGCGATCCGCTTGCGGGTGCGGATCCGCTAGGGTAATGTATTTCAATGGGCTGGTGCACACCAGAGCGGGAGGCGTTTTGCAGAAACGCATACTCCTGGGCTGCTGCAGATTTTGGATTGCAGATGCGTTTCTGCCTCAATGTTAAGTATAGGAAAACCGCAAACCGCTCTGAAAAACGGCACTTCAGAGTGGTTTGCCAGGCGTTTTTTGTTACAGTAGCTGTTCAGTAACAGCTTTACTGTAGCAATACATGAAATCTACTACACCAAAAACGCTTCACAAAACCGCAAAATGCTAGCTGAAACGCTACAGAAAAATAAGAAAAAGAATAAGAAAAAATCTGCTAGCATTTTGCGGATCTGCTAGCGTTTTTTTGGTGTGCACTAGGATTTACACATTATTCATGTACAATCTGAACCAGGTTTATGGGTGATAGACAACACCTCTGTGTTCAATGTGCACAACATTCTCAGTGGATTCCCTGCAGCTCTGTGGGTAGTGCATATGTAGAGTATAGTACTACTGTGTAACAAAGTAAACCTGAGACAGATGAAATTAAAGTTTTATACATACCTGGGGCTTCCTCCAGCCCCCTTCAGGCTAATCGGTCCTTCGATGTCCTCCTCCGCCACCTGGATCTTCTGCTATGAGTCCAGGTGCTTGAGCCAGTCTGGCATAGTGTGCATGCACACGCTCTGCCGCCGGGAGCATACTACACCTGTGCAGCACTATTGTGCAGGTGAAGAATGCTCCTGGCTGTAGGAGCGGCACGGGGCCAGACTGCGCTGACTGGCTGAATTACTGGGACTCATAGCAGAAGATCCAGGTGGTGGAGGAGGACAGCGAGGGACTGATTGGCATGAAGGGGGCTGGAGGAAGCCCCAGGTATGTATATAACTTTCTTTTCATCCGTTTCAGGAACCCTTTAAATTTGTAGTCTTCAAACCAAATTTTTAACATATCAAATTATTTGATTTCATGAGCAAAGAGAGGGCATACATTTGCATAAATCAACATCAACGCAGAATTATTTCTATCTCTCTTGACCATCTATTATGGCCCGTACTCACGGGCTGCAGAAGTTGCCTGTCGCCAGCACACGTGAGCGTGTGGGCGACAGGCCGGCGACAGCTTCTCGCCAGGTCCCTCCGCGTACACACGCGGAAGAGGGACCAGCGGCGAGGCGGAAGCTGTCGCCGACGTTCCTCCTCCCCCCGCCGGAAGCTCCATATGATACAATGGAGGTTGCTGTCGCTAGTCCGCGTACTCACGCGGACTAGCGACAGTTGCGGGGGAGGTGCGGCGGCGACTGTTGCCATGCGATTGAAACTTTCAATCGCATGGCGACATGAGCGGCGGGCGACAGTTCGGGGTGCGCGCGCGTGCGGCGGCCCATACTCACGGGCGACCTGTCGCCGCAACACGCGCGCGCCGTGTGTTGAGGCGACAAAAGTCCCTCGTGAGTATGGGCCATTAGTGACACGGCTACACATCAGGCTTTATTCTTACAGCATACAGGGAGTGCAGAATTATTAGGCAAGTTGTATTTTTGAGGAATAATTTTATTATTGAGCAACAACCATGTTCTCAGTGAACCCAAAAAACTCAATATCAAAGCTGAATATTTTTGAAAGTAGTTTTTCGTTTGTTTTTAGTTTTAGCTATTTTAGGGGGATATTTGTGTGTACAGGTGACTATTACTGTGCATAATTGTTAGGCAACTTAACAAAAAAACAAATATATACCCATTTCAATTATTTATTTTTACCACTGAAACCAATAGAACATCTCAACATTCACAAATATACATTTCTGACATTCAAAAACAAAACAAAAACAAATCAGTGACCAATATAGCCACCTTTCTTTGCAAGGACACTCAAAAGCCTGCCATTCATGGATTCTGTCAGTGTTTTGATCTGCTCACCATCAACATTTGTGCAGCAGCAACCACAGCCTCCCAGACACTGTTCAGAGAGGTGTACTGTTTTCCCTCCTTGTAAATCTCACATTTTATGATGGACCACAGGTTCGCATTGGGTTCAGATCAGGTGAACAAGGAGGCCATGTCATTAGTTTTTCTTCTTTTATACCCTTTCTTGCCAGCCACCCTGTGGAGTACTTGGACGCGTGTGATGGAGCATTGTCCTGCATGAAAATCATGTTTTTCTTGAAGGATGCAGACTTCTTCCTGTACCACTGCTTGAAGAAGGTGTCTTCCAGAAACTGGCAGTAGGACTGGTAGTTGAGCTTGACTACATTCTCAACCCGAAAAGGCCCCACAAGCTCATCTTTGATGATACACCAGCCCTAACGAGTACCTCCACCTTGCTGGCGTCTGAGTCGGACTGGAGCTCTCTGCCCTTTACCAATCCAGCCACGGGCCCATCCATCTGGCCCATCAAGACTCACTCTCATTTCATCAGTCCATAAAACCTTAGAAAAATCAGTCTTGAGATATTTCTTGGCCCAGTCTTTACGTTTCAGCTTGTGTGTCTTGTTCAGTGGTGTCGTCTTTCAGCCTTTCTTACCTTGGCCATGTCTCTGAGTATTGCACACCTAGTGCTTTTGGGCACTCCAGTGATGTTGCAGCTCTGAAATATGGCCAAACTGGTGGCAAGTGGCATCTTGGCAGCTACACGCTTGACTTTTCTGAGTTCATGGGCAGTTATTTTGCGCCTTGGTTTTTTACACACGCTTCTTGCGACCCTGTTGACCATTTTGAATGAAATGCTTGATTTTTTGATGATCACGCTTCAGAAGCTTTGCAATTTTAAGAGTGCTGCATCCCTCTGCAAGATATCTCACTATTTTTGACTTTTCTGAGCCTGTCAAGTCCTTCTTTTGACCCATTTTGCCAAAGGAAAGGAAGTTGCCTAATAATTATGCACACCTGATATAGGGTGTTGATGTCATTAGACCACACCCCTTCTCATTACAGAGATGCACATCACCTAATATGCTTAATTGGTAGTAGGCTTTCGAGCCTATACAGCTTAGAGTAAGGGTACGTTTCCACTTGTGTGGCACGATTTGCTCGCGGTAAACGCGTCAACGAATCCGCATACGGTTGCGGATTCGTTGACGTTTTCATGCAGATTTTCAGGCGGAATCGTTCGCGATTTTAACAACGCGATTTTAACCATGTCAATGCCGGCAAGCATTGACATGGGTATTTTCACGAAATCGCGCGCGGAAACGACGGGAAAACCGCAAGACTCAAGTGCTTGCGGTTTTCCTATTTAGTTACATGACCGACAATTCGCGTGCGGGTGTGCGGCGTGCGAATTCTGACAGCTCTGCTGTGCAGATTTTTTCTGCAGAGCGAGCCGCACAGAATTCCTGACAAGTGGAAACGGCGGCATCCACTTGTATTGGTTGAGCGAATCGGCATGCAGGAAACGCATGCAGATCCGCTCTAGTGGAAACGAGCCCTTAGACAACATGCATAAAGAGGATGATATGGTCAAAATACTCATTTGCCTAATAATTCTGCACTCCCTGTAGATGTTATTTAGTAGGGTTGCAACGGTATGAAATTCCACGGTATGATAACCGTCAAAAAAAATACCACGGTATTACGGTATACGGTATTGTACAATTATTTGGACCCCCCCCCCCCGTAGCCAGTAGTAGGTGGCCGCAGCATAGGTAGCCAGGGATAGGTGTAGCTAGTAGTAGATGGCCGCAGCATAGGTAGCCAGGGATAGGTGTAGCTAGTAGTAGATGGCCGCAGCATAGGTAGCCAGGGATAGGTGTAGCCAGTAGTAGGTGGCCGCAGCATAGGTAGCCAGCAATAGGTGGCCGCAGTATAGGTAGTCAGTGATAGGTGTAGTCAGTAGTAGGTGCTTGCAGCAAAGGTAGTCAGGGATAGGTGTAGCCAGTAGTAGGTGCTCGCAGCAAAGGTTGCCAGTGATAGGTGTAGCCAGTAGTAGGTGCTCGCAGCATAGGTAGCCAGGAACAGGTGTAGCCAGTAGTAGGTGCTCGCAGCATAGGTAGCCAGAGATAGGTGTAGTCAGTAGTAGGTGCTCGCAGCATAGGTAACCAGTGATGGGTGTGGCCAGTAGTAGGTGCTAGCAGGATAGGTAGCCCGGGACAGGTGTAGTCAGTAGTAGGTGCTCGCAGGATAGGTAGCCAGGGACAGGGTGTAGTCAGTAGTAGGTGCTCACAGCACAGGTAGCCAGAGATAGGTGTAGCCAGAAACAGGTGGCTGCAGCACAGAGAGCTGGGGGGAGGGAGAGGGGATGCAGCAACAGTGATAAACACATGCCGGCAGCCGACCTGCGAGCACCTACTACTGACTACACCTATCCCTGGCTACCTATGCTGCAAGCACCTACTACTGGCTACACTTAACCCTGGCTATCTATCCTGTGAGCACCTACTACTGACTACACCCTGTCCCTGGCTACCTATCCCTGACCGATGTACGGGCTTTCATTGTACTTCATGTTCTTGCATCACCTTGTAATAGCACCCAGGGGGCGCTGTTTCAAGGAAATGTGATGCAAGAACAGGAAGTACAATGAAGCCCGGGTACATCGTGAAGGACGGAGCTGGCTTCTCGCGAGTATTTGTATCCCCGCCGCTGTTCGTGCGCTCGTCGCATCCCCGCCACTACGTCGCCCTACCCCCTAAAACCGGTAAACCGAGATTACCATACCGTGCACAAACAGCGATATATCGTAATACCGGTATATCGCGGCAACCCTATATATAAGAGATTCCTGTTTACACATCATATATACTGTACAGTCACAATCAGATATGTATATCTGACTTAAATAATACGGGGACTGCTTTATTGAAGCAGCACAAGTAACTAATTATGATTGGTTTATTTCATTTTTTTGGACTAAGCACAGCTATTACTATTCATAAATTTATGATGACTATTATCTGAGAAATAGAACATTTTATCATATTTTCTATTTTAATTACAGTTTAAATTCATTCGGAAAAGGTGCATTTTTTTCCCCGACTCCAGGCACCCAAAATTGCTCCGACTCCACAGCCCTGTTTGTAAACACTGCACCTAATAGAAACAGTCAGGAGTAGGAAAATCACTATTCTCAGGCGCTTATGACATTAGATTTGTTCCAGCTATAAATGTAAATAGCAAACTGTGCTCCTGTCACCGGGAGCGTTCTGAGTCTGTGCGGCTCTCTTAAGAATTGTACTGCACATATGTAGAACTTTACCGGCGATGGGAACACCGAGGAAACCCATGGACAGGACCACGCATGCACAATGACTATGACTAGAGCTCTAATCACAGATCTTTCAAAGTGGACAGCAGCTCAACTGAGGAAAACCCGAGGGACCTAACAGGCTACAGGGGGTTGGAAGAAGCCACAGGCCAGTAACAATCCAATTCAGGTGCGCTTTATAAGGAAAAACCAAAAAGGCAAACTAATCAATGGTTGCCAAACTCAAAGCCAAGCCTAAACAGTAATAGGAAGGTTGCGGCAATAACATTCCTACTGCTAAATCATATGCTTTTCAGCTACAAGAACCAAAGCACTAAAATACACTTAAGGTGGCCATACACTGGTCGATTTGCCATCAGATTCGACCAACAGACAGATCCCTATCTGATCGAATCTGATCAGAGAGGGATCGTATGGCTACCTTTACTGCAAACAGATTGTGAACCGATTTCAGCCTGAAACCGTTCACAATCTGTTGTGGTGGTGGTGCTGCTGCCGCCGCTCCCCGCCAACCCCCCCCCACCCCCACCCGCCGCATACATTACCTGCTCCGCCGGCACGACTCCCGGGTCTCTCTCCGCTCTTCTTCTCCGTCTCCAGCATGCTTCACTTCTTCCTGCCCGGCAGGAAGTTTAAACAGTAGAACGTCCTCTACTGTTTAAACTTCCTGCCGGGCAGGAATAAGTGAAGGCATGCCGGAGACCAGAGCGGAGAAGAAGAGCGGAGACGAGCAGGGGCAGTCGCGCCGGCGGAGCAGGTAATGTATGCGGCTCTATTGCGTCGGTCGTCGGGCACTCGAACGCCGCTAGCGATGCGCTCTTTACCCGCGGGCGATCGACGGTTATTTTCCGTACGGCGCGATCGGACGAAATGGATCGAAATTCGGCGTGTAGCGCGAACGATTGGCAGCAGATTCGATCCCAGTGATCGAATCTGCTGTCGAAACGGCTGTAAATCGGGCCAGTGTATGGCCAGCTTAAGATTTTTCAGCAGATTTACTGTCTGATCATTTTCCCGAACGGTTTTCTGATTGCTTTCCATTCACTTCTATGAGAAATTGATAAGAAAAACAATCAGAAAAACAATCGAAAATCAGATTGGTCAAGTCGCCAATTATATCGAATCTATATGCCAAAAAAAAAAAAATCTCATGGTGTATTCCCAGCATTACAGTTGAAATTTAAATTCATTAATTTCAATGTTACTTGACAAGGGGTAATATACATGAAATTATTATGAAAATCTATCCCCACACTGACTAATTAAATCTTACAGTGGAAAGATCCATTTTCAAGCTGCATAGATTGATGCAGTAACATGGGGGAGGGAGTAGAACGGGTTAGAAATGTCCCCGAGTTTTGTACTAAATCACCTTTAGACATCCGTTGTGTAGATGGCGGCAGTCTAAGGGTTAAAATCATCAGGCAATAAGGATGTGACCTTCCTAAAGGTAGCCATACACTGGTCGATTTGCCATCAGATTCGACCAACAGATAGATCCCTCTCAGATCCAATCTGATCAGAGAGGGATCGTATGGCTGCCATTACTGCAAACAGATTGTGAATCGATTTCAGCATGAAACCGTTCACAATCTGTAGTGGTAGTGCTGCCGCTGCCCCCCTCCCCCCCCCCCCCCCCCCCCCCCTGCATACATTACCTGCTCCGGCTGGCGCGTGTCTCCGCTGTCTTCTTCTCCACTGGGTTCCGGACCGGCTGGCTTCACTTCTTTCTGTCCGGGAAGTTTAAACAGTAGAGGGCGCTCTACTGTTTAAACTTCCTGCCAGGACAGGAAGTTCAGTGAAGCCAGCCAGTCCAGAATCCGGAGCCCAGCGGAGAAGAAGACAGCGGAGACACGCGCCAGCCGGAGCAGGTAATGTATTGCGTCGTTGCCGGGCATACGGACGCTGCTATCGACGCACTCCAGACCCGCCAGCGATCGAGCAAAAGCTTCCGCACGGACGGCTCGACGGGAACGATTGATTTGGGACGGAAATCAATAGTTTGCGTTTGCGCAACGATTTCACAGCAGATTCGATCACAGTGATCAAATCTGCTGTATATCGGCGGGAAAGTCGTTAGGTGTATGGGCCACTTAACACTAAAAACAACAATTAGCTGACAGCGCTGAGATTAAACACCACACTGATCAAAACCAAATTTTATCCAAATGATTGTGATGGGTTCTGGAAGCATACTGTAAATAATCCCAAATTTATCTATGATTTATTTCTGTACACATGGGTACATAATAGACACTGGTACATAAGACAGATTGTACAACACAAACAATACAGTTACTTATACAATGTGTATACACAATTCCTTCAACCATTACAAAACTTCCAGATTTACTAAGGAGGCTCTGCATAAACTCAGACAGGCCCTCTTAGTGGCCAAGCATTCATGCTCCTCATAGTGCCACCATTCCAAACAGCTTCTCTCTACCTTATACTCTGAACAGTGCTGCAGAAGATGTTGGTGCTATATAAATATTTAAGAGTACCTTTAACAGCAGGTGGTGTGGAAAAATCAACTAACGATTGGGGCAGAAAAGACAAAACCTGATTTTGTCAATTAAAATGGAAAAAAAACCTTACCGTACATCACTGTGGATAAGCCTCCCCCGCCCTTATAAGCTCACATCCTAAAGTGGCACTCTAGCCTCCCATGCAAAGTATGTGTTGTAGTGTGCCTACAAAAGCATAGCTACCTCTCTTCATGCCAGCTTGTGTCATTGCATCCTCCTGCAGCTTCTGGACTGGCCGCTAGAGCTCTGGACTCACTATCATGTTACTCCAGTAAGCCTGGAGGGTCTACCAGCCAGCTCAGAAGCTGCCAGGGAGAGGCGAGCATGCAAGCTGGAGCAAGGAAAGGTAGACATGCTTTCCGGCGCACTTACAACATGCGCTCTGCATCGAGGCATCCCACACATAGTATATCCCCCGCAGATAGGCTGGCCTCTCCTCCCACTCCGCAAATTCTCATTAAAAATGTTTGATTTTTTAAGTATTTATATAGAGCCAACATATTACGCAGCGCTGTACAGAGTTTACAATCTTGTAACTTAACTGTCCCTCAGAGGGGCTCACAATCTAATCCCTACCATAATCATATGTCTATGTATGTATCGTGTAGTGCATGTATTTTAGTCTTGGGCCAATTTTTAGGGGTAAGCCAATTTACTTATCTGTATGTTTTTTTGGGATATGGGAGGACACCAGTGTGCCTGGAGGAAACCCACTCACACACAGAGAGAGCATACAATCTCCTTGCAGATGTTGACCTGGCTGGGATTTGAACCGGGGACCCAGCGTTGCAAGGCGAGAGCGCTAACCACTACGCCACCGTGCTGCCGAAGTACTATACACTGGTCCGTGGCCCTCTGCGGACCCGTGGGACGTTTGCAGTTGGGCCGCGGGACTGTCCTCTTGTCCCCCCCCCCCCCCCGCTGGGTGACTGCTATACTGGGGCACTACCTACGCATACTGAGCACAATACTACCCATACCTGGGCACTATACTAGCTATACTGGGACACTATACTAGCTATAATGGGCACTACTTACATATACTAAGTACTATACTAGCTATACTGGGGCACTACCTACCCATACTGGGGCACTATACTAGCTATACTGGGGCACTACCTACTTATACTGGGGCACTATACTAGCTATACTGGGGCACTATACTAACTATACTGGGGCACTACCTACCCATACTGGGCACTATACTAGCTATACTGGGGCACTAGTTACCTACCCATACGGGGCACTATGCTAGCTATACTGGGGCACTATGCTAGCTATACTGGGGCACTATGCTAGCTATACTGGGGCACTATGCTAGCTATACTGGGGCACTATGCTAGCTATACTGGGTTAACATACTAGCCATACTGGGGCAACTATGCTAGCTATGCTGGGGCACTATACTAGCTATACTGGGGCACTATACTAGCTATACTGGGGCACTACCTACCCATACTGGGCACTATACTAGCTATACTGGGGCACTAGTTACCTACCCATACGGGGCACTATGCTAGCTATACTGGGGCACTATGCTAGCTATACTGGGGCCCTGTGCTAGCTACACTGGAGCACTATGCTAGCTATACTGGGGCACTATGCTAGCTATACTGGGGTAACTATGCTAGCTATGCCGCCACACCCCAGTGCTTCCCCCCACCCCCACGGAACCCGCTGCGCACGACACTGTCCACTAGAGTGTCTGCCCTCCCCCCCCCCCCCCCCCCCACGGTCCCCAGAGAAAAATTTGGTCATAAAGTGGTCCTCGGGCCGCAAAAGGTTGGGGACCCCTGCTATACAGTACCTTAATTGTGGAAAAGATCAGAAAGTCCTCTCATTCTCCTCCCTCCCCTGAACCGCCAAAACTGCCATTTTATTTAAGGATTGTGAATCATGGAGCAGCCTACTTTAAAAATACAGTGCTTTTTTACTCAACAAAAATGCACCATTGCGTCATTTGATGATGATTTTTTTCAATGAATTTCATCTCAAAAACACAACCCAACATCCTAATCTTTGTTTGATAGATTATATAAGAAAAATATTTAGGAAGAACAAAAGTTTTGACATGATATTAAAACTGCAAAAAGAAAGCTAAAAAACACAGATGAGAGAGAGAAAAGAATGATCTGTGCTAATGTTATATGATGATGAAAGAAACCCTGTCATAAGCTGAATGCCAGGACCCGTGGGGTGTAATAGTGTGACCACCATTCACAGGAAAGCGCAGCTCAAGATGTTAGACAAGCCTGCCAGCCAGAACAAAACAAATGGTGCAGGGTGTCCTTTTGATGTACATGAATAAAAAGCCTTCAACCAAGTGTTTGTTATTTAGCCTACAAGCAGATAGCTAAGGAATCGACATGACAGATGGTGCTGAGTGTAAACTACATCCTCACTGTAAGCACAACTGTCATTTGAGAAAATATAAGTGAACAATTTATACTAAAATTTCCAGCTCAAAACACAAACTTCATCACAGTAGTTTAAACCTGAGTACCCAGAGAACTTAAGGAGAGTCTATGCAAATAGGGCGCCAAGGGGAGAAAAAAAAAAAAAAAAAACACGTAATATTCAGGAGACCAAATTTCTCCCTAAAAATCGATATTTGAATGGGCACCCAAATGTTTGCCAATAGCAGTCGCCCAAATTTCCCTGATCGCCTTCAGGAGCCCTCTAAAAAAAGCTATCCTATATAAAACTGGCATTGAAGGCATTTGCAATTATTTAGCGAAGTGAGGAAGATAGATCTTCCTGATGCATTTGATATGCATACTTGTGCATTGCTTAAAATACGGTTAAGCACACAAGCAGGGACACTGCCTAAAAGTATTTTTTTTTTATATAGAGGAGCATTGTATTGTATATTGTTTATGTACATAATATTTTATCTTACAGTGCACCAAGCACTCATTTATCAAAATATTTGAAACAGATCTCGTAAATTAGTGCGACATGGGGGTGCAGGCACCATTTACCTTTGGAGGGGCTGTTCCCTAGCTCCTGTGTTGCCATTCCATCTTCTCCAGAGAAACTTGCAGATGCTGCAAGTTATGCTGGGAATACACTGTTAGTTTCTGCCGTGCGTTTCCACTCTCGATCGTTTTTGTCGCTCGAGTCGCTTATCTTCCGCTCGTTTTTCTTATCTTTTTCTACTCACTTCTATCAGAAAACGAGCTGCCATGGAATCGAAAGGGAGATCGGACATGTCGGAAATTATCTATCGAACCATCTAATCAGCTAAAAAACGAACCGTGTATTCCCAGCATTAAAGTTACCAGCAGGGCCATGTGCTCCAGGAAATGTAGTCCTTCGATGTGAGTACACCACATAGCCAGAAGATTTACTCACATCAAAAGGCCTTCATGATCTCACGGCATGCATTGCGGCAGTCGAGAGCGTGTGACACCACCAATTCAAACTTGTAGCTGCGGCTATCCCTAGACAAGATGGATCAGCCCCTCGAAAATAATGCCTTCCACCCACCCCTTCACGGCACACTCCATTTACTAACCTACCACAGGGGGAGGTTAGTTTCACATATTTTGGCAAATAGGGTCAAAAAAAATATTAATCTCACATAAGCCAAAATCTTAACGCACAATAACACCTATTTGGCAATCTCAGTTCTGCAGCTCTAAGAGAACCAACGGTCACAAGATTTCTTACAACAAAGTTTTACATCAGGTTTGCCTGTCCACATTAAAGATTCTTTGTTGCATTTCCTGCAACATTTTTCACACATGGATGGAGCATACTGCACTCTGACACAGAAGTTCTGGAATGCCAGTGTAAACTGTCAAGCAAGTGCATCACAGACCTGAACTACAGAGGTCCAGGCATCACAATCACCTAATTGTGCATACCTTAGATAGCAAGCAATCGTATCTTCTGTTACTGACCTGGTTTAGTGACAGGTTTTAAATAATAGGGAGCAAACAGATGAAACAGGAAAAAAATGCATAAACCAGGAAAGAGCATTATCAATGTAAAAGTGCACAAGAAAAATAAGCCATACGCCAGCTGCATTGGGCATCAGTGTTTTAACTGCATTATCAATAAAACAAATGGAAATACAAAATTCATAGGTGCAGTTCAAAAGCATACCATGCAGGCTTTTGTTTGTCAAGGAAAACACTGGATAGGTGGTAGCTGTCAGCCATAGCTAACTGCCTGCTTTTACAAGACCATAAAACATGAAAGCAAAACAAATTATAAGCTCCCCACATGTTTGTGTGGCTGATGGGAGCAGCTGTATTCTGCACAGCTGAGGGACAGGGTGGGACCATAATGAGATACAAATCTGAATCATAAGACAGAGAATGTGAAACCTTGCAAGGCTCTGACGCTTAGTATGTTTTTATTGGGTGAAGCTCTGCGAAACACACAGAAATAACAAAAAAGGAGACCTGATGTGTGTCTTACATTACAGAAAAGCCAAGATACTTGGGCAAGGCTCCCTAATGATCCTGGTCGCCTGTGGAGCATGCTCCTTGGGCAGCAAGCATCATTAGAGAGCCTTGACCTCTCACATTTTGATGAAACTTTGTGCACCCAGTGCCCTTACATACTGATTAAAATACATGGGAGAAAATACATTTCTACCTTTCCTTCAAAATTTATTAAGTACTAATTATTTCAATTTTCATAAAAAAAAAAAGATCAATGTGTCCGGACTGACATTTTATCTGGAAGCAGATGAGATATAGACCTGAGCAATGTGTCATTTGAGGGCACTTTCACACTAAGACGTTGCGTCTCTGAGTCGACGTTAAGATCGCATAGCGTGCCCCTAACGCAACGCATGTTAGCTTTGAAGTTGGACATTACATTGCACTGCGTTATGAGTCTCTTGATGCGTACATGATGCGTACTTTTTGACGCATACGGATCAAACGAAAACGGCGCATGCGGCACATTTAAAAAAAAAAAAAACATTACTGAGCATATGCAAACAGTCTAACGCAGCTACATACGAGTATAAACGCACAGCATGCTGCACTTTCATTTAACGTGCAGCGTTATACTCCAATGTAACATGGGCACTGTGAACAGCCCATTGATTTTACATTACTGTGAGTTGGGCTGCGTTACAGGCTGCTCTAACGTGCGGCTGTAACGTCGCACTGTGAAAGCAGCCTTAAAAGTTCTTTAGTTGGGCTTTAATTTGGTAAGTGATATGACAAATTTTTGAGTTAACCAAATTGTCTATAAAAAAAATTAAAAAAAAAAAAAAAAAACACTTCAAAAACCATTTCACATTTATGCAGAAAATGTCACTTTAATACAAAATACCAAAGAAAATTTATGATTTAAAAAAAAAAAAAAAAAAAAAAAAAAAAAAAAAAAAATCTAAATTTAATTTTTAGACTGGAAAACAAACTATAAGAAATAATTAACCTTCCTGGCGGTAACCCCGAACGTAGTTCGGGGTAAGCCGCGCAGGAGGTTTTCTCCGGCCCTGCTGGGCCGATTTTCCTACATTTTTTTTTTGCTGGACGCAGCTAGCACTTTGCTAGCTGCGCCAGCACACTGATCGCCGCCGCCCCGCGCCCGATCGCCGCTATACGTTGCGGCGTGCGGCCCCCCCCCCCCCCAGACCCCGTGCGCTGCCTGGCCAATCAGTGCCAGGCAGCGCCGAGGGGTGGATCGGGACTCCCAATGACGTCACGACGTCGGTGACGTTATCCCGCCCCGTCGCCGTGGCGACGGGGGAAGCCCTCCAGGAAATCCCGTTCTTTGAACGGGATGTCCTGATCGGAGATCGCCGCAGGCGATCGAAGAGGGCGGGGGGATGCTGCTGAGCAGCGGCTATCCTGTAGCGAGCCCTGGGCTCGCTACAGGATTTAAAAAAAAAAACAAAAACAAAAAAAAAAAAACTGCCAAGCTGCCTCCTGGCGGAATTTTTCATACCGCCAGGAGGGTTAATTATTATTATTATTATTACATTCCATCCCCTCCAAACTTGTTCAGTGGTACGCATAGAAGAGGCTGCTTGGCATACATGTAAAACCAAGAAAAAGGGCTCAACCGCTCCTGCATAAGTCCAAGGGGTGTTAATGACTATTCCCCCTCCAAGCCACCGTGCACTGTGGGGAAAGATGCAATCCTGCTGGTGGCCAAATTACTGTTTATCGTAATTTGGGCTCAGTCTCTTGTTGGCGCCCAAATTTCTGCTTGAGCGCCAGTATAGCCGTAATTCCCATTATGACCTATGGCGGTGCCTGGTGCACCCATATTTCCTGCACCACTGTTGCCGGACTCTGGCTGCTTGTGCCTGCTGGAACACAACCAGGCAAGTTCTTCAGTCAGCCTAACATTAGAACTCTTTTTTTTAGGATCACTTTAGTTTTACTGTGCTGACTTTTAACCACTTCAGGACCACAGGCTTACACCCCCTAATGATCAGGCCGTTTTTCACAAAACAAGGCTGTGCAGCTTTGTCAGGATGCTGCACAGCCATAGCACTTACCACAAAAATGAAGACTTGCTCCTTTTCTTGTCCTTAAAGTGGACCCAAATTAAAAATACAAGATTTCAGAAATAAAATCTATTTTCTAAATTATAATAATAAATAGCAGCCTTTTTTTCAGCTGCATGATGACAAATATAAAATATTTTACATTTATTGGAGGAACCCCTCCCTTCTTTTCAAATTGCCGGGATTTTTCCGGCAAACTGGTGGAGTTGATGGTGTCCAGCAATGGAGGAATTGCTAATGGCTGCCCCCAGTGTAACCCTAGCTATAAAAAGAGAAGGGTGAAAAGCATGCACTGAAATGATCATAGGTTTGAAGGAGTGTTTATTTATCTTTGTATGTGTCAGAGTGGTGCAACTAAATATTTTTAATTAAAAAAATGTTTAGTTCGGGTCCGCTTTAACCTCCCTGGCGGTAAGCCCGAACTGAGTTCGGGCTATGCCGCCGGGAGGCACCGCTCAGGCCCCGCTGGGCCGATTTGCATAATTTTTTTTTGTTACACGCAGCTAGCACTTTGCTAGCTGCGTGTAACCTCCGATCGCCGCCGCTACCCGCCGATCCGCCGCTATACGCGTCGCCGCAGCCACCCCCCCCCCCCCCCCCCAGACCCCGTGCACTGCCTGGCCAATCAGTGCCAGGCAGCGCCGTGGGGTGGATCGGAGTCCCCTTTGACGTCACGACGTCAATGACGTCATCCCGTCCCGTCGCCATGGCGACGGGGGAAGCCCTCCAAGAGATCCCGTTCTTTGAACGGGATCTCTTGATCTCCGATCGCCTTCGGCGATCGGAGGGGCTGGGGGGATGCCGCTCAGCAGCGGCTATTATGTAGCGAGACATTGTCTCGCTACATGAAAAAGAAAAAAAATTTTTTAAAAAAAACGTATTTGCTGCCCCCTGGCGGATTTTAATAAACCGCCAGGGAGGTTAATAGGACACTCTTAATGAGGTCTCTGATCGCTACTGCAATCTTTTTTTTTCATAAGAAAATAGTCCGGTTTTCTCCTTCCTCCCCCGTCCTAAAGTTGCCTGCCTGCGTCCTCCGTAACGTCAGCGTGCCGCCTAGCTCCATCCTATAAGATATCATGCCGAAACCCGGGATCGAACCAGGGAGATTTAGATCTGCAGTCTAACGCTCTCCCAACTGAGCTAGTCCGGGGCAGAGCTAGGCGGCACGCTGACGTTACGGAGGACACAGGCAGACCTTGGGAGGACAAAAAGCCCTGAGTAGCGCGGCCAGGGTGGAAGTTCTTGGACAAGCTGCTTCATGATGGTTTTAATAAAGCTGTTTATTAAGTAGAAGTAAACAGCCTGATGTGGAATATATTTGATATGCAAGACACAAGTTACTGTCCGGTGAGTGAACTCACCAGGGGGGAGGTACCCTGTATATCCTAAGGTGGTGGCACATCCCCCCGGAGTGCAGCACGGGGTGCTGTTTAAGCAATGTTTTCGACAATACTCCGCACTGTGTGCGCATTTTAATTTGAGGTGA
Organism: Hyperolius riggenbachi; assembly: GCF_040937935.1. Taxonomy (NCBI): domain Eukaryota; kingdom Metazoa; phylum Chordata; class Amphibia; order Anura; family Hyperoliidae; genus Hyperolius; species Hyperolius riggenbachi. Next base: position 329,251,958 of record NC_090649.1, on the reverse strand, counting down.
CTCTGTGGTAGCTGTAATCCCCTACACTACATTATCTTTGTATCTGGTCTGTGGAGCGCAGTTTTTTGGGGGATTTGTGAGGTTCAACAGGTTAAAATATGATGAATTTAATGGGTATGCCATTTCCATGTTAAACAGAAGATGGTGGCTGAGCTATGTTTTGGGAAAAAATAAAGTGAATGGGAGGACCTGAGGAAGACACAATTCGATGTGTAGAAACGCTTTGTCAAAGCTAACACGGCACACGGAGCTTGCCTTTATGCCTAACAGACAAAAGACAAACTTTTATATCGCGCTTTTCTCCTGGCGGACTCAAAGCGCCAGAGCAGCAGCCACTGGGACGCGCTCTATAGGCAGTAGCAGTGTTAGGGAGACTTGCCAAAGGTCTCCTACTGAATAGGTGCTGGCTTACTGAACAGGCAGAGTGGGGGACTTAAACTTGTGTAATGTCCCCCGCTGGCCACGGCTGATGTTCGAGGAGTGGAACATTCAGCATATGAGATATGCTTGAATATCACTACAACCTTGTACACGCATTTATTTATCTTAATTGCCATTTTTCCCATCACAGACAAACCCCATTATGAGAGAGCAGCACTGGATGGCACCTATTCCCATGGACTGTTAAAGTGGACCTGAACTCTTGCACAGGACAGAAGGAAAACAGATAGAAATGCACATAGAGAGTTTAGCCTGTTTAATTCCCCCTATTATTATCATTTAGTATTTCTATAGCTCCGACATCTTATGTAGCGCTGTACACAGAGTACACATCGTCTTGTCCCCAACTGTCCCTCGGAGGAGCTCACAATCTAGTCCCTACCATAGCCATATGTCTATTTATGTATCATGTAGTGTATGTATCATAATCTAGGTCAATTTTTTTTTAGGGGGAAGCCAATTTATATGTATGAGAGGGGGGGGGGGGGGGGTTTGTTGGGGACCGGAGTGCCAGAGGTAACCCACAGAGACACGGGGAGAACATACAAACTCCTTGCAAATGTTGACTTGGCTGGGATTCGAACCAGGGATCCAGCAATGCAAGGGGAGAGCACTAACCACTATGCCACCGTAATTTGATCTCTTAGCTGTGTCAGCTGACTGCCATGGCAGAGAGCTCATTTGTAAATACAGGACGTATTCCATGAAAGCAGGAAATATACAAACTGCAAATGTATTGCAGGATTTGTATCAGTTGCTACAAAAACGTTTTTCTTAAAAGGTTATTATGCATACGTTAGTTGCGTATCTTTTAGAGCTGAGATGAAGTTCCGAGTTCAGGTTTGCTTTGAAGATCGTACCTAGAATTTTATTTTATCATAGAAAACCGTACAAGAAATCTGGCATGATGGTCGTTATTACAGCACAACGTTAATCAACATTCGCTTGATCATGTACCTGTACCCACGTTGCGCTATCATGGAAATGACTGCTTGGAGCAAAAAAAAAATTTTTTTTTAAAAAGTGATGTGAGCTTTACTCAGCTGGGACTCCTAGTAGGCTTGCAGTGGAATGCCATCAGTTGGGTGGACACTGGGAGCAGAGATGATTAATGAGAAGCTAAGCTCCTGACTTTACTGCAAACTTGTTGCAAATTAGGGATGTCAAAGAGATGCTTATATTTCAAACTTTATGCAAATTGTAAGCAACCTGTGCAAACTGAAAATGGACCACTAAATTGTAGCAACTGATGTATTTCATTAGGCCAGTATCCAACTATGTAAATTAAAAAAAAAAAAAAAAAGTCCATAAAATTTGCATGAATTTTCACTGACCATTCCGGCTGCATAGAAAAACTTAGTAGCTAACTGATTCAGTTTCAAGTTGTATTTTATTTGCAGCACAGCTGGAAAACATTTTCCTGACCATCTTTAGTTGGAATAGTTTTCAAGGTCTTCCATGTGCTGCCTGGAGTTCTAGTACTCACAAAATGGCTCAGAATTCTTTCTATGCGGGAATGTATAGAGCAGTGATGGCTAACCTTGGCACTCCAGCTGTGACAAAACTACAAATCCCATCATGCCTCTGCAAGTTAAGCTTAGAGCTGTCAGAGTATTGCAATGCCTCATGGGACTAGTAGTTCCACCACAGCTGGAGTGCCAAGGTTAGTCATCACTGGTATAGAGGATTATCTTCTGGTGATGTAAGTAAGGAAAGGCATTTATGGTGGCTGTTGCAGCATACAGGAGGCCTAAACAACATGTGAAAGATGGCAGAAACCAAACATAGAAACAGGTTCACACCGGCAATAGAGCAGAGTCCCAAGTTATAAGATATTTCATTGACAGCATGCTCCAAGATAAAGGAGGAAGGCATGGGAGACAACAGTGTTCAAAGCATAGAAAAATAAAAGAAACCCCCTATATATGCAGGGCCAGATTTATGCTTTTTTACCCCTGGGACAACTGTCTTGCGCCACATACTCTCCATTTCCATGTTCAGCAGCCATAACAGCATGGTGGCGTATTGGATAGCACTCTCGCCTTGCCGTGCTGTGTCCCTGGAACATCTTTATTTCTATGTCCTCTCTGCGTCTGCTTCCTCTGGGCACTCTGGTTCCCTCCCACATCTCAAAACTATATAAATTGCCTAGACTACAATACACATGACTACAGGTAGTCCCTGACTTACGAAAGCCTGACTACTGAACGACCCACCGATACGAGCAGCATGGATTCAGTGTTTCCATGGGAACAAGCCAACATTTTTTTCTTCAAATTGGACTTGTTTTTCATAAAATCGATTTTAAAAAATTCAAAGAAACAATGGCTTTTAAAACTTGTATAAGCAGGCACAGAGGGAGGTACAGGGGACAGAGATAGCACATTGTTTCAAACAGATTCAGGTTAAGAACGAACCTACAGTCCCTAATTCGTTCGTTTATCGGGGACTACCTGTATAGCAGATTAGATTGTGAGCTCCTCTGAGGGACAGTTAGTGACTGCATATACACTATGTAAAGCGATGCGTAAGATGTCAGCACTGTATAAATAATAATTAATAGTAATGTTCATGTACAGCACCCTTAGGCAGTACCTTTCATGTGATGCCTTGCAAAAAAAATAAAATTAAAAAAAATCCTGCTTTGTCACATCCAGTGCCACCTTGGGAAGCAGAGCCCCTAGACTTGAGTTTAAGATTCCAGTCATTAATATAAGGGCCGGTTCACACTTGCGGTTCCCTGCCAAACGGACCGGATGACCTGACCGGATCTGGACCGGATCCGGATCGGAACCGTACGGTTCTGATCCGGATCCGGTCAGGTTGCATCAGGTGTTCATCAGGATGCGATCCGGATCCGTTTGGCAAAAGATAGTAGAAACCGAATAAAAATGTTGGGGTCTGGGAGGTCAGCAGAAGGTGGACCTGTGGAATCAGGCCCTCCGCTGTTTAGCACTCACCTCCACCTCCGACATACTGCCAACATCTCCAGCACGTTTAAAGTCACTGCTGCTCCACTCCAAAATGCTTGCCCATGTGTCCCCATCCAAAATCGCCGCTACAATACGCATAGGAAGTGGGGTAGAACATCCGGATTTTTAGCCAGTGTGTTGTGCGCTCTCCGGTTCTCATTGGTTTGTATTGGCCGGATGGTGCAGTCCGGCTCCGCTGGGGATATGGCTGCCGGAGGAGCCGGACCAAAAAATAGCGCATGTTGGGTCTTATGCCGGAGGTCCGGACGAAACGGACGCATGTGAACGGACGCATAGGCTTTCATTGCTATGCCGTGCGTCCGTTCCATCCGTTCTGCATGCGGTCCGGCTCGGCGATTCCGGACGGCGACCGCTAATGTGAACCGGGCCTTAAGAAAGTTATATCAAATATATCCCTTTCTACTAGAATTTAGTCATCCTTAATCAAAAAGGCTTTCAAATTCAAATGTTGTGGAGTAGATGGCTTCTGCTGCCTCTACTCCACAAAAACGGCCCTAAGTATCCAATGAACAGCAAAATACAAAGGCTTATTCTACTTGATGTGTAATTTAATTTGCTCCTCCAGACACATCTTTATAGGTTAGGGGCCTTTCTCCCCTTGGTCCTGTTTATCCGCCCCTTTTTCATGTATGGTCCCAGCAACTTAAAGTTCAATTGGTTTTCTATGCAACATATGCTTTTAACACCCAACTGTACCCCTCAGCCCCAGACCTTAGCTTCCTATTATCACAAACTACTTACTGCCAGTCTGCTCAATCTTCTTTCATCACCTGCTGCTCCCTGAAACCTAACATGAGTAAAACTACACCAAGTATTTTTCCACTGTGTCTATTAACTTCTTTGCCTCACAGAATTATAAACACCCCAATAACTCCAGTTACTCATGCACATTGCGTAGGTGCAATATTTTATTGCTCTCTTACTTATACCACAAATTCACTCTCTAACCACCTCATCATTTCCAACTCAAACAATTTGCTTCAAAACCTTTTTCACTTAGGACACTAGCGCATGTCCTAATATCTGAAAACAGTAATATCCTGCACTGTGGCCTACCAGCTAACATAGTTGTATCCTTCCAGTCTATACTGAACTCCATCACAACTCCTCCACCTCTTTTTGATCCTCATCTACTGTTTCCCTGTCTCTTTATTGGCTACCAATGAAGGACCACTTCAAACTAACCTACAAAGCTCTCCACAATCTTTCTTCCCTGTACATCCCCAAGGAGTCTCCAAATACTATCCCCACCCACAACCTCCACTCTGCACATGGCCGCCTTCTTTCCTGCCCTAGAATCTCCTCCACCCATTTCCATATACAGGGTTTTTCAGGAGCAGCTACCCTCCATTAGAATCTCTTTCGGAAACACATCACTCATTCTTCAGCCGTTGAATCCTTCAAGCACGCCCTTAAATGCACTTTCAGAAAGGCATACAATTAAAGCGGAATATAACCCTGCATTTCAACTTTGCTCTAAAACATTATTTACAGTATATTATATGCAACCAGCATTTTTTTTTTTACTAGACCAGCATTGGAAGGGTTACACACGGCTTTAAAGTTCCTGGAGATTTCTGCAGACGCATCCGAAGCTGACAAAGATACATTTTGTTTACATAAATGTATCTAAAGGTGGGTACACACGTCAGATAAAAGTCTTTGGAAAATGAAAGATCACAGACCAATTTTACCCCCTTTTATGTAGTATGAGAGCCATACTCTACACAGTCTATTCTATGGAGCTGAACTCCCCATCAGACAGAAATCTTTGCAAGATGCTGCACACAAAGATGCTGTACACACGCAACAGACCAGTATCTGCAAAAGATCTGTTCCTGCAAAAGATCCATTCCTGCAAATCGCATTCATACTCTATGATATCTGCAGATCTCATACACACCTTGTTTAACGGACAATTATCTGTAGATCAGATCCACCAGGTTGGATCTTCAGATCGGCAGATAATTGTCTGATCTGCAGATGAATGTCCATTACACAAGGTGTGTATGGGATCTGCAGATGTCATAGACTATGAATGCATTTTGCAGGAATGGATCTTTTGCAGGGATTGATCTTTTGCAGATACTGATCTGTTGCGTGTGTACAGCATCTTTGTGTCCAGCATCTTGCAAAGATTTTTATCTGAAGTGGAGTTCGGCTCCATAGAATAGACTGTGTAGAGTATGGCTCTCATACTACATGAAAGGGGGTAAAATTGGTCTGTGATCTTTCATTTTCCAAAGACTTATCTGACGTGTGTACCAACCTTTAGTGTTGAATGTGACTCAATCTCTCAGGAGCTGGAGGACAGCCAAAGCGTGTGTAACATTTCTCAATAGATACATATAATTAAATAGAATGTAACAATCTGAACTTCTGCACATCTCTCCCGGAACCTTAAACCTCTGTTTTTAACCCTTCCAATGCTGGTCTAGTAAAAAAAAATTCCTTTTTGCATATAATATGCTATAAATAATGTTTTAGAGCAAAGTTGAAATGCAGGGTTATATTCTGCTTTAACCTAGACCATCCCTCTGCAGCAAGCTGTGCTCCTTTCTGGATAAACTCTATACTGTATAAAGAAAGAAAGGGGGGAAAAAAAAAAAAAACACTAGTAAAAAACCTTGATATTGCCCCGCCTCATTTTCCCTCCCTATTTCTCCAGACTGTAAGCTTGCAAAGGCTTGGCTATCTCCCTTTCGTGATTAAGCTGCTGTAGGTCTTGTTATCACTATATATATATATATATATATATATATATATATATATATATATATATATATATATATATATATATATATATATATATATATATATATATATATATATATATATATATATATATATATATATATATATATATATATATATATATATATATATATATATATATATATATATATATATATATATATATATATATGTCACTACGACAATTATGTTGTCCACCACTTCTGTATTATGCCCAAAGTCTCTATTTTATTGTACTCATGCCCTTTTATTCTCTACAGTGCAACAGAAGAGGATTGTGCTATAGAAATTATTATTAATAGTGCCCACTGTGTTTAAGGTCAGCAAGTAGAGATGTCAAAGAGATCCTTATACCAGTTTACTTGCAAATTTACTGTAAATTGTAAGCTTGGTACTGGGCCAATGAACAAAAACAAAAATAAAAAACCCAGTAGTTAGAACGGTACATTTCATTGGCCCAGTTCACAACTGCATTTGTAAGTAATACAATAATTACCGCTTACTACAACCTGTTTTGCTAAAAACTGTTCAATAAAGTCAATGAGAAATTGTATCTTTTTGCAGGTAGGGAAAAGTTACAATATGGCTTTTATTAAAATACTGTGGAGGGTGTGGGAAGGGGTTTGGCTTTTGTTTTTTAACACATTAAGGAGATTGGAGCTCAGCACAATTGTACCTTGAAAGAGAGTAAAGGTAGCCATACATCTAGCTATTCAGATTCAATCAACAAAGCGATCAACTTTATTAAGGAATCAACTTCAGTATGGTTGATCAATGGTTGAGTCAATCGCCTAGTAACACACACACACACACACACACACACACAGTCGATCGAATGACATGAACAGTTGCCGATTCCTGTGCGATCGGCAAACATCTTGCATCCTGCTCAATCGACTAAGCTGGTCGATTCAACATTAAATCAGACACTTTTCATTGATTGGAAATTCTGGAACACACTCGATTCTCTCTCAATTCTATAAAATGATTGAATCTTATAGACGTAGCAGTGGAGAGAGGCAGACATGGTCATATCATGGCTCATGGCTGCCAGCTACATACTTTGGATAAAGGGGCCCATACACCTAACGATTTTCCCGCCGATATGATCACATTGATCTAATAGGCTGTGAAATCGCCACGCACAACGCTGACAGAACGATCGATTTTCGCCCGAAATCGATCGTTCTCGTCGATCCGTCCATGCGGAAGATTTCTCTCGATCGCCAGCGGGTCGGGAGTGCGTCGATAGCGGCGTTTGGATGCCCGACGACCGACGCAATACATTACCTGTTCCGGCCGGCGCGCATCCCATGGTCCTCGCTGTCTTCTTTCCGCGCTGGGTTCCGGACCGGCTGCAGCTACACAGAACTTCCTGTCCCGGCAGAAAGTTTAAACAGTAGAGTGCCCTCTACTGTTTAAACTTCCCCTGGACAGGTAGTTCAGTAGCTGCAGGAACGGTTTGGAGCCCGGAGCGGAGAAGAAGATAACTGGGACCAGGGGACTCGCGCCGGCCAGAACAGAGGTAATGTATGCGGGGGGGGGGGGGGCGTCAGCTCCACAGATTGTGCATCGATTTCAGCCTGAAACCGATCACAGTCTGTTTGCAGTAAGGTGGCCATACGATCCCTCTCTGAACAGATTTGATCAGAGAGCGGTCTGTTGGTCGAATCTGATGGCAAATCGACCAGTGTATGGCCACCTTAAGTCAGTCACTTGACCCAGTGCTAGATCAGATGCATCAGATTGTTTACTAATCAAACAATAAAAAAATCCATGAGGATAAACAATTTAACAAACTGTCACGCAGGTAAGAAGGTATAGGCACAAAAAAAAAAAAAAAAAAAAAAAAAAAAAAAAAAAAAAAATTTCCAGGAGCTGCAATACCTAAAGCATACTGCTGAAAAGCAAACTTTGGGGGAAAATATTGTACAGTATGGGCCCGTTTCCACTACTGCGGTGCGATTTCGATGCAAAAATGTGTGAATGAATCGGCATGCGGTTGCAGTTTCGTTCGCATTTGTATGCGGATTTTCAGGCGGAATCGCTCGTGGGGTGCGCTGTGATTTTAACCATGTCAATGCCAATATGCACTGAAATAGGTTTTTAAAGGAAAACGTATGGAAAACCGCAAGACTAAAACGCTTGTGATTTTCCCATTACATTACTGAAGAATCGCGCGCGTGTGTGGCGAGTGAATTCTGATGGTTCTGCTGTGCAGATTTTTTTCTGCACAGCAAACCGCACAGAATTCTGGACAAGTGGAAACAGGCCTATTTACTATAATGGGTTATGCGAATCTGCATGCAGAAAACACATGCAGATTCGCAGTAGTGGAAACAGGCCCTATGTGTTTTTGTTGGGGGGGGGGGGGAAATTAAAACAGGTGTAAATAACAAGTAGCAATGTGTAAAAGGACAGAAAGTTTGTTCATGGTCTACAGCATATATCTACAAGGTGAGCTTTCCAAGCAGGACAGGACGACATTTCTGCAGTTTCTAGAAGCAAATCTCCAAATAACAACACCTTCTACACTTCACTTTACCAAACTTGAGTTAGTTATGCTGACTATACCCACATCAATTTTTAGAAACATATATGACCGCTCTCACCCAATCCTGCAGTTATCTGAGGCAAGGAGCCCCACATATAATTTTGATCGATTTGTGGCAAAAATGGATCAAAATTACTAAAGGATAAATTTCAATTCATCAGCCATGGCAGAGGAGAAGTGGTATATTGGCGAACCATTGCTTTGCACTGTATCAAACAGTACAACATTGCAGTTTGATAGGGAAATCGTGAAATCAGATCAATCCCGCTCTGATCTGAATGAGATCATTTTACCAGATTGGGTGGCAATCTGAACATGTATGGCCACCTTTACCCAGTTATCTATTACTAGGGGGCACATCATCGCTCATTCACATATACCCCATAATAAACAAAATACCTATTTCATGCTTAATCCATTGAAAGCTCACATTCCAAAAGCTTAGTCATGTTAACACGTTTCCTATGTGAACATTTTGGTATTTTTTCTAGTCCTACCATCCTCTGTCTAAAACTACTACCTTGCCACACAAACATTGATTCATCACTCCACAACCACACCAGCAGACCAACTTCCACTGGTCAATGCACTGTACGGCCCAGTGCACACCTAAAAACCTCTAGCAGTTCCACAAACCGCTAGAGGTTTTTGAAGCAGATTTTCAGAGCGATTTTGTGTAGCAGATTTCATAAACTGTTACAGTAAAGCCATTACTGCAAAGCTACTGTAACAAAAAAACGCCTGGAAAACCGCTCTGATCTAGCATTTTTCAGAGTGGTTTGAGCTCTTCCTATCCTTTACATTGAGGCAGAAACGCATCTGCAAACCCCAAAAATGCTGCAGGAGCCACGTTTGCGGTTTGCTAAAAACCTCAAACCGCTGGTGGGCATAATCCCATTGAGATACATTAGCCAAGAGGTTTCACAGGTGGCAGCGGTTTTGAAAACGCTACCAAAAACGCTTGGTGTGCACCAGCCCTACCTCTACTATTCCTCAGGAACAGTATTTCAAGTACCTGTCATTACTGATGTGTACAAATCACATGCAGCCATCCCAGAATGAAAACTATCATTCTGAACACACACACAAAAAAAAAAAAAAAACCTGGATTCTTTGTATTACATTACCTATAATGTTATTACAGCTGTCTTTGCACTCTGTGGTGAAATGGAGACTCTTCAAAACCATGAACACAGCTTCAAAGCATGACGCATGACGCATGAGCTACACTATTAGACCCTCACAGCTGTCTTTGTGGTCCTAGCTTTAGAAATGTTCAGTTTTAGGAAAATAATTTACATACATCCCTTGTGTCGTGGTACTTTTTCTTCTCTGCCAAAACAGATAAAAAAAACAAAACTCATTGTACACAAGAAACACACAAACTTCTATAAAAGCCAACGTCCATTGCTCTTTTCCATCATGATAGATAGATAGATAGATAGATAGATAGATGGGCTTCTTTCAGAAAATCGCATCACTAAGACCCTATAGACATATAGCCCTATGGGAAGGTTAAGACAAGATAAGACAACATTTATATCACACTTTTCTCCTGCTGTAGCATACAACACAAAGCTGATCAAGTTGTAGCGGTTTTGGTTCACACACACACACACACACACACACACACACACACACACAGTTGTCGTTCAAAGGATCAGAAATCAATCCTTCGGGGGGACAGTTCAGGGGCAAAGCACTGTATGCATGTATATATTTTTATGGGAAGGGAGGAGGGACACTGGCGCACAATAGAGCAGCTTCAGGCAGGAGGGAATAATAAGGTTGGAGTTGCTGTTTAGATCTTGTACACACATTAGTTCAAAGCAGTCTGAACTACTGATAACCAGCCATCTGCTGATAATCCGGCGTGTGCACAGCAGCCCGACTGCACCCTGGCCAGCGATCTGCCAGGCGGTTCAACTCAGGGAACGACGGTCAATAGCATGGTATTCACCACTTGCCCCACCTGCCACATGACTTCCCAACTGCACCGCTCCAACAGCCCTCTCCACGTTGTAGCAGAACTAGGCGTCAAGCTATACGCTCAATACGCATCTGTACAGCCTCAGTCCAGCGATGTCCTTCGAGGCCATCAGGTGACATTCCTTTAAATGAGCTCATGGAAAACTTGTATGCACATTTATTTTGCTGCAGTGTTTAATATATAGTGTGTGTATGCAGCTCAAGTCATTAGCCAATTAAAGCTGGCTTTTCCAAGAGAGAAAGCAACCAACCTGATAGCAATCTAGTAAGGGGCTGTCGGAAGACCTGTTACACCTGAAACCTACACAGTGGTTGCCTAACACCAGCAACCAAAGAAGTTGGGTTATATTAACACCAACATAATTAATCTACATGAAGAGTAAATGCCAACAAACTCTGCACTCAAACAAGGATTAAAATACTGTCAACATTTACTTAGTGTTAAATTTGTAAGTCTTTTCGGAATAAAAGTGTATACATACGCACAAACATTGTTGCCTGCAGCGATCAGGACTCAATCCCTCAGGTAGCATACACTCTCTCGGCTTGTCTCCCGAAATGACTAATTCAGGTTAATTTATCACCTCGGCCAAGCAGCAGCCTATTATTAATATTGATTTATGAAGTGCCAGCATATTGCATGGCACTGTACAAAGTAAGAAACAAACATGGCTTACATAATTATACAGACAATGGTATCCACCAATATACAAAACCCAGTATTGGTACAAATTACAGAGTTGGTAATTACAGTAACAAAAGTAGCATGAATAAAATATGTAACAAATTTCCAAGACACAAAAGAGTGAGAGAGCCTATTCTGTAATAGCGTCTAGAGGAAGTGTCCTGCTGCAAGTCGTATTGGAAAAATCTAAGTGATCAGTAAAATATTATTCAATGCAGTGAATTGGTGAAGGCCAACGATATTGAACACAAGCTTATGCTAGATTATCAGCTAAGACTATCAAAAAAAATTTTTTGGGGCAATAACAATCTAGCATGCATGTGGCTTTTAGGCAGGGGGTTACACTTGAGTCCACAAAAAAAAAAAGTTACATTCTTCCGTATACAAATCTGCATTCTCTGCTGACTTTTGGCAGACAGCCAGTTGGCCAAAGACGACATCTCAAACATCCCTCTAAACCTTTGCCAGACTACCTGGCCCTTGGCCCAACACAGAAATGCCCTGATTTGTTCAGTCCAGTTTTATTTTATATTTAAATCTAGTTTTTACTGTTTCATTCAATGACGCCGTCATTGAAGTATGTCAGAGCTCAAATTTTTGAATTATTGACAGGAAAGTGTTTTTTGGCTGTAATTACTTACCAGTGAGGGTTATGCTATAGTCTGACCCAGTCCAACCCGCACAGAAACTGTCACTTGCATACCTGATGATTAACTCTTTCAAGCAGAGAAATAAAAAAAGGACCACAGCCTAGTTATTTGTATGCTTTGCACTGTACCTACACATGTTCATATCATGTCACATCAGTAAGGTACAATCTCTTGAATGAATTTTAGAGCATTTTAGTCTGATTGGATCGCTTATAGTCTTCCCTTCCGTTGGTAAGCCTGAACGATTATTTCCGATTGATCGCAACTATCAGATGGTCGCTCATTCAAGAAATAAGATCATTAATGGGTCCCTTAAGGCTAGGTTCACAGTGAGGCATTGCGTTCCCTGTAGCAGGAATGCAATGGAACCTCGTCGAAAGTCGTACTCCACATTATCAGTGTGTTCAGTCACACACAGTGAAGAACATGCTTGACTATAAACCCGTACATTTTGCGGTAACACTGCATGCAGCGAGTTGGGATGACGTTTCACTGCAACAATCCCATTTAAATGTCGAATTGCTTTAGCATTTCAGTGCGATGATCCGCATCACAATGCAGCCATTACGTTGCACCATAAAGCCCCAGTGAGAATGTGGCCTTATGATTATGCAAAAGATGATGGAGCAGCATGCTGAAAGCCCTAGAGCTATATGAAAGTATAAACAATGCATTACAGTTGTGAATCAAAAAAAATTGCTTCCAACAAATATTCTTCACCTAGAAGGAGCCCCAGTTCAGTCCAATTAGTTCAAACATCGTTACCAGCTTAAAAACAGGTGAAGCCAAGAAGTTAATGTTCTTAGATCCACCCTGTGTACTGCCTGTACTAAAACTTGTTAGTAATTGTTACTTTATTTTCTCTTGCTGATAATTATTTGACATCATTTTGAATAGAACAGCAGGAAATGTAGACTTTCCTGTGTGTAAGTGTTAGGCAGACTAACGTTTCCTTTGTTTGGAAAACATTTGGCCACTAGCTGCATAGCTTTGCAGGGCTGAGTCAGAAATGATTACTGTGTAATAGGGTGTAAGACAACAGATGATCCAAGAATAAGATGCATGAAGTCACAGTTCACAAGTACAGAGAACACTTGCGATATCTGACATGAGTAAACAAATGTTTAAGAAACCTTTAAAGGGATACTGTAGGGGGGTCCGCGGAAAATGAGTTGAACTTACCCGGGGCTTCTAACGGTCCCCCGCAGACATCCTGTGTTGGCGCAGCCACTCACTGATGCTCCGGCCCCGCCTCCGGTTCACTTCTGGAATTTCTGACTTTAAAGTCAGAAAACCACTGCGCCTGCATTGCCGTGTCCTCGATCCCGCTGATGTCATCAAGAGCGCACAGCGCAGGCCCAGTATGGTCTGTGTCTGCGCAGTACATTCCTGGTGACATCAGCGGGAGCGAGGACACGGGCGTGCAGGCGCAGTGGTTTTCTGACTTTAAAGTCAGAAATTCCAGAAGTGAACTGGAGGCGGGACCAGAGCATCGGTGAGTGGCTGCGCCAACACAGGATGTCTGCGGGGGACCATTAGAAGCCCCTGGTAAGTTCAGCTCATTTTCCCCCGACCCCCTACAGTATCCCTTTAAATACATAAAGTTAATGTGGTGTTTTAGTGTCAACTGCTTAGCTACTATGGTGCCTTGTTCTACAGCGCATGTGAGTTTTCAACTCCGCACGAATTAGAAAGTGATTAATTTCTGCAGGAAATTAATTTGAAAAGAATAAAAAAAAATGAATTGTAGTGTTGCACACTAGGGACCCTAGCTGAATGGCCGATCTTGCCTTGCTACCAATCAGATTTTTCATCCAATCGATAGCTTAGATCTACTTTAGGTCAAAACCAATTGAGATTTGATGGGACCTGTTGAGGCAATATATCTCTGTCAGATTCCATCACAGACCTTGAGTTAATGCCATTACCGCAAAGCTGTGAATCATCCTAAAGCCTTGCGCACACACACCTGACTAAAGTTGGCCGGGGTGGCCGATAACAACCACCTCAGGTAATAGGAGTGTGTACAGAGGCCCCCTACCAGCGACGGCCACTTGGTAAGCGACTCGCCCAGCGGTTCAACTTAGCAGCGTTGCAGCCAACTTCTTTGAAGATGCCACTCTACCGCTTTACGACACACACACACACACACACTACTCACTCATCCCTCAGGCCACCCACATAGCTAGGCCAGAACAATTGAACGGAAAAATTTGATTGAACGATATCTGTCCGAAATCGCAATTTCGATTTGGTTCACAATTTCCTTCAAATCAAGCTTTGTTTCCCTCTGTGCCCCCTCTGGGTCTCCCTCCCCCTCTGGGTCTCCCTCCCTCCCTGTGCCCCCTCTGGGTCTCCCTCCCTCCCTGTGCCCCCTCTGGGTCTCCCTCCCTCCCTGTGCCCCCTCTGGGTCTCCCTCCCTCCCTGTGCCCCCTCTGGGTCTCCCTCCCTCTCTGTGCCCCCTCTGGGTCTCCCTCCCTCTCTGTGCCCCCTCTGGGTCTCCCTCCCTCTCTGTGCCCCCTCTGGGTCTCCCTCCCTCTCTGTGCCCCCTCTGGGTCTCCCTCCCTCTCTGTGCCCTCTCTTGGTGATCGCGATTTCGGTTTAAATTCGATTTATCGTACAGGCCTACACATAGCAACAGAAAATATTGTCCACTGCACAGTGGGCGCGCATCTGTACATGCTGACCCAGTGATGTGGCCCAAGGGGATCCCAATAGGCAACATCAGTTAGGCATTAACGTACCTTAATACTGTTGTACCACTAGTGACTTATTTGTTATTGTTACTAGTTTATTGTTCCTTATATACTTATCTCTAGTATTATAGACCATATCTTGTGCTGCAACTCTAGTACTATCAGACTGCCTAAAACAATGTCTATGTTTAACACACTATTAGATCTTAATAGATCAGAAAATCTAAAGTACTCTTTATAGCGCTCAACTTTTTTTCCCCCTACTCCCCACTAAATCCTCCTAAATAATAATCTTGTACACCTTCTCATACTGGAGAAGAGTGTACCTATCACTAGATGGCTGGATCTTATGCTGGGAATACATGGCTCGATTCTGAGCCATTAAGATGGCTTGATCATTTCCAACATGTCCGATCACTGTTCGATTGTTTTGCCGCTCGATTCACCACTGAAGTTAATTAAAAAAGAAAAAACGAGCGGAAGATAAGAGAATCGGGCGGGCAAAACATCCGGGCGCAAAATCTACCCCGTGTATTCCCAGCATGATACACTGATCACTCTCTTAGGTAGTGGACTTCGAGAGTCATCTTTATTCCTGTTCTCAAATCAATTTTGTTGAACACAGGATGTTAATATGCCTGCATTCATGAAAGCAGGACATAGACAAACTGTGGTTTGTATCAGCTGTAAGAGATATTATGCTGTTGCTTACCTTTAAGAGCTTAGATGAAGTTCTGAGCTCAGGTCCACTTTAAGGCTCACAGACACGTCCAAAAAAGTGCACAACCAACCCCAACTTGTATTTTCTGTGCACTAACCAGCTAAATGACAAACTAATTTACATACTGACAACGCAAGCGAAACGACAGACTGCACAATATGGCTGCATTCAAAAACTACGTAGTTCAAATGATGTTGTACATATGTGGCCAATTGCACAATATCAGCCCAACAGTTGTGCGAGTTGATCCACCTAATGAATCAGGCAAACCGTCTGCCTTGCATACACCTGCCTGATTGCCATCCAACAGACCAAAGTCAGATGACAATCCAGCAGATTAGTTGAACATGTGTATGGGCCTTAAAGGCCCATTCCCACTAGCTAGCATGTGCACGAACCAGATTTAATGCACAAGTTACGTTTCATAACAGATCAGTGGCGCTAGTTCTAATTCACTTGACAGGAAACCATGTTCGTGGTGCGATTAAATGGTCATGGAGGCATTAAACCGTAAGCTCTGTAAGAATGTAAACTAATGCAACCAGTAACATGAAAGTCAATAGCCTCTCAAGTTACCTTGCTTGTCGCATCCCATGTGTGGTCTGTCAGAACGGATGGCACAGAACCTAGTGTGTAAGAAGCCTAAAGAGGAGCTGTAACCCAAGCACTGAACTTCATCCCAATCAGTGGCAGATACCCCCTTTCCCATGAGTAATATTTACCTTTTCTCAAATAGATCAGAGAGGGACTATATGGCTAATATTGTAGTGAAACCCCTCCCACAGTGTGATGTTATGACCATGGTCCTGACAGTTTGCTGCCTGTGAACCTTGTTGCATTGTGGGAAATAACAGCTTTTTCCATGGTACACACGGTACGGTTTTCCGTGCGATAGATAGATCCAATTGATAAAATCCGTAATGTCCAATATTGCTCCCGATCGTTTCCGCGCTCGATTTCTCATAGCGGTGAATAGAAAAAAGATAAGAAAAACGAATTAAGGTAAGTGAATTGAGCGCAGAATCGAGTGCGGAATCGGGTGGAAAAAACGATCGGGTCGCAAAATCGAACGGAAAATCTTAGTGTGTACCCAGCATTAGTAACTAACATTCCAGAAATCACCTGGCAGGACTAAATAGGTCACCACCAGTGATACACTTCAGAATGTAAATCAGGGGGAGGAAAGATTTTACAATGGGCAAGCACTGACTAAATAATCCATAAATTAATATTGTAAAAAATAAGCAATTTTAATTAATTATTTTCAAGGGAGGAGTTTGCAAAGTTATTGGAAAATCGATCCCTTTATCAATCTGGAGTAGTTTGGATATGTACACAAGATACAAATTCCCATCAGATTACATGTTGATTGGACGGGAAATTGAATTGTGTGTTCCCAGCATTAAGCCCAAACTACACGATGCGATTCTTTATACGATTCGATTACGATTCTATTCACGATCCGATTAAATTCGACATGTCCGATCAGGAATCGAATCCCGATCGGACAAGTCTGATTTAATCGGATCGTGAATAGAATCGTAATCGAATCGTATAAAGAATCGTATAGTGTAGATTGGGCTTTAAAAACATTTTATTGAAACAGTTCTCTAGAAACACCTGTAACAACTGAAATGTTAAAACTGAAATACTCCACCAAATCTTTTAAACCCTTTATAAAGTAAAATGTAGCTTTACCGACGCAGATTTTTATTATGACAATGGGATATTAGACATGCACACTGGAAAGTGGTCTTTAAAAAGGGAACCTAAAGTGAAAGGAAAACAGAGGCTGCCATTCTCTTTCCCTTATAAAAAAAAATAAATGCCATTTGCCTGCCTATCATGCTGAGCTTTTGGCTTACGTTATCAAAAATTTCAAGGTCTGTACTTTGTAGGGTGAGAGTACTGGCCAGTACGTCAGACTAGAGTCCCAAGTCCACATCTGGATCTGGACCAGGACACTACCTGCATGGGGTGGAATGTTGTCCCCATGCTTGCATGGGTTTCCTCCAGCATTCCCAAAACTTAGACAAGTTAAAGGAGGACTGTAATGAGAGGGATATGGATATAATACTTTTAGCCATAGACCCTGAACAAGCATGTAGCAGATCAGGCGTTTCTGACATTGTCAGATATGACAAGATTAGCTGTATGTTCGTTTCTGGTGTTATTCAAACACTACTGCAACCAAACAGATCAGCAGGGCTGCCAGGCAACTGGTATCGTTTAAAAGGAAATAAATAAGGCAGACGCCATATCCTCATTTCAGTTTTCCTTTAAATGGCTAACAACAACAACAACAAAATTTGACCATAGACCACAATATTTGATCTATGAATGTGGTAGGGATTAGAATGTGAGTTTGTCTAAAGGACAGTTAAGGTAGCCATACATCTAGCGATTCTGAATCAAATCCACAAAGTGATAGACTTTATTAAGGAATCGACTTCAGTATGGTTGACTGAAAGTCGAATAACTAGTAACCCACTGGCGAACGGAGGGGGCTATTCCGGGTGTCTGGAACACCCCCCTGCACTGAGCTGTGTATTCAGCCAGGGAAGCCTGCATAATATAAACAGCCTCATTCTCCCTCCCTTCTAACTTCTGGTGCCTCCCTCCAGCTAATAGAATGAGAGAGCCAGCAGAGTTTCCCCCACAAGAAGATGCAGCCTGCAGTGAGAGAATGTTGATTCTGGAGTCCTGGACTCTCCACAGCACAGAAGTGTCAGACATGATGCAATTAGAGGGCAGGCAAGCTGGTAAATGTGCACAGCATGATGCAGAGCTTGCCTGGACTCAGGGTCCGTGGGCAAACATCTGTCTGATCTCTCCCCATTGTTATAATGACTGCATGTGTGGATAAGGTGTTAAACAAGTTGAAAAGTTTTTGACAGTCCCTAGACTCCAGGAGGGCTTCTTTCTGACTTGTGTGGGAGATGGGCAGGGACAGGAGTCCGATTGCAGGCAAGTAACCTGTCTGATGTGGGACTGCAATACAGATAAGTTCTCTGCTCCATCTCAGGCTATTCTCAATTTCTCCACTCCTCTCTCTGGGCTAGTGCAATGCCAAAATGACAATAGCAATCGCTAGCAATTTGTGAGTGTGATTTTGTGAAGCGATTTTCAGAGCGATTTTTTAATGAATCGCTCAAAAACATGCTACATGCAGTATACGTGCGATTTTGAAAAAAGTCACAACGCTGCTGTGAGAACACTGTCATAGGGTAACATTAGCCAAGCGCTTTTCAAATCACTGTTGATTTGAAAAACGCTCAGAAGCACTCTTGGTGTGCACCAGCCTCCTTCATTCACCTTTGTTTCCCTCTTCCCCTAGTGCTGGCTGTGTCTTGTCATACAGGAAAGCTAAATAAAAGTGCAATCCTGGTGAGGCAAAATATTATTATTTAGTATTTATGTAGCGCCGACATCTTCCGCAGATGCATATATCCCTGCATCATATGGGTATCGCTTGCGCTATGTGACACATTCCACTGAATTGTCCAAACTAAGTCTATCTCCCGTTCCTCTCTCGGGGAGTTGTTCCAGCGCTGTACCCCGTTCAAATTTGCTGCTACCAGAAGCCCTCAGAAACACTCGTGTCCTTGAGTACTTCCAAAGATAGGCAGCTCCGTAATACGCCAGCGCACTTTTGTGCATGGGCAGTAGCACTCAGGGACATAAGTACTTCTGGACCTTTCAGGATTCCACCGCTTAAAAATCCTGCGTTTGCCCCTGTAACACACACACTACAAACGATATTCTATGCAATTCACCTTCACATTTGATCTAACCGATGTGTCTCCATGCTCTGAATCCTAAAATCGATTCAGAGAGTCGATCGACTCACATGTGAATAGTAGCAGATTCCTGTGCGATTTACCAATATCTTGCATCCTGCTCGATCAACTAAGCTGTTCGATTCCACATGAAATCAGCCGCTTTTCATCGATTGGGAATTCTGGAACCCACTTGATTCTTTCTCAATTCTATAAAATGATCAACTCGAATAGTCAAACATACAGATAAATCGCTAGATGTATGGCTACCTTTCATGACACAATTATGTAATCTGTGGAGTACATAAGCGCTATATAAATACAACAATAATAAATATGCATGCTGACTTCTGTATTATCAAGGTCCAACAGTTAAGGTAGCCATACACTGGTCGATTTGCCATCAGATTCGACCAACAGATAGATCCCTCTCTGATCGAATCTGATCAGAGAGGGATCGTATGGCTGCCTTTACTGCAAACGGATTGTGAATCGATTTGAGCCTTAAACCGATCACAATCTGCTGAGCTGCCGCAGTCGCCCCCCGGGCCCCCGCATACATTACCTGAAGCCTGGTCCCGGGCATCTTCTCCGCATCGGCTCCCGGCGGGCATCTTCTCCGCATCAGCTTCAGCATCCCGGCATAACTTTCTGTCACTCCAGTGACAGCGGAAGTTCAAATAGAGCGCCCTCTATTTGTACTTCCGCTGTCACTGCAGTGACACAGGAAGTTACGCTGGATGCCGGGATGCGGAAGCTGATGCGGAGAAGATGCCAGCCGGGAGGTGATGCGGAGAAGATGCTGGGAGCCAGCTTCAGGTAATGTATACCTGCGTCGGTCGTACGCCGCTGGCGATGCGCTTCTTACCCGCGGTGATCGACGGTAATTTTCCGCACGGCGCGATCGACGGGACCGATCTATTTCGGGCCGAAATAGATCGAAAATTAGCGTGTTACGTGAACGATTTGACAGATTCGATCCCAGTGATCGAATCTGCTGCCGATCGGCGGGAAATCGGGCCAGTGTATGGCCAGCTTTAGGCCTGGAACCCACTAGCAGTACGTTACTAAGCCATTTCTAAGTGCCTGTGAATTGAAAAGCTTTTGCTAATGCAATGCTATGGGTGTGATCCCACTTGAGCAATGTGATTTTATAAAAATCACCCATAGCATTGTATTTGCAAAAGCTTTTAAAATCACTAGCTCTTACAAAAAGTTTGTTAGTGGGTTTGAGCCAGTTCACACCAAGCCAAATAATGCTGCAATCCCGCAGGGTTGGAATCGCATGTGTCAATTGAGCCTAGGATCCATTTACACGTGTCATTTACAATGTAGTGGGAGTGGAATGCATGATTCTGACTGACAGAATTTTTCCAAGAGCCCGCAAACGCTGCAGATTCTCACATAAATCAGAGCAACCTATGTGAACGGACAGTGTCTGTTCCCACTAGGCTGTTTTCCTCCTCCGTTATGGATCTAATCACCATTTACACTCTCCATGCACACTGACAAGCGCTAGTATCATATTTTCGGCAAAACCATAGGGCTATCATTGACCTACAAAAGCACAATGGTAATCCTCCATAGCACTAGGGAGGATTTTCATTGTTGGACCACTGAGAATCCTCCCTGTAGCTAGGTAGGATTCTAAACATGGTAGCCCCATGTTTCTACTGGGCTCTGAGCTTACCAGCACTTGTTGCCATTCCAGCAACGGCGTCAGCAGCACAGAGGACTCGAATGGCAGCAGCAGTGAGCCAGATGCACATTGGTGAGTGTGAACATCTTGTCAGACGCTGCAACAAGCACAGCATAGCCACTCAAGATACTCTGTGAATGTACTGTTGTGCATCCTGTGCGAGTGTGAACCTAGCATTATGCCTACATGGTTCTCTAGCCTATGTACTGCAGTCCTTCGTTCCTCTTCGTTGCTTGGCAAAGAGATCTAGACTGGCAATTAGTCTCAGCCAAGCGCAGGCAATTGTTCTACTCACTCCGCCCCCTTTGTGCTTCTCTGTCATCCCTCCCCTCTATTACAACAGAACTTGATACCAACATGTTGAGAATGCAGCCCCAAACTGTCACTTGAGGGACAGAATCCAGATTCCTGCGGACAACAAATATAGTGTACTAGTATGCCTAAGCCAGTTTCAAAACGGGCTCTAGGTCTGTGTTGAAACCCCGCCTCCCTCTCCGCCACTCCCTTCCCTCTCATCCTCTCCATGACCGCTGCACAGTCACCGTGCATGCACGTGCCCGCCGCGCGCGCGCATGCCGTATCTGACCCCGTCCTCCCTCAGCTCTCCTAAGGCTCTGCGTCCCTCCCTGCACATGAGCAGTAGCGCAAAGCACGGGACACACATACAGGAAGTGCAGGGATGGGACACAGAGACAAGGGTTTTATTATAGAGGATATCTAGAATCCTCATACGCACGAAGGGGACAGAGGGCCAATGGAGCGTCATCACGCAATGGGCGGGGTAAGTAGGGAGGACAATGTTCTCAACAGAGTTGATCCACCAGACTGAACTATGGCCCAGGGCCTCAGGCTTCAAGGAGCATTGGGTCCGCTGTACACATGCTGGAGTCTTGGCAAAGGTGGCCCCTATTGACCACCTCGGTAGAATTTTAGCGATCGGGCATCATTCTGAAGCTCCTCTGCGAGCATTTACAACCTGGCTCTATATGAGCATTCACACATCAGTAGCTTGGTTACAGAGCAAGGAGGGCAAGTATGTGTCAAAGCTAGCACGTTATGGTTCTGGCTGCCTACTCAAGGCCCACACACACGGGGAACGGCCGTTGCCGCAACCACGTGGCACGCGCGTGTTGCGGCGACAGGTCGCCCGTATGTATAGCGTGCGCCCCGAACCGTCACCCGTCGGAGCCGTCGACAGGCGATTGACATGTTCAATCGCCGGCTACAGCTGTCGCCGCGACTTCGCCGGAACTGTCGCTAGTCCCACGTGAGTACGCGGGCTAGCGACAGGAGACCTGCGTAAGTGAATGGAGCATCCGGCCGGGGGATGCTCCATTCACAAACAGCTTCCGCCGCGTCTCTGCCTTTCTGGCGAGACGTGTGGACAGCTGTCGCTCCCTGTTCGCGTGCGCGCATGCTACGGGGGACAATTGTCCCCCGTGAGTATGTAGCTTAAGTGTTTGGGGATAGGCTGGCGTTTATGCCTGCTTTATTTTATACTCCGTTTACACTAGCTTACAATTGAACATACCATAGCACTAGTTTTTATGACCTCATCCAATTTTCCAATTTCATTTCATTCTGTCATTACAATACAGTATAAAAACAGGAAAATGAATTATCAGAAAGGAAACATTATCTTTACAAGGTCTCCCAGTGCACAGGGTAGGTCAAAAATGTGTTACATGCACCTTGCATCAAAGGCAAAATTCACTTCCTTCACAGACGGAGCGCTGTGCAATAAATTAAAATGAAGTGGTCTATTTAATTTTAACACTGCCAAATAACATTACATCAGTGATATTTTATTCATTATCTACTCGTGCTTACAAGACTTGATATGGATTCAGAAAAGGCTTGCCAACTCGGAAACAGCTTTCTACATATACAACACCAGGGTAATCATTTCCTAGCATGGCTTTATCAGAAAATATAAAATTGTGTCGACTGTTTCTCATTTCTAGATCTGTATATTTCACATTTAGGGCCCTTTCAATCTTCATTAGTTGCAGAATACGACCTGAGACACCCTAGGAGTGCTTTCTAAGTGCTTGTGATTTGAAAAGTTCTTGCTAATGTAAAGCTATGAGAGATTTAAAAAAACAAAAAATTCCTATATAAAATCAGATTCAGGATTTATTTTTTACATAAAGAGTACCTGAAATAAGAGGGATAGGGAGGCTGCCATATGTATTTCCTTATAAACAAGACCAGTTGCCTGATAGTCCTGCTGATACTTTTGGCTGCAGTAGTGTCTGGATCACAACGCAGACACACCAAGGTATAGAGGACAAAAACTAGGAGGGAAATTCTATACTAAACCTGGTGGATTCATGGTGAATGGGGCATGTTGTAGATTATGCCCCCTTTGTACCTCATGCCCCCTTGTACCTCTTGTGTATCCCTGTGTCCCTATGTGTCCCCCTTGCGCTGCTAATGGCACATGCCTCAAACCTGGTACAGTTGGTCATTGGGTGACTGGGGTTCAAATTCAGAAAAGGGGATGGAGCCACAAACAGCCAGACTTGTTTCATTTCAATGAAAATTATTGATGCCAAAGGCTCACAAACTTGGTCATTGAGTAATTGTGCGTTAGGGCAGTGATCTACAAACTTCGCTCTCCAGCTGTTAAGGAACTACAAGTCCCACAATGCATTGCATGAGTCTGACAGCCACAGTCATAATTCATAAAGACAAATGCATTGTGGGACTTGTAGTTCCTTAACAGCTGGAGAGCCAAGTTTGGAGATCATTGTGTTAGGGTTAGAAAATTGGGCAGAGCCAACACCAGCCAAATACATACCTGGGCAACGTTGGGCCATAAGCTAGTGTGCAAATACATTTTGACACACTATTATAAGATCTTTCTATCTGATTAGTATGTTCTACAATATTGTTTCCTCACCTCCTTTACTTAAATCTGCTAGGTTACATATTACTCAGCAAACTGCTATATTAGGTCATATTGCTAATACAGGCTTCCCAAAGCAACCACACAAATTAATTTAGGTCAGCATCATTCAATGATATTAGGCATATGGCCAACTATCCATTGCAAAAAAAGGTTTGTTTTTAGAAGAAAAGATCTTTATTGGCCAAAAACCTAGCCTGATGGTATTGATACTTTTTAGCTGAGCACCAAGGAGTACGGCAGAACCATAGCAGCCTGCCCAAAGGTGAAAGGGCTACACCCATAATTTCAACTGCAAATTACCAGCCATAAAAAAAAATTGTTCATTAAAAACAGGACCAATGGGATACTTAGTAGACTGTAAAGCATCTACCAACCCATACAATCTTCAGAGTGAATATCAAGCTGACTACTACCTTTGCGCTAGTAGGTAAACAGTTTAGTTGCAAGTAAACAAAAATAGACTTTGCCTCTGAGCCTAGTTTCAGTTGTTTTGTAATGAAAATAATAAAACAGAAAAGCAGCATGTAATCCCTAATCAGCTGAGCAACTAGAGAATGTGAGGAATGTGTCCCTGAGCATTGACCATTCAGGCTCTTAACCCTTTTATTTATTTGCTGCATATATTTGGGTACTGCTCCATTCTTTTTTTTCTAGTCCTAATGCACTAATGAGATCTTAATTAGGTCTTTTGCATGTTAGGCCTTTTCTTTATACAAAGGCAGTAAACAGAGGGCGGAGGAGAAGGGAAAAAAAAAAAAAAAAAAAAAAAAAAAAAAAAAAGCATCCAAAAATGTATGTCTTTGTAAGCAACATTACTCTATTACCATTCACCAGCTTTCCCACAATGCCCTATTGATGCAGAAGATACAAGCAATGCTAGCAAAATCTGATGCTAACAAATTTGTAGGATACCTGCGGTCAGGTCTCCAGACCTGGGCACAAATTATGTGCTCTCCAAAAAGCGCATTTCAAGTAAAAAAGCAGTGGCAACTACAATTTACAAATAGAAATACCCAAGATGGCACCAACAACAGTGGTAGCTGACCCACTGCAGAGAAGTACCTAATGTTCTGCCTTTCTTGTACAAGGAGCACAAATATTCCATCCTCGGAATCTCATCCCCTGGATCCAGCGTTGAGAGGGAAGGGTACATTTAAGGTGGCGATGAGTCAGCAGGGGTTCCATTGCGTTTCCGATATCACACGCCCTTACCACCACACACCCGATCGACCACATCGGCCCGACACCTTGCAGCATGTCCGATAGATACATGCAACCAATTTCAGCCAGAAATTGGTTGCATTGTCGATCGCACAAGCTCTTGGCAGCACAGATTTTCATCTGATCCGAAAATAACCAATCGGATGGTCGATCAGTCGCCTGATGTATGGCCACCTTTACTTTTCTTCGCCCATCTCTAGCTGCCACTGTTGCCTTATCTGCAGGCAGTCAATTATTGAGAAAGCCTTTCCAGGCAGCCAGCCGATTGCCACATTTGAGTGAGCCATTACTTAGGGTACTGTGTACTGATAAGTTACTCATTCCTTAGTGCTGGCCCAAGCCCTAGCCCATAGAGCCATATTTTGAGGTAAAAAGAATAAAACACTCCACCACTGTAATATCACAGGTAGGGAGACAGGTCTTAGCAGCCAGCGTGCCATAATTCACTTTTTCCAAGGAGAGACCACTCAATCCACCTGTGAGATGCTTAAAGAGAACCCGAGGCGGGTATTTAAAATCTTAAAGAGACCACAGAGGCATGTCCTGTGCATAATGACATGCCTCTGGGTCTTGCTATGGCCGCATCTAGTCCCCCAGGGTCTCCTGTGCCCCCCTGTAAAAAGCGCCCGGCTAGCGACAGTCTCCTTGTCGCTAGCCGTCTATTTACCTTCTGTATGTCATTCAATTCGCGCTACCCTGCCTCCTGTGAGCTTGCTCCAATCGGAAGCTAAGCCACGACCCAGGAAGTACCTCCCAGGTCGTGGCTTAGCTTCCGATTGGAGGAAGCTCACAGGAGGTGGGCAAGCGCAGTGAATGACGTACAGAAGGTAAATAGACAGGTAGCGAAACCCAGAGGCATGTCATCATGCACAGGACTTGCCTCTGTGGTCTCTTAAGATTTCAAATACCCACCGGTTCTCTTTAAAATTGACCATTTTCAAAAACAGGACATCACAATAACTGACACGTGCCATAGCGACAATTTGTGGCTCGAAGAAGGGAGTTGTCCACAGCGGGCTTTCTAAAGGTTTTAGTTCTAACCAATTAACCCCCGTAAGGTAATGTCCAGAAAGACGACTGTAAAGATGTCAGCTACTATAGAAAACTTTAGATTAAGATTACAGTTGACCTAATTCAAAAACTCTGTCAAGCCGTTGGCAGGGCCCCGTTAAATGCAGAGAAGGTCACCTATATAATGTCCATATCACATGATATGAGAGAGAAAAGAAGTTCCCGTCTCCAAAGATGCAGAGCTCCTCCCACCACCCCATATAGAGGTTGACAAGGGGAGTTTTCGCCCTCCCATGCCAACCTCCATAGGGGAATTAATTGCGGAACAAGTAACGTGCACTACATTAAACAGACATCACAAGTAAGCATGGTCAAAGAGATGCTAATTTTCCTATCATGCATGCAACTTGTACACCGCTTGGAACTATGTAAAATGCACTTTCTGCCAACTTAAATTGGTCCAGTTTGAAGTTGCATACAATTTGTATGCACACTGAAGATATTAGCATCTCTCCACAAGTGGATCTTACCTCCTCCTCTCCTTGTCACTTGTAGGCTTTTCTTGTGGTGTTCTCTGATCACCGCAGTTTATTAAAAAACAAATAGTTGACCCTTCCCCCACACCCCCTACTGAGGATTTACAGAGTCCCCTCTAACTTGGCAGTGTTCTCCCCAGGCTCTTTTAGCCGAGTTCTCCACCCGGCTAGTTTTGGTGGGCACCCGGCTGTCATAGGCTCACTTCCTCCTGTGCGGCAAGCAGAGTTATGCAGAGAAGCGCCGGCCCTGCATTCTCTTATCTCATGCCACCTGGCTGGAAACAATTTTTGGGGGGAACCCTGCTTGAGTGAAGTTGCTACAACACTTGGTAAAGAAATGTTGATGCATGCTCATAATTACTAACCATTAAACTAGGTGGTCGTAAGGTGGTTAAAGCACGGCTTGGAACAAACAAACAAACAAAAAAAAACAAAAAAAAAAATAACTTACAAATGGTTTTTGTATGGAATGCAGGCATCAAAGCTAAAACAGCCTTACAGTTTGCTTAATAAAGTGTGTGTGTGTGTGTGTGTGTGTGTGTGTGTGTGTGTGTGTGTGTGTGTGTGTGTGTGTGTGTGTGTGTGTGTGTGTGTGTGTGTGTGTGTGTGTGTGTGTGTGTGTGTGTGTGTGTGTGTGTGTGTGTGTGTGTGTGTGTGTGTGTGTGTGTGTGTGTGTGTGTGTGTGTGTGTGTGTGTGTGTGTGTGTGTGTGTGTGTGTGTGTGTGTGTGTGTGTGTGTGTGCACTAGATAGGAAAGTGGATTATACTTTCTTGCATCCTGGACAGAATCCAGCAATTCCAATTGCCTGAAAGGCCTTGGCATAATGTGGCACAAAAGAAAGATTAAAGGATTTAGGTGTTTGAAATAAGTGAAATAATGTGCAAGGTGGTATGTTTGACAAGGGGATCTATGCTTGTTCAGTGCAATTCACAACAGCTACAAAAAGCAGAGCTGGCCTTTTTTGATTCAAGTGCAAATTAAAATAAACTGACCTGTTACCATAGGAGATTCACAAAATACAAATATATATGCATATAAATATATAAAGGTGGGTACACACATTAGTAAAAAGTCTTTGGAAAATTTAAGATCAGACCAATTTTACCCCCTTCCATGTAGTATGAGAGCCATACTCTACACAGCCTATTCTATGGAGCTGAACTCCTCATCAGATAAAAATCTTTGTAAGGTGCTGTACACATGCAACAGATCAGTATCTGCAAAAGATCAATTCCTGCAAAAGATACGTTCCTGCAAAATGCATTCATAGTCTATATCTGCAGATCTCATACACACCTTGTTTAACTGACATTCATCTGCAGATCAGACAATCATCTGCAGATCTGAAGATCCATTCTGGTGGATCTGATCTGCAGACGAATGTCTTTTGCATGTGTACAGCATCTTTGTGTCCAGCATCTTGCAAAGATTTTTATCTGATGGGGAGTTCAGCTCCATAGAATAGACTGTGTAGACTCTAGAGTATGGCCCTCATACTACATGGAAAGGGGTAAAATTGGTCTGTGATCTTTCATTTTCCAAAGACTTATCTGATGTGTGTACCCACCTTTACTAAGTTTACATCCTGTTTACATCCCTCCCTGGGTAAGAGAAGATTTACTTATTTTTGTCATTTTCTGCTCATCAATATTAGACTTATTCTGCTCATCAGATATCAGCCACAGAGATGTAAAGTAAATACCACTAAAAATTGTGTTGCAATGACACGTTGATAGTTTCCAACACCAGCTGATGGCCCGGCATTAACCGGGTATGTATTTGGCTGGTGTTGGCTGCACCCACTTTTTCTAACTCTAACACACAATTACTCAAGGACCAAGTTTGTGAGCGTTGCGGCCTTTGACATCAATAATTTGCATTGAAATGAAATACAAATCTGATTGGCGGTTTGTGGTTCCATTACCTTTTCTGAATTTGAACCCCAGTCACCCAATGACTGTAACAGGTTTGAGGCTTGTGCCATTAACAGTGCAAGAACCGCAGCAATTAAATATTCTGCTTGAAAATCAATAGGTGAATTTTGATTGGCTTTTGTAGGCTCCACCCACTTTTCTGAATATTGATATTGAATCCCAGTCACCCAGTGACCAACTGTGCAAAGTTTGAGAACCCTGCCATTAAAAGTGTTAGAATGGCTGCAGTTTACATTTTCCCAGTGAAATTTGTATTTGTCTCCATCCACTTTTTGGTTATGGGGATAAAAAGTATCCTATATGTTATTTCAGGTAATGTACTGTGTGTGCCAAATTTCATTCAAATTCATTCAGCCATTATTGCGTTATTAACAAACATCCAAGCTTCCGCATTTTTATATTAGTGAGATGCCCGATCTGATTTCCAATCAATTTTATGTTCTCTTCTATGGAAAAATCGAATGGACATATGGGAAATAATCGATCTGACAGTAAATCTGTTAGAAAATTGCATTGTGTGTACCTAGCACAAGGATCTGGGCAACCCCAACAAGTGTCAATTGCAATGGTTACACGACTAGGTCTGGGCATCTCAAAAAAAGCAAGTCTTAGATGTTGTTCCTGTATGCAGTTGCAAGAGCTGTCCTTGGAAGGACAAGAGTGAAACAATAAAATTATGTGCGTGGGAAGGTTGGCGAATACATAAACATTCACTGGATAATGACTGTTTACTTGTTTGGTACGCTGTATCACTAAATATTAGATCAGATCTCAGCAGACACTTTAAAGAGACTCTAAAGCGAGAATAAATCTCGCTTCAGAGCTCATAAAACGCCGCTATCCCGTGGCTAAACGGGGGTCCCTTCACCCCCATTCCTCTCCCACACTGAAAAAGCGACAGCTTCTCTCGGAAGCTGCGCCTTTTCTGGCCGTTCCCTCCCCGATGAGTCACTAAGCGTGTGTTACGCTTAGAGTGACGTCATGTAAACAAACTCATGGCCGCCATCTTGTGGCCAAAAAGTAAAACTACAACTAAAAAAAATTAAACACACAAGTACATTATAAAACTATACTTTACATCCCACCCTCCCAAAAATACCCAAATAAAATGTTAAAAAACACATTACAATAAAAAAAAACATGTAAATATTTACCTAAGGGTCTAAACTTTTTATATATCAATGTAAAGATGTAATATTTCTATATTTTTTTTTATTTTAAACTTGTAAATAGTGATAGATGCAAAACGGAAAAAATGCACCTTTATTTCCAAATAAAATATTGTCGCCATACATTGTGATAGGGACATAATTTTAACGGTGTAGTAACCGGGACATATGAGCAAATACAATACGTGAGTTTTAATTATGGAGGCATGTAATATTTTAAAACTATAAGGGCTGGTGCACACCAAAACCCGCTAGCAGATCCGCAAAACGCTAGCAGATTTTTAAACGCTTTTTTTTATTTTTATGAGGCGTTTTGCTAGCGTTTTGCGGATTGCTGCTGCGGTTTTCAGTATAGTAGATTTCATATATTGTTACAGTAAAGCTGTTACTGAACAGCTTCTGTAACAAAAACGCCTGCAAAACCGCTCTGAAGTGCCGTTTTTCAGAGCGGTTTGCGTTTTTCCTATACTTAACATTGAGGCAGAAACGCATCCGCAATCCAAAAAATGCCTCACCCAGGCATTTTTCGTTTCTGCAAAACGCCTGCCGCTCTGGTGTGCACCACCCCATTGAGATACATTGACCAAGCAGATCCGCAGCCGCAAGCGGATCTGAAAACGCCCAAAAAGCCGCTCGGTGTGCACCAGCCCTAATAGCTGAAAACTGAGAAATAATGATTTTTTCCGTTTTTTTCTTATTCTTCCTGTTAAAATGCATTTACAGTAAAGTGGCTCTTAGCAAAATGTACCCCCCAAAGAAAGCCTAATTGGTGGCGGAAAAAACAAGATATAGATCAGTTCATTGTGATAAGTAGTGATAAAGTTATAGGCTAATGAATGGGAGGTGAACATTTCTCAAGTGAAAACGACGGAACCTGAATGGGTTAATATCTGTCCCACCACTGTGACCACTAATGCTAGGTACACACCGTGAGTTTTCTCCGTTGATTTTAATCCTGATCGATAAAACCTATTACTTTCTCAATTGTAATTTTAAAAAAGTGGCCATACACTAGTTGATTGTCGCCAGATCGAATAGATCCCTCTCTGATCAGAGAGGGATCTGCAGTATAGTGTTGATATAATAATCTCTGATAATCTCTGATATAACACACATTTGGGTATAGTAAACTACCTCTCCAGGTCCGGGCAAATCTCCATTATAAAAGTTTAAAGGGAACCTAAACTGAGAGGGCTATGGATGTTTCCTTTTAAACAGTTGCCTGGTATCCTGCTGATCTTTTTGGCTGCATTAGTAATTGAATCACACACCTGAAACAAGCATGCAGCTAATCCAGTCTGACCTCAGTCAGAGCACCTGATCTGTATGCGTGTTGAGGGGCTGTGGCTAAAAGTATTAGACACCGGATCAGCAGGAGAGTCAGGCAAATGGTATTTTAAAAAGGAAAAATCCATATCCTTCTCTGTTTAGGTTCCCTTTAGGCTTCTTGCACACAGGGACGTTACAGGCGCACGTCAGTGCAGCCTGTAACGCTCCCCCAACACACAGCAATTTAACACAAGTGGGCTGTTCACACTGCCCACGTTGCGTTACATTGTAATGCATCAAAGTGCTGCATGCAGTACGTTATAGGCGGCTAAGCCGCGTTAGACTGTTTGCACATGCTCAGTCATGTTGGGGAGGAGGGGAGAGCGGCAGGGCACATGGCTAATTAATATTCACTGCACTCAGTGACGTGCAGTGTTTACTTCCTGGAGCGGCCGCTCTGTGCGGCGATTGGCCGGGCGGGACCACGTGATGCCGCATGCGTCCAAGAGTACGCATCACGGACGCCAGAGTGAGCTGCACAACGCGGCTCACTCAGACGTCCCCACCAGGCGTTGCGTTAGGGGTACGTTATGTGCCCTATAACGTCCCCTAAACGCAACATCCTGGTGTGTAACTAGCCTTAAGGGAGCAATGCCTGGTATAGTAAACTGATATAATAAACCTGTTAGGCCCCATTCACGTTGCGTTACGCTCTTGTTAGGCCTTTTGTGTCGCAATTTTTGACGATTTCCGACGGTTGGGTGGATTTTTATGAAAAGCGCTTTTCCTGAGCGTTTAATTCACTCCCTGACGCAAGTCAGGAAGTGATCTCTTTGACCCAGAAAAGAGTACAGACAACGTATTTGTTCTTTAAAAACACGAACACAATCGCTGCACAACGATTTTGTAAGCGTTTTGCATTTTTCCTATACCTTCCATTGAGGCAGAATCGCCTCAAAGATGGTACATGCAACAGCTTTTATGAGCTGATCGGAAATGAACCGCTCAGAAGTGAACTCTCTCAGAGACTCATTACACAAGAAATTTTGAAAAATCCCCAGTGCTTAAAAAACACAAAGCACCTCTAGTGTGAACGAGCTTAAAGAAACATGTTTTTTGGCCCCTACGTGATGAGGACTCTGGATATAGCAGTGGGCGGTGCATGCGTCATGTCAGTGTGAATCCCAGTCAGCTGCTCTCTTCAGGCTGGTTGCAAGGAAGTTGATGCCTGATAATTTTAAGACGAACTATGGCACAGGCGCTGGATATATACAGTGCTGCCCATCACTTTTCATACCCCTGGCACATTTTGACTTAAAATGGACTTGCTGGTTGAATAAAAGTAACTTTAATTGGAAATGACATACTGTATGTATGTGTATACATACACACAAGTTATTTCTTATAGTTAGTTTTTCATCTCGGATCCGTTTTAATGCGTTTGTTTCTTCATAGCAGTGCATTGTGAAAAAGCTTCAGTTTTTCATCGTACAAAGTGAAAGAAGCCATAGGGAAACTGATACTGTACTACACATCAGTTGTCCTTTCAGTTACAGCGACTGATATAGTGTAAAAGGACCCTTAAAGCGGAATATAACCCAACATTTCATCTTTGCTCTAAAACATTATTTAAAGCATATTATATGCAACCAGCAATTTTTTTTTTTTTTTACTAGACCAGCATTCAAAGGGTTACACACAGAGCTTGAAAGTTCAGTGCAGTGAAATGTGAATGCATCCGAAGTTGTAGATTATGTTATTTTTACTTAAAATGTATCAAGTGAGGAATGTGACACATTCTCTGACTGTGCAGAAGCTGCTGGAGACAGAGAGACACTGAACGCATGTCTGCCTGCAATACAGCAATGAATAAAACCAGTTTTGAATATAATGCCAAGTCAGCTCACAAAGCAAAAAAAAAAAATAACTGTACTTTTGGGAACCTATAATAATAATTTCTAAATTAATAATACTTATGCACAAATGCAAATATATAACCCTATGGCATATAAAAAAAGTAGGAACATTTTTTTATTGAATATTATGTCAGGGTTTTAAACCGCATTAATAGCCCACAGACAAAACTGACTTGTCGGTATTCCAGTACTTGGACACCACTTATAGTGGTTTGCAAAAGTATTCGGCCTCCTTGACGTTTTCCACATTTTTTCATATTACTGCCACAAACATGAATCAATTTTATTGGAATTCCACGTGAAAGACAAATACAAAGTGGTGTACACGTTAGAAGTGGAACAAAAATCATACATAATTTTTTTTACAAATAACTGCAAAGTGGCGTGTGCGTAATTATTCAGCCCCCTTTGGTCTGAGTGCAGTCAGTTGCCCATAGACATTGCCTGATGAGTGCGAATGACTGAGTGCACCTGTGTGTAATCTAATTTCAGTACAAATACAACTGCTCTGTGATGGCCTCAGAGGTTGTCTTATGCTGGGTACACACTGAGATTTTATGGTCGATTTACTTTCAGATCGATTATTTCCAACATGTCCGATTTGCTTTTCGATTGATTTCCGAGCATTTTTCGATCTATTTACGTTAACTTTCCTAGGAAATCAAACGTAAATCGATCGGAAAATGCTCGGAAGTCAATCGAAAAGCAACTCGGACATATTGGAAATAATCGATCTGAAAGTAAATCGACCATAAAATCTCATAGTGTGTACCCAGCATAAGAGACTATTGGGAGCAACAACGCCATGAAGTCCAAAGAACACACCAGACAGGTCAGGGATAAAGTTAGTGAGAAATTTAAAACAGGCTTAAGATTTCCAAAGCCTTGAACATCCCACGGAGCACTGTTCAAGCGATCATTCAGAAATGGAAGGAGTATGGCACAACTGTAAACCTACCAAGACAAGGCCATCCACCTAAACTCACAGGACAAACAAGGAGAGCGCTGATCAGAAATGCAGTCAAGAGGCCCATGGTGACTCTGGATGAGCTGCAGAGATCTACAGCTCAGGTGGGGGAATCTGTCCATAGGACAACTATTAGTCATGCACTGCACAAAGTTGGCCTTTATGGAAGAGTGGCAAGAAGAAAGCCATTGTTAACAGAAAAGCATAAGAAGTCCCGTTTACAGTTTGCCACAAGCCATGTGGGGGACACAGCAACCATGTGGAAAAAGGTGCTCTGGTCAGATGAGACCAAAATTGAACTTTTTGGCCAAAATGCAAAACGCTATGTGTGGCGGAAAACTAACAGCACATCACTCTGAACACACCATCCCCCACTATCAAATATGGTGGTGGCAGCATCATGCTCTGGGGGAGCTTCTCTTCAGCAGGGACAGGGAAGCTGGTCAGAGTTGATAGGAAGATGGATGGAGCCAAATACAGGGCAATCTTGGAAGAAAACCTCTTCACCTTCACCTTCCAGCAGGACAACGACCCTAAACAAAGCCAGGGCAACAATGGAATGGTTTAAAACAAAACATATGCATGTGTTAGAATGGCCCAGTCAAAGTCCAGATCTAAATCCAATCGAGAATCTGCGGCAAGATCTGAAAACTGCTGTTCACAAACGCTGTCCATCTAATCCAGTGGTCCTCAAACTAAGGCCCGCGGGCCGAATGCGGCCCCCTGAGGCTTTTTCACCGGCCCCCCACTCTCAAAATCTATTACTTACAGGTGCGGTCCACTGCATCTTTAAAATATCTGCAACCCCATATAGAGTAGCAGTGCTGGCAACACCCATCCACATGGGTCCAATTGGACTGCAGGTTGTCACCTGGGTATGCTTCACTGTCTGTAGCAAAGATGTTCTTCGGGCGCCACATGAATGGCTGCTCCGGAGGAGTTCTCCTCTGTGTTGCAG
The DNA here is from genome assembly GCF_040937935.1 of Hyperolius riggenbachi. Taxonomy (NCBI): domain Eukaryota; kingdom Metazoa; phylum Chordata; class Amphibia; order Anura; family Hyperoliidae; genus Hyperolius; species Hyperolius riggenbachi. The sequence continues at coordinate 329,217,102 of NC_090649.1, read as the reverse complement.
GACATACTATCTGCACATGCTGTGTTGGGGGGCATACTATCAGATTTGGTTAAATGGGAGACATAAGGGCTGCACATGTTAACAGGTGATAGTTTACGCTACCTAGGCTCAATGTAATGTTTTCTACATTTTATGTATACTCTGGCCCCCCAGCAGTCTGAAGTATCTTGACCCGGCCCTTGACCGAAAAAGTTTGGGGACCCCTGATCTAATCTGACTGAGCTGGAGCTGTTTTGCAAATTAGAATGGACAAGGATTTCAGTCTCTAGGATGTGCAAAGCTTGTAGAGACATACCCTAAAAGACTGGCAGCTGTAATTGCAGCAAAAGGTGGTTCTACAAAGTATTGACTCAGGGGGATGAATAATTACGCACACCCCACTTTGCGGTTATTTTTTTCTAAAAAAAATGTTTGGAATCATGTATGATTTTCGTTCCACTTCTCATGTGTTTACCACTTTGCATTGGTCTTTCATGTGGAATTCCAATAAAATTGATTCAGGTTTGTGGCAGTAATATGACAAAATGTGGAAAACTTCAAGGGGACCAAATACTTTTGCAAACCACTGTAAACAGCCGACTTGAAGTAAATATGGTTGCCATGCACAAGGCTTGTAGCTTGAGAGTGTGTGTTCGTTGTGCAGCTGACTAGTCAGCTACTATCTACATTAATCTGTCCTTCATGACTTCCGGCCCGGTGTTCTCCCCAGAATTTTTTTCCAGCCGGGTGGCATGAAATAGTAGCCGGGTGGCAGGAAAAAGTAGCCGGGTGGGGCGAGTTGAAAATGCAGGGCAACTGTGCCTACAGCATAGGAGGAGTTGAGGAGGTAAGCCGATGACAGCCGGGTGGTCACGAAATCCAGCCGGGTGGAGCACCCGGCTAAAAGAGCCTGGGGAGAACACTGGGCCGCCTTCAAAAAATGCCCTGTATACCCTGCAGGGTCTATGAGCCTGATGCACATTGGCCCTGCAAAACTGTTGTGCGCAAGGAGCAGTGTAGGGCAGAGAAGCACACCTTATAGTACTACAACCAGTGTTAACAGGGCAATGCACGCATTGCTAAGGTAAGACGCGCTACCATAGCAAGGCATATTACTCAGGTAATAGGGGTTGCAGTAACAGCACAATGTGAACTACTCACCTGTGCTGGTAAAATTATGCTCCCTGTGTACTAAGTTCAATGGGCCCTATATGACTCAGGCTCCATGTGTGCTGCAAATCAAGCCATCAAGACAAGCTGGAGCAGACCAACTTTCAGCAACCAAAGCCAATGACACAATGCACAGCATGTGCTTGCTTCACAAAGTGAAAGGCTACGATTCCACTGTAGCGTGAAATTTTCGCGATAAAAAAAATTCTTATAAGATTTTTCTGATTGGTGAAAATTTGTAAATTTTGCATTAGTCAAATATCGCAGCTGTCATGACTGCTGATAACTTCCTGTAACCATGAATTACTATGCGCTGCCTATGCAAAACATTATGCGCGAATCATACGCGTACAAAAACTTGCAGTGTATGGAAAACAGCCCCATGCACTACCGTTAGTTGCCAATTCAATCCGAATTATCTGAGAGAAAAATCTGACACAAAACGCACAAGTGGAAACCTTGCCAAAATCAACTGAGTAGGCAAGTGCATTATTATTATTTAGTATTTATATAGTGCTGACATCCTATGCAGCGCTATACAGAGTATATTGTCTTGTCACTAACTGTCCCTCAGAGGGGCTCACAATCTAATCCCTATGTCTATGTATGCATCATAGCCTAGAGCAAATTTAGGGGAAGCCAATTATCTTATCTATAAGTTTTTGGGGTGTGGGAGGAAACTGGGGTGCCAGGAGGAAACTCACGCAGACACAGGGAGAACATACAAACTCTGTGCAGATAGTGCTTTGGCTGGGGTTCAAACCGGGGACCCAGCGCTGCAAGGCAAAAACTACGTCACCGATTAGCAGAAAAGATGCTTGTCCATTACAGAGGCAAGACATTTGCTGCTAGCTGAGTGCTGCACAGCCACTACTACTGGCTGACAACCAGAGCATTAAATGTTTTAAAACAACCTGCAACATCACTAAAATAGACATAAGGTAGTAATACATGTCACAAGACCCCTACAAAGAAAAAAAAAGGAAGCTTATGAAAGTCCATAGCTGGGGGGGGGGGGGGGGGGGAATTGCATAAAAAAATGCTAAAACAGTCAGGCATGCATTCCGTTAGACCAGAAGCACCGTTCCTCCAGTTACTCTGGATTTCCATATTTTCTGATGTGTGTTCTGCAGAAAACAATGTTGGGCCTTAACAAACTGTACACACAATTTCACAAATAAGCAGACATAGTTATTAGTTTAATGTGTACATTGTTGCTCTTTGCTGATAACTGACAGAATGCATTGTTCAGTGAGAGGATACTATGCACAGCACTAGAAGCAGGATGTTTAGCACAGTGGCTTCACATACCTTTCACAGAGCTGTGGGGAGTGGACAAGAGTGAAAGGAATGACATTCTCTTGAAAGTCCTTTGTTAATGAATAGCTCAGAATATGGGCAGAGCCTAAAGCAAAGTGTTAATTTCCTACTTTTCTATGGGAACAGAGCACATGACCAGCCACCACCCCATGAGCCAATGCTTACGACATGAAAGACAACAGGATTATCCACCTACTTCCCTGCAAGCTGAGTAAATGTTTTAGTTTTAATAACCAATACTCAGACACTTCCCCAAACAAAAGCCAACTTGTTTCATTCCAGGCAAAGGCACTTGCAAATCAGCTGACGATACATAGTAAAAATACATTTGTCAACAACTTGCAGTTTTATCAGACTGATGCAAGTCTACACATGAAAGTCACAGCTGCTCACAATCTGACAGTCACAAGCATGCCACACGCAAAGAAAAAAAACTACTAATCTACTTTTAACAGTTCTATTTATATTATGAATCATTATTTTATACACAACCTCATTTAACCACCACTATGACAAAAGTAATCAGCAACTGTAAAAGGGACACCCCGATGATTAATAAATGCTTACACAAAGCTTTAAAAGCATAAGATTTTATAAGTGTATTTAAACAATAGCAACAAGCCTGCTATATTTAGCTATACACCAAAATAGGAGTGCTGATCATAAGCACAATTTGAATTTATACATTTTCTGGAAATTTTAATTGCAAAATGTAATACATGTACCTCCCATTATCAAGGGTACGCCCTGCCGCGTGCCTCCATTAAGCCATGATCAGCTCCTGGTATTCGTCTCAGTGGGGCCAAGTCTTATGGCCCATACTCACGAGGGACTTTTGTCGCCTTAACACACGGCGCGCGCGTGTTGCGGCGACAGGTCGCTCGTGAGTATGGGCCGCCGCACGCGCGCGCACCCCGAACTGTCGCCCGCCGCTCATGTCGCCATGCGATTGAAAGTTTCAATCGCATGGCGACAGTCACCGCCGCACCTCCCCCGCAACTGTCGCTAGTCCGCGTGAGTACGCGGACTAGCGACAGCAACCTCCATTGTATCATATGGAGCTTCCGGCGGGGGGGGGGGGGGAGGAGGAACGTCGGCGACAGCTTCCGCCTCGCCGCTGGTCCCTCTTCCGCGTGTGTACGCGGAGGGACCTGGCGAGAAGCTGTCGCTGGCCTGTCGCTAGCACGCTCACGTGTGCTGGCGACAGGCCACTTCTGCAGCCCGTGAGTACGGGCCATTTTACTCAGTGAAGTCAGCCGGGGTCTTCTGCTCTTGCACAGAAGGTCCACTGCTGAGGTCACTAAGCCGAATACCAGAGCCAATTGACACTTAACTGAGGCATTGAGGAGGACGGCGAGCGACGCATCGGTGGTTATAGGGCTGGAGGAAACCCCGGGTAAAGTAAAAATCTTTAATATCGTTGGTCTCTGGTACACTGTAAGGCTGTGTAAGAAAAGTACATACGCTAATGGTACATCTATTCAAAAGTATGTTGTCACACTAATATTTTATTTTTATTCAAATGCCATATAAAAATGAAAATGTGAACAACTAGAATGGTTGCAAAATCATTTTCACAAAAAAAAAAAAAAAAAAAAGTATTCATTTTCCTATTGCCTCAGATACCTGGTATTGCCTACCTTGTGAAAGTAGCTTTGTAAGACATGGCTTCTATTAGAGTTGTGTAGTGGCGCGGTACAACGAGCGCCTTGGAACGTGGCTTATTGCACTGCAATGCACCACCTATGCAATGTTCACTGCATGCTTCATTGTATGTGATGCAACACGGCTGTAATGTGCGGTTCTACTTTTCCCTTCCGTTGCGGTTAAACCGGGAGCGCAACACAACGTCCCACTGTGAACCTAGCCTAATGGTCTAGTCAGTACTGGGAATATTTTTTCCCCAAACATGAAAAGCTTTAGAGGCTTCTTGCATACATGGCCACTTTCAGAATCATCCCACCACACCATAACATCTAAACATGTTTCACGGTGGGCATCATGTTCTCATGCAAGGTGCCTTTAGTTATCAAACATGATTTTAGTTACTGCAGTCCAGAGCAAATTGCTGTATAAAAAGGTGGCCACCAACGATCCAATTTTCTGAGCGACCGTTTACAAACGATTCTTTGTATGAACAATCATAAAGGATCATTTGGGACCACTAGACAAGACTCTCTTAACCAATCCGATCAGATTAAGGAAGTTGATCCAAAAATTCGATCAATTTAATTAATCTGATCAGATTGGTTAAGAGATTTCTGTCCATTAGTAGTCCCATATGACCATGTACAATCGCTCATACAAAGAATCTTTCGTAAACGATTGTTCAGTAAATTGTATTGTTAATGGCCACCTTAAAGCTGGCCAAATACACAGAGATTGCCATCCACCGTGGCAAAACGTCTCTGAAATGAATCGATTCAGAAAGGAATCCATTAGTGATGGGCTCACGGGTAGAAAAATATCCTGAACGGAGAGGGATTTGAAGGTTTATATATTTATCTCCTCTTAAAACAATGCAAATAGCCCAGCTGACCTGCTGATCCTGACTCCATGGGCCCATTTCCACTAGAGCCAGACGCGGCCCGAACCTGCGCCATATCAGCAGCGTTTCCGCACAGTCGGGCATGGAAGCACTGCCTATACTTTCCATTTTTGTCTGTGGTACGGTTTTGGACAGCATGCTTCAGATTTCTGCAGAACGCACCCGAATCCCTATCCGTGCATGGCAGAGCTTGATGAACTGGATGCATGCTTGTATCACTATAAGTGCCGACGTGAGTCCTGAAAGGCGCACGCGAGCTAGTGCAAACTGGTCTGATCGGACCATTCCGAAATCATCTCATCGATCAGTCGATTTGACTGAAAAGTGTACCGTGTGTACTCAGCTTTACACCAAGGCTCTACCACTCAAAACCCCATGATATTCTTTGAAGTTCCAGTGATTATGTCCCATTGAGCTTCCAGCCACTGCTTAGTCACTAAGTCACTGTAGACGCTGTCTCCTACATGCACGTCTGGAATGAAATACAGTTCATTCACCTACCACCCTGTTATAACCACCTCTTCCATGCATACAAGTGGTGGGCTTAAAGTGAATGGGAACCACACTTTAAAAAAAATTAAGCAAATACTTACCTAAGGAGAGGGAAGGCTCTGGGTTGTATAGAGCCTTCCGTGTCCTCTCTCGGTGCTCTCCATCCTGTGCTGGCTCCCCCCCATTTCAATCCCCCGCCGACAGGGTATTTGTTAGTCTTTGGGAGCCGTGTCCTCCCAAAGATGTGCGGCTCCATACTGCACAGGCGTGAGCGTGCAAGAGAGCGTGCTTCTGCAGGCGCAGTACAGGGCCGCCCTTCTTCAGGAGCACTCGGACTCCCTGAAGACTTCTCGGCCGGGTAAAGCAGTATTTGACTAAATTAGTCAAATACTGCTACCGGGCGAGCCAGCACTGGAACGACGGGACCAGGAGAGGAGCCAGAAGGCTCTATAGGACCTAGAGCCTTCCCTCTCCTTGGGTAAGTATCTATCTCATTTTTTTAAATGCGGTTCCCATTCACTTTAAGCCTTCAAATAATCAAACTGAGGTTTAAAGTGTTCTGGGCACCATCATTGAAAACCAAAGAAACCTCCTCTGTGTGCCTGCAAGGGTTCAATTTTCTTGTAGGGTGGAGCCACATAGTTTGGTGACTACTAACCTAAACTGCACAGCTGAATGTGTACCAATCTTACAGTACCTAGAAAATGAAGGGTTTTTTTTACTAGTAAGGTGGCCATACATCTAGCGACTTGGCTGTACGATCGACCAATCTATTTGATAAATTTTATAGAATAGAGAGAGAATAGAGCGTGTTCCAGAATTGCCAATCGATGAAAAGTGGCTGATTTCACGTCGAATCAACCAGCTTAGTAAAGCGAGAAGGATGCAAGGTAACGGCCAATTGCACAGGAATCGGCTACTGTTCACAGGTCATTTGATCGACTGAATCGATTTTTGCATTCAGAGCATGGAAACACAACATCAGTCACATTGCACGTGAAGGTAAATAGCATAGGAGATCGCTAGTAATGTGTTGGTCAATATTCGATTGACTTTCGACCAACCATACTGAAGTTGGATTCCTTAATAAAGTCAATCACTTTGTCGTTTGAATTTGGATAACTAGATACAGGGAGCACAAAAAGGAGAGAAAACACTGTGCACAGTAATAACACTCCTATTTGTTTTTTCTTTTTTTCTCTTTTGCAAATATCCCCTCCTTTTATCACAAGTAAAGAGTGCTATCAGTTTATCCACAGTGGCAAATGTGTATTCTGTAGGTAAAAGACCTTGCAAAGTCCTAGTGAAAGCAAACCAGTAAGATGTAACACAATAAGGAAAGATGCCTGCATAAAATATTTATATAGTGAGAGCAGTCCGATTCTGAACTGAATTTGTTAAAATCCTATAACCAGATACAAAAACAGAAAAAAAAAAACACCACCCCTTCGATAACTTGGCAGAGCTTTTTTTTTTTTTTTTTAAATCACATATGTAGAAAAATACAAGAAATAGAATTTAGTGTTTGTTTACTAAATAAAAAACTTCAGTGAAGAAGCACAATATTTTTCATCCCATCACAGTTTAGGCCCACCTGAATGTCTGTTCTGGACTGGTAATGCTTGACATCATGCAATACATTACATTTTTAACTAATTTCTTTAAGAAGGTATTCCAGTGAATAAAAAATAAAAAAAAAAATAAAAAAAAAAATGAGTTTACACACCAAATGCTGCATGCTGTTCTTTCTTTTCATACACGGCACAAAAACACACAAGTATGCATCAGGGCTGTGGAGTCAGTACAAAAATCCACCGACTTCGACTCCTCAGTTTAGGATTCCACTGACTCCGACTCCTCTAATTTGCATATTGCAATCTTGTTGATTGAAAGTATGTAACATGAAATTTGTTTAACTGCCAACGCTTTTAAAATACAACTGAAGTGAGAAGGATAAGGAGGCTGCCATATTTATTCCCTTTAGTCATAGACTAAAACTAGTCCTTGGTTAGAGTACTTGAAAAAGCTACAGACCGGAATAAAGAACATCTATCAGGCCCTGGGCAATGTAACTGTGGGTACATGTAAGAGTGATGTGCAGGTACTCTGCACGGGAATGAGGAGAATCTTCCTCTATTACACATTCTTCAGGTACAATCTGAACCAGGTATATGGGTGATAGTCAGCACCTCGGTGTTCAATGTGCACAACATTCTCAGTGGAGTCCCTGCAGCTCTGTGGGGAGTGCATATGTATAGTACTACTGTGTACTGAGTGAGAGGTGCTCACTTCTGCATTTAGACCCATTGAGCTATACTCCTGTTTGCCTAATGAAGCAGGACCACACCTGCGAAACGCGTTGCACTAAGTGGAGTTCAATAAAATTCTTGTATTGATACATTGTGACTCAATTGTTTTATATTTTCGAGGGAGGTAAGTCCACATGAACATCCCCCTCTTTTAGACGGTTTTTAAACATTTTATTCTACTCTGGCGCCTCTGTACACCAAGCCTTGCTGAAATCTTGATTCCACCCTCGGTGGAGGAGTGCTACCCGTTTCCTATCTACAGAGAGCGACATCTTAAAAACCTGAGTGGGGTCAGGTTCTAATAATCCCCACCTGCACTTGAAGTGGTTGCCTATGGGTAACCGATGTTTGTGAGTACACCTAAATATTTTGCTTTACACCACAACCAACATAACAATACTACACCATATTGGGCTCTCGATTTCTCTTTGTTCTTCCAAGCACTGTGTAACAAAATAAACCTGAGACAGATGAAATTAAAGTTTTATACATACCTGGGGCTTCCTCTAGCCGCTAATCAGTCCCTCATTGTCCTCCGCCACCTGGATCTTCTGCTATGGGTCCAGGTACTTGAGCCAGTCGGGCGCAGTACGCATGCACACACTCCGCCACAAGGAACGTACTACACATGTGCAGCAATATTGCGCAGGTGCAGAATGCTCCTGGCTGTAGGAGCGGCACGCGGCCGGACTGCGCTAACTGGCTGAATTACCGGCACTCATAGCAGAAGATCCAGGTGGTGGAGGAGGACAGCGAGGTACTGATTGGCCTGAAGGAGGCTGGAGGAAGCCCCAGGTATGTATAACTTTTCTTTTCATCTGTCTCAGGTACCCTTCAGTTCGTAGTCACCAAACCAAATTTTAACAACATATCAAATTATTTGATTTCATGAGCAAAGAGAGGGCATACATTTGCAAAAATCAGCTTCAGCACAGAATAATTTCCATCTCATTGACCATCTCTATTAGTTATATGGCTACACATCAGGCTTTAGTCTTACAGCATAGATGTTATTTAGCATATATAAGATTCCTGTGTACACATCATATATACTGTACAGTCACAATCAGATATGTATATCTGACTTTAAAAATACGGGGACTACTTTATTGAAGCAGCACAAGTAACTAATTTTGATTGGTTTATTTAATTTTTGTGGACTAAGCACAGCTATTACTGTATATATAAATTATTTATGATGACTTATCTGAGAAATATAACATTTTATCATATTTTCTATTTTAATGACAGTTTAAATTCATTACGGTAGGAGTCAGAGTCTGTACATTTTTCCCCGACTCCAGGCACCCAAAATTGCTCCGACTTCGACTCCACAGCCCTGGTATGCATGCACTTCTAGTCCCGTAGACGCCCTAGTCGACCATGGTGGTCCTTATCAGATGCTCCGACCAAGTTTAAAGAGATCCTGAAGTGAGAGGAATATGGATGCCGAAATGTATTTCCTTCTAAACAATGCACATTGTTTGGCTGCCCTGCTGATCCACTTCCTCTTATACTTTTAGCCATAGACCTTCACCTAGCATGCAGATCTGGTGTGTGACAAAAATCTTACTGAGGGCACAAACACACGTGCAACATTTTTTTGCCAGCATTTTGTAAATGTTTTCTCTTAAAATGACAATCGCAGTAAAATCGAAACCAACCATTTTACCATGATTTTGCTGCGATTCTAAGTTTTATCTAGCATGTGTACGAATACCTTGATTTACATAGCAACCCCAACACAAGAAATACTTGGTGCAGAAATTGAATTTCCTCTTTATTTATGGTTTAATGGCAAACATTTTAGCTTGCTTCTTTTATGTGCTGTACATATAAAAATGTTAATTCCAGTTACCGTACTAACAAAAAAAAAAAAAAAACACAACTGGGGAACATAGCGTGTCAAAGTTTTCTGCCAATCAATGGTTAAGTGCATGTGTTGAAAAGGAGTAGCAGGGCCTCCTTACTCTTTGCTGCTAATTAAGGCCAATTTACATTGGGGTGCTTTCCTGCAGTGTTTCAGCGCTTTGCTAATCACAGGCGATCAGCAAAGCGCTTTGACACGTATCCCTATGGGATTATACTCACTGCAGCACTTGCAATTTGCAAAAATCACAAACTCGCTGCATGCAGCATTTTCAGAGAGACCACTCTGCATTTCTCATTCAAACGAAAATCTCAAACTGCAAGCATGGCAAAAATCACGATTTACAACTTCTAGTGTGTCTTACTCCTGCAGCAAGGTGGGGGTCTCATGGCAACAGTACTCCAAACAAAATATTGTTGGATATGTGGCCAAAATTGGCAGTTTAAGCTTAGTTTTTTAGGGAAATGTATCTTGCAGCATACTGAAATAGAAAGAATTTTTACTTTAAAAAATTAAGGAAAGACTTATTAAGCACTGGTTTATGGCAATTTTATAACAAATGTGGAATTGCCCTTTAAAAAATACAACGTTTTTTAATCTTGAGATGGCTCAGATACTACAACACACAGATTCAAGGTTACGTAAAATATGAATATAAAATACCAAAACGTGAAAAACATTAAGCGAGCAAGCTGAGACTCTGAACTCCATAATTGTAAGGATATTTGCTGTCATTTTGCCTGTCAGGCAGATGAGAGCTTGTTATAGAAAAATGCGGTCTGAGCACAAACAGGTTTCTCCTCTCTGCTCTATTGACTAATAAAGGGCTTGAACAAGTGATGCAGCACATGCCATACTTACACACACACACCTTCGAAACTAACTCCCAATGTGATTCAACATTACTTCCAACACAGAGAAATACAAAACCCACGCCAAAACACCCATGGAGCTGGTAGTTATAGGAAAAAATAACCTGTACTTAATATAAAAAAAACATTGAGGGAAACAAAAATAAAATAAAAAACACAAATCAGGACATAAAAAAAAAAGAGAAAACATCTCTATTTCCCATATACACAAAATAATTCCAATCTTAAAAAGAGAACCCGAGATGGGGAAAAAAAAAAAAAAAAAAAAAAGAAAAAAAGTGCAATACCTATGAGGTGCTGCTCCTCTGGCCCTCCTGTTGCCGTCTGCCAAAGCCAGTTTTTCTCCCTACCCCCCACTGCAAACAGCCCTCCCATTAATGTCCCTTCTCTCCAATAATGCATGCAGCCCCCATTCGTATTCCCTTCTCCCATCTCTATATCTACATACACATCTGTTCCCTGCTCTCTATGTACATTCAGTGCAGAGTCTCTAGACATTCCCCCTCCCCACTAAAGAATACAGTGCATTTTCTTTTACCCCCAACACACATATCCCCCCTCCTCACTAATTTATACAAGTGCAGGGCCCCCATGCTGCATCTCTCTCCCTACTAATGCAGTGTAGCTCCTGCTTCTTAAGCCCCCTCTTACCCCCTTGGTATGCAGTATATCCCCCCTTACATGGAAGTCAATTATTAGCATCTCACTGGCCATCTCTATTAGCATTGTAAGGCTGGCCATACACTTACAGATTGTTACCCAATGTGGCAAAATGATCAATTCTTTTCCGAAATTAAATGATTCCTAATACACACTGTACATCAATTTTAAACAGATTCTAGTTGGGAATTTATTGAAAAAATGATTGAACTGCAGCGTACTGTTCAATGCAGCGCATCACTATAAGCTCAGTTTCTGCCACACCCCCAATTGACCTAGCTCTTCCATCCTATCCAATCGATACTGTCAACTGATTTTTGGTCAAAGGTCAATTGTTCTTACATTTTGGGAAAATTATTCCCAGCAGACTGATCAAATTTGTCAGGTACTGAATGAGAAAACCGATAAGTGTATGGGCATCTTAAGAATTGTTTTGGGGGAAGGAGGTGGTGAGGGTGAGAGACACAGGGGTCTGAGGGGAACTGTTCTATATTTACTGAAGGATTTAAGCAAACCAGCAGGCACAACAAGAGCGGGGCTCCTGTATACAAGACGACTGCTTCCCTTGGCATGCAGAAGAGTGGTCGACTTATGCACTGGTATGTAAGCTATTTCAAGAATTTTAACAACTCTACATTACAATGACATACCCAATTACTCTGGTGTTTTACAAAAATAAAAATAAAGGGATCGATCTGAAAAACTGGTCGATTACATTAATCTGATTGAATTAGCTAGTGAGAATTCAGCCATTAATGGGCACAACCAATCAATTCTGATTGATTAATGTGGTGAACGGAAACTAGATCGACTGGGGAATCTTACCGTTGTTGAGTACCTTAAAAAGGTGGCCAAACACATGGACCTGCCACCTGGCAAAATAACCACTCCCTCTCTGATCGGGACTGACTCCTACCACTTACAGCATATACCATAGATTTTCAGACTAGGAAATGTATGGGGGGATAAATAAAATGAGCTGCAGTGTGCAATGATATGAGCCACCAATTTAATGCCTCTTCTGGCCCACTGCCAATAAATGGGGGTCTTAACCCAAACTCAGTCGAAGTTGCAATCCAACGTGATATATACTCAACATATTTGTTACGAATAGGTCAGGCAACTCGAGAGAGAGTGTTTAGGAGGGTACATGAGAGCACATGACATCCCTGCTAACATGTATCACATTATAAAAAAGGTACCAAAGTCACTTTTGCCGTCGTTTTCCAGCTCTTGCTGTATTTGTGCTGAAAAAGTAATATCACAATATGTGCCTTTAAATTTGCTGAGAAGCCCTTTCTGAAGCCATACATCAGGTGCTGCTTGCTCTAAGCACTCATGCTTTCTCCCCAAAGCAAAAGCTGTGCAATAGATTCCTAGCATATTTGATCTGCCGGCAATCAAACAAGAAATTTGCTGCATTTCAGGCCTGCTTAAAAGGGCTGTTGGTCACAAAGGACCATTTCCGATTGATTTCCAATTTAAATACCATCACATTTTAGAATTGTGTAAATATTACATATTGTACCTTGATTGGGTGCCTTAGCGTTCAATACACACACACACAGCTAGTGAAGTGATAAGTGATGCGTGGTGTTGAAGAAAGCTCAGCAAAGCATCACAAAATCAGGGCTGTACAGTCAGCACAAAGTCTTTCACTCAGCCACCTTTCTTTCTAGAGCGCACTTGTATTACTTCAGACTGGCCCCGACTGACAATTTACAGGACCCGGTACCGGAGCTGCAGACAGCGGAGTGGGAGCAATCCGAGCGGATGGGGCTGGAGGACGTAATGTATATAAAAAACACACAGGATACTCACTAAGGCTCTGGGTCCTATAGAGCCTTCCCTTTCTCCTCATGGTCCCTGCGTTCCAGCGCTGGATCCCCGGTTCAAATCTCCAGCCGCGGGAGGATTCAGAAGCCCACCAGAAGCAGAAAAAAGCAGTCTACGGCCAATTGGTCAGAGACTGCTAACGGGGGAGCCTGCAGGGGAACGCTGGGACCGTGAGGCGACCGGGAAGGCTCTAGAGGACCAATCCCTCTCCTTAGGCGATTTTCAGGTTTTTTTGTATTTTTACTCCCATTAAGGAGAGGGAAGACCCTGGGTCCTGCAGAGGCTTCCCACGCTGTCCTCTGCCACTGCCCGAGACCCTCTAGCACAGTGCTGTCCAACTTCGCGGGCATGGAGGGCCGTTTTTTTCCAGGCCACATGGTGGAGGGCCGGCAGGCCCCCCCCCCCCCCTAGCAGCAGTTTCCCCACAAAATGCCGTCAGATTGGCTGCAGATTTACCCACAAAATGCCGTCAGATTGGCTGCAGATTTACCCACAAAATGCAATCAGGATTGGCCGCAGATTTACCCACAAAATGCAATCAGGATAGGCCGCAGATTTACCCACAAAATGCAATCAGGATTGGCTGCAGATTTACACACAAAATGCAATCAGGATTGGCTGCAGATTTACACACAAAATGCATTCAGGATTGGCTGCAGATTTACACACAAAATGCATTCAGGATTGGCTGCACATTTACCCACAATATGCATTCAGGATTGGCTGCATATTTACCCACAAAATGCAATCAGGATTGGCTGCACATTTACCCACAAAATGCAATCAGGATTGGCTGCAGATTTACACACAAAATGCATTCAGGATTGGCTGCACATTTACCCACAAAATGCCATCAGATCGGCTGCTATAATGTAAATTTACAGCCCCCCTCGTCCCCCCCCCCCTCCCCGTGCTGACCGCCGCCTCACCTCAGATCGACTGCTATAATGTAATATTTACAGCCCCCCTTCCCCTCGTTCCCCCCCGTGCCGCAAGCAGGAGATAGCAACCAGCCAGACCGGCGCACGGTAGCTGCGCGGTGAATTTAAATGCAGGAAGTGACATCATCGGTCACGTCCAGCATTTAAAGTCCCCCGTGCGGCTGCCGTGCGCTGGTCTAGCTGGGTCCTATCTCCTGCTTGCCGCCGATCTGAGGTGAGGCGGCAGCAGCACGAGGGGAGCAGAGCGGAGGGGGGCTGCAAATTTACATTGTAGCAGCCGAGGAATGGGGAAAAAGATAAAAAAAAAAAAAAAGTCCCCTCAGCTCTGGGTACTCGGGGTTAACACTGCCACAACAGAGGGGGCCGCAGCAGAAGGAGTTGGACAGCACTGCTCTAGCACATTGCTTCCATGCTCCTCTTCATGCACGAGCGCAGCCACACCTGCACAGTAACATGGAGCAGTTAATGTATGAACAAGTCCACATGGTTGAGGCTAGTGGCACACTAGGCAGAATTGCTAGCTTTGCGGAAAACCCATAATGAAAAAAATCTATGGGCCGTATGAAAAAACTCAACTTGCTGCATAATTCTCAAAAAACGCATGCAAAACACAGTGTATCTAAATGGGGATGCAAAGGAAATTAAAAAAAAAATAATAATAATAATAATATATGCTGTATTTTTTGGAAAAAAAATAAAAATGCAAATGCACCAAAAATGCAAACACTGCAAACAAAAACGCACTAAAAAGTAAAAACGCATGGACCTGCCTGAAGAGGAGTACAGTCATGAGCGTGGAATGCAAAATGAGCTTGTCGAATTCCTTTGGGGGGGGGGGGGGGGGTTCTCAGCAACAGTAGACCGGAGGATGGCATGGGAAGCCTCTAATGGATCCAGAGGCTTCCTTCTTAGATAATTATTTGACCCAAGGTTCACCTTGGGTAGACTAAAGGTAGCCATACATCAAAGCGATAATGGGCAGATTCTACCAAGAGACAAATCTCTCTCTGATTGAATCTGATAAAAAAAAGATCTGTTGGCTGCCAATACACTGCAGGCCAATTCCCGATCGATTCCAGCATGAAAGCTCTCAGGAATCGGCCTAGTCCGCCGTTGCCCCCCCGCCCCAGTTTATAAATGTAATCCCCCCTTCTCATGTGTGCATTTATACATTACCTGTCCTGTGTCGCCCACCATGCGGTGGTAGAGAGGCAGGATCTGAAGACAGAGTGGCACCACATGGTAGTGACACAGGACAGGTAACGTGCACACACGAGAAGGTGGGGGTACATTTATAAACTGGTGGAACAGTGCCAGGGGTTTCATCGCTCATCCTGATATCACTCGACTTTACCACCGCACACCCAATCAACCACAACGGCCCAACATCTCACAGCATGTCCAATCGATACATGCAACCAATTTTGGCCGTAAATTGGTCGCACCGCTCACTTTCATTTGATAATTATTAAATTGCATGTCAATCGGCATCCAAGTCGAGAGATGTATGGCCACCTTAAGGCTGCTTTTACAGTGAGACGTTACAGACGCACGTTAGTGCAGCCTGTAACGCAGCCCACCGCACAGTAATGAAAAATCAATGGGCTGTTCACAGTGAACACGTTGCGTTACATTGTAACGCAGGACGTCAGTTGAATGTGCTGCATGCTACGGCGTTATGCGCGGCTAAGCAGCATTAGACTGTGCGCACATGCTCAGTAGTGTTGGAGGAGGTCTTCCCTCCTCCTCCTCCTCAGCCAGGCACAGGGTTAATATTCACTGCACGGTGTGACGTGCAGTGTTTACTTCCTGGAGTGCCGCTCTGTGCGGCAATTGGCTGGCGGGACCACGTGATGTCGCATGCGTCCAAGAGTACGCATCGCGGCATCACGGACGCCAGAGTGAGCTGCACAACGCGGCTCACTGACGTCCACATCTAAGAGCACCAGGCGTTGCGTTAGGGGCATGTTATGCGACCATAATGTCCCCTAAAACGCAACGTCTTGGTGTGTAAGTAGCCTAGAAGGTAATGTCTGAGCTGCAAAAAAATAAAAAATCTACTTACCCGGGGCTTCCTCCAGCCCCTAGCAGCCGCTATGTCCCTCACCGCAGCTCCGCTCTTAAAGCAGACCCAAATCAAATCTTTTTTTAATTCAAAATATTTAGTTGCACCACTGTGACACATGCAAAGATAAATAAACACTCGTTCAAGCCTATGAGCATTTCAGTGCATGCTTTTCACACTTCTCTTTTCATAACTAGGGTTATACACGTGGCAGCCATTAGCAATAATTTCTTTGCCGGACACCACCTACTCCACCAGTTTGCCGGATTCTGTCCCAGCAATATGAGAGGAAGGGAGGGGTTCCTCCAATAAATGTAATGTATTTTATATGTGTCATCATGCAGCTGAAAAAGGGCAGCTATTTAATATTATAATTTAGAAAATAGATTTCTTAAAATCTTGTATTTTTAATTTGGGTCCACTTTAACCGCTGGCTCCTGGTCTCCGGCGCTGTAGAGGTCAACCTCGCTAGGTCATCCTCTAATGCGTGAGAGCCACTGTCAATCACTCGCACATGGTGTGGAGTGTACTGCGAAGTACACACATCACGTGCAAGTGATTCACAGCGACATTGACGCATGCGCAGTAGAGGCCAACCTGGCGAGTTGGGCCTCTGCACCGTCTGGGACTGGCTGAGAGCGGAGCTGTGGATAGGGACATAGCAGCTGCCAGAGGCTGAAGGAAGCCCCAGGGGTAAGAAGTTGTCTTTTTTGTCTACAGACACCCAATTATAACTGGCCAATAACAGTATAGATTGTAGATTTCCATGACAAACTCAACCACTACTGCTCAAGTTCTGTGTCTTCCACTCATACTCTGCTCATCAACCCCCTTCCCACACCAAGGAGCAGGCACAGAGGTGAACTTAGTCTTTTGGTTCCAAAACCTCATGGTAACATATCTCCTTTCAAATTAGGCTTTTTCTTGGGGGGGGGGGGTTACTGTACAGGGAAATCTAAAAATGTTAACTTCCCTTGTAAAATAAACAGATAATTTAATATTTATTGTTTGCAATTTGAAAACTATATTGATGTTAAGTAGGGGTACCATATGTGACATTCAGCTTCTGTGACTCATTTAAAAGTGGTCCAAGTACCAGAGCTCTGAGAATCATTGGCTTCAATTATAGAGGGCCTCAGAGCTGTGCACAGAAGGGAGGTAAATAATTTCCTTCCAGTTTTAACTCCAAAAATATTTTCTAGAAGGAAGGGAAAAAAAACCCACATCCTTCATATATATTTTTTACTAGCAGGTAGGCCAGGCTGGAGAAGAGAACAAAGATTATTTTATTTAGCAACGCATCATCATTCAGTCATGAAGACCAAGAAAGGTTTCTGGAGTGGCGATCTGCTGAAATCCACTTGTGCAGCCTAATCCCTCCCTCCACCTGCTGGAGACCACCAGTGCCAGGCACAGAGTCTCAGCCCTCAGCAATCACAGCCTGCACTACCTCCAATGTGCCATCACCACACACACAATGTACAAGGCAACAATGCCAGTCTACACCGGGAAACCAGTGGCGCCCAGTCACGGTCTACCACCGCCACAAATGTCACATTACAAGTGCTGCTGACTCACTCCTGGACACCGAGCTTAATAAATGAGCACAGATCGAGCCTGCGGGCTGACTTTCTATTGCCTGCTACACAGCGCTGGCCGATCACACGTAGAGCCTGGCAGCAGCAGGCAGGCTACACACAGACAGCTCCCATTCTCATAGAATGGCTCAGGTGCACAGATGACATCCACACCCCGGTTCGGGTGGTCATGTGGCCCGGGAAAGCCGCACGTGATCCCGCATGTCCCCCGGGGAGGAGAGGATGGCAGAACAGCACTAGCGGCGGGCCACATCCAGGGGGGCTCGGCCACTGCAGCCTGGCCGTCTCGGGAGGGGCTCACCTCGGTGGGCTGGCTAATCTCGAACAGGTCGAGCCGGTTGGCGTTCCAGTGGTTAATGATGTCGGCCAGCTTGCGGCGCTCCTCTTCCCGGCTCCCCGACATGTCTGTCCGCCCTTCCCTGACTGACACACGGGGAGACGCAGATCCTCCAGTCACGCACGGATCCCTATGGAGGACTTGTCACCAGCAGCAGCAGCAGCACAATGCCTCCTCCTCCTGTGTCTCCAGCGATAGATCTCCCCGGGCTGATCGCTCCCAGTATCCACCTTCCCGTGTCACTGACAGTCACTGGCCAGACGGGATCATCACTGCGTAAGGACAGCACAGAGGGGACTGTGACCTCTGATGTCGCTGCTATCACACAATACGCTGCACAGGCACCCAAAACAGGGATTCCAGTATGATCAGGATCAACGCTTCAAGTTGCGGCTGGGCTTCCTTATCGCCTTTTCCTTCCCCTCCTCCTATCCCTGAACAGCAGCCTCCTCCTATTTGCACTCAGACGTGCACGCCACGACCTGCGCGCTCCCGCACAACCTGCACTCCAAGCTGCCCCTCCTCCAGCCAGCGCTTTATTATTAGCCGAGTCTGTCCTCAGTCCTCAGCGGCACTGGCTGCGTTACGCCACAGAGGAGGAGGACTCGAAACTGGGTGGTCACAGCCGCAGCCAGTCCTGATGCCATATCAGTTTTGAAACCGAGCATTCCGCGGAGGTCACGGTTGATCTGGCGGTGCTGTGTTCAGGATTAGTGTAGCATGCTGTACAGCAGCAGCTACTCTTCTACATTGTAGTAAGAAATGTTCAGTGGCTACTGTAATTGGCAGTGGCGTAGCTAAGGAGCTGTGGGCCCCGATGCAAGTTTTACATTGGGGCCCCCCAAGCACTCTATACATAACAATTGATACAGCGCTCCAAAACTTGCCAATGGCAACTACAGTGTCAGAGGTGCAGGAAGGGGATGGGGAACAGCTTGTTAATAATTACCACTATTCAAAGTATCTATAGAAGTGATTATTATAAGCACAGAACCAATAGAGAGCTAATACTGAAGTTGAGGGAGGTCCCCTCAGGGCCCCTCTGGCCCAAGGGCCCCGATGCGGTCGCAACCTCTGCAACCCCTATTGCTACGCCCCTGGTAATTGGCCTTGATATTGTGGGTTTACTATAGAGAATTTTTCCCCTAGAACTGTCCAGGGACGGATCTAGGGGGGCAGGCGGGTCTCTTGCCCCAGGCGCAGTTTGTTTAATTCAGGGGTTAGCCCTATTTTGGGGGGCAGGTGCCCCCAATCTGTCCTGGGGTGCCACGGATCTCCGCCCGGCCGCCCCCTCTTGCAGCGGCTCCCTCCAGCCGCCGCGTCACTCAGACCTCAGGATCAGGCGGCGAGCCGGCGACCAATCGTGCGGGCGCTAGGACCCAGCGCCCGCACTGATATGCGGAAGTGACATCACTTCCGCATATCGAGCGGGTGCGTCCGGCGCCCGCTCTTACTGGTCGGTTCGCCGCTGATCCTGAGGTCTGCTACAAGGGAGGTGGGGGGGAGCGGCGGCGGCTGGAGGGGGGCCTCCCTGTCACTCACTCCCTAAAGGGGCTCCCTGGCACTCACTCCCTAAAGGGCCTCCCTGTCACTCACTCACTCCCTAAAGGGGCTCCCTGGCACTCACTCCCTAAAGGGCCTCCCTGTCACTCACTCACTGCCTGAAGGAGCTCCCTGGCACTCACTCACTGCCTGAAGGGGCTCCCTGGCACTCACTCACTACCTAAAGGGGCTCCCTGGCACTCACTATCGGGATCCCTGTCACTCACTACCTAACTGGAGGCGCCTGTCACTCACTAGCTAACCTGGGGGTCCCTGTCACTCACTACCTAACTTGGGGGGCTACCATATTAAGGGGGCATTCTGCCTATTTATGTGAAATGCTGTCTATTTATGTGCCTCATGACTGCTGAATTTGTCTTGTTGGGAGCCTCATGATTTGTTGGGGGCCTCAAGATTGCTGAATTTGTCTTGTTGGGGGCCTCATGATTTGTTGGAGGCCTCATGATTGCTGAATTTGTCTTGTTGGGGGCCTCATGATTTGTTGGGGGCCTCATGATTGCTGAATTTGTCTTGTGGGGGGTCACATGATTGCTAACTGTGAGACTATGGGAAAAGCTGAATCCTTATTATATGAGACAATAGCATTAAACCTACTTTTTTAGCTTTTTAAAACAGAAAATAAAACTGGGAGGTTCTAAAAAATTGAATACATTTTTCAGGAGTAGGATGGATGAAATTGTTTATCTTCACAGTTTATTTTCAACTTGGATTTTACATAATGTTCATGTATGAGTTAAAACGTTTGTACAGTATTTAGTTTAAATTGCGGTTGCCACTTTGCATTAGATAAGTGACTTTTGGGTTGCAGTTTGGGCACTCGGCCTCCAAAAGGTTCGCCAGCACTGTCATAATCTAATGTCCCACCATTGCTAGGTTCATGTAAATTTGTCTCCACCCGGCCGTTACCACACCTATATTCTGGTCCATGGCCCACCCATTTTTCGGTGCGGCACGATAAGCACGCCGCACAACGTGATCCTCATATTTTTGGCACGGTAGCTGCAGTGTGCTGAATTCTGCTGCCTACAGTATGTACAGTATACGCTGTTCTCTAGTGCCCCCGATCTCCAAGGACCCTAGAAACGCCCCTGGTTTAATTCTTAAAAAGGCGGCAAAATTTGGATGGGGAATGGCAGTTTAGGCGCCAAAACCTGACCTTTAGGCGCCAAATCCTGACCTTGCCCCGGGCGCAACTTGGTCTAGATCCGTCCCTGGAACTGACCATATATGGCCCAACCAGAGCTGGACCACCTGTGAAACCGCTACAGCGAAAAAAGTAAGCAGTTAAAGGACAACTGTAGTGAGAGGAATATTAAGGTTGCCATAAACTGTTCTGTAAACCCCACATACTTATAGAGCTTTTAGCCAGCAACACTAGAAAGCTTTTCAGATGTCTCTCAGCACAGCCTGTGTGAAAAAAAATGACTGTTTACCAACTGTTTGTAACAATTTACTTTGTTTACTTTACACTAGAGGCAGAGAGAGAGTCAGGATCAGGCACACAGAGAGCTGCAGCTGATGATTATTTACACACAGCTATATTTCTGCTATCATTCTGAACAGATTCCAGTTACAGTGTTACAGCCATTGAAGGTTGTTTCTGTATGCTGGATGTGCTGGACACAGTCCTCCATAGTAATGCCCACAGTGAAACCTGTTGTATGTAAATGTTTTATTTTCTTCACATAAAACATGAAAAAAGGAGAAAAAAGTATTTGTATTGTTATTTGCTAGTAATTACTGGAAATATATGTGGCATTTAGAATTGCAGTTAACTTTGATAGTTGTCCTTTAAAGGAGTTATCAGGGAAAAAAGTAAACATGAGCTTTACTCACCTGGGGCTTTCTCCAGCCCCTTGCAGCCGAGTGTCCCATGCTGTCACCTCAGCTCCCCGCTGCTTTCCCGCTCTCGCTGCTCGGTATTCATGCTGACCGCGGGGTCAGCCTTACTGCAGCTACGCGAAGCGCCCCTGTCGATCGTGGCCACAGCGAACTGCGCAGGGTGCAGTAGTTCTGCGCCTGCGCAGTTCGTCGTGGCCCACGTGGCCATGATTGACAGCAGCACAGCCGCAGTAAGGCCGACCTCGCGGTCGCCTGAATACCGAGCGGCGAGAGCGGGACAGCGGCAGGGAGCGGAGGTGATAGCTTGGGACACTCGGCTGCAGGGGGCAGGAGAAAGCCCCAGGTGAGTAAAGCTCATTTCTACTTTTTTCCCTGATAACTCCTTTAACCAGCTGAGCGGTCTGGACGAGCTCAGCTCGTCCAACACCGCCAGCGGCTGCCGCTCAGGCCCTGCTGGGCCGATTTTGATGAAATAAAAAGCAGCACACGCAGCCGGCACTTTGCCAGCCGCGTGTGCTGCCTGATCGCCGCCGCTCTGCGGCGATTCGCCGCGAGCAGCGGCGAAAGAGGGCCCCCCTAGCCGCCTGAGCCCTGCGCAGCCGGAACAAAAAGTTCCGGCCAGCGCTAAGGGCTGGATCGGAGGCGGCTGACGTCACGACGTCGGCTGACGTCGATGACGTCACTCCGCTCGTCGCTATGGCGACGATATAAGCAAAACAAGGAAGGCCGCTCATTGCGGCCTTCCTTGTTTATTCTGGGCGCCGGAGGCGATCGGAAGATCGCCTCCGGAGCGCCCTCTAGTGGGCTTTCATGCAGCCAACTTTCAGTTGGCTGCATGAAATAGTTTTTTTTTTATTTAAAAAAAACCCTCCCGCAGCCACCCTGGCGATTTAATCAGAACGCCAGGGTGGTTAAGCAATACCAGTAACCTGGCTATCCTGCTTATCTTCTGCCCCTAATACTTGTAGTTATAGACCCTGAACAAGCATGCAGCAGATCAAGTGTTTCTGACATAATTGTCAGACCTGACTAGATGAGCTGCATGCTTATTTCTGGTGTTATTCAGACACTACTGCAGCCAACTAGATCAGCAGGGCTGCCAGGCAACTGATATTGCTTAAAAGGAAATAAATATGGCAGCCTCCATATAACTCTCTCTACAGTTGTCCTTTAAAGCGGAAAGTGGAAAACCTCTCTGAAGAACGCTAGATCAGAGCGGTTTTCCAAGCGGTTACAGAAGCTGTTCAGTAACAGCTTTATTGTAACAATTCCTATGTTTAGAAAACCTCTCTAAGGGTCCATTCACGCTTGAGCGGGAATCACGCGATTCCCGCTCAAGGCAAACCGCTAGCGGTTTTTAAAAACACATGTAACACTATGGCAGTGTTTTCACTGCCGCGTTTGCGGTTAGGGTTAACCACAAACGTGTTACATGCAGCGGTTTGCTTTCGATTCCGGAGCAATTGCGATTAGCATGTATAGAACTACTAATCGCGATCTCTCCTAACCCCTACAGTGTCCAGTGATTTTTCCGCGTTAAATCACTAGCGGTAATCGCTAGGCGTTTTGCGGTTTTAGGTGTGAACATGCCTAGAATCGCTCTGAAAATCTACTTCAAAACCTCTAGTGTTTTGCGGATCTGCTAGCGGTTTTTGGTGTGCACTGGCCAATACAGAAGAAAGGAGACAGAGAGGGAGGCAACAGAGTTCATGGGGCTGGAGGAAGTACCTTGGGCAGGTATATATTGATTCTTTACTTTACCCCATCTCAAGTTCACTTTAAAATCTGACAGAGCTGACTGTTTGGACTAGTCAATCTCCTTATTGGGGTTACACCATTTCTGTTAGATTCTTCTGTTAGATTTACCTACAACATGGAAAAAAGCTATCTGGCAGGTAAATCTAAGAGAATATCTAACAGAACATTGTATGGTGTGTACCTAGCATAGGGTTTTCTTTGTTTTAACCACTTGAGGACCGCCCCCAGCCGATGGGCGGCGGCAAAGTCCGGGCCCAAACGACCGCAATACGCCCATCGGCGGGGGCGGCTGCGGGAGTGGCTATGCGGCGATCGCGTCATTCGTGACGTTCGGAAGCGCCGGCGGGTTACTAGCACCCGGATCGCCGCTGCACGTATGTATAATAGGCTTTGTAATGTATACAAAGCCTATTATACTGGCTGCCTCCTGCCCTGGTGGTCCCAGTGTCCGAGGGACCACCAGGGCAGGCTGCAGCCACCCTAGTCTGCACCCAAGCACACTGATTTCCCCCCCCTGCCCCCTAATCGCCCACAGCACCCCTCAGACCCCCCCCTGCCCACCCCCCAGACCACTGTTTGCACCCAGTCACCCCCCTAATCACCCATCAATCACTCCCTGTCACTATCTGTCAACGCTATTTTTTTTTTATCCCCCCCCTGCCCACTGCCCCCTCCTGATCACCCCCCACCCCTCAGATTCTCCCCAGACCCCCCCCCCCCCCCCCCGTGTACTGTATGCATCTATCCCCCCTGCTCACCTGTCAATCACCTGTCAATCACCCGTCAATCACCCGTCAATCACCCCCTGTCACTGCTACCCATCAATCGGCCCCTAACCTGCCCCTTGCGGGCAATCTGATCACCCACCCACACCAATAGATCGCCCGCAGATTTGACATCAGATCACCTCCCAGGCGCAGTGTTTACATCTCTTCTCTCCTCTAAACACCCACTAATTACCCATCAATCACCCATCAATCACCCCCTATCACCACCTGTCACTGTTACCCATCAGATTAGACCCTAATCTGCCCCTTGCGGGCACCCAATCACCCGCCCACACGCTCAGATTGCCCTCAGACCCCCCCTTATCAATTCGCCAGTGCAATATTTACATCTGTTATTCCCTGTAATAACCCACTGATCACCTGTCAATCACCTATCAATCACCCCCTGTCACTGCCACCCATCAATCACCCCCTGTCACTGCCACCCATCAATCAGCCCCTAACCTGCCCCTTGCGGGCAATCTGATCACCCACCCACATCAATAGATCGCCCGCAGATCCGACATCAGATCACCTCCCAAGTGCAGTGTTTACATCTCTTCTCTCCTCTAAACACCCACTAATTACCCATCAATCACCCCCTATCACCACCTGTCACGGTTACCCATCAGATTAGACCCTAATCTGCCCCTTGCGGGCACCCAATCACCCGCCCACACCTCAGAACGTCCTCAGACCCCAGCCCTGATCACCTCGCTAGTGCATTGCTTGCATCTATTTCCCCCCTCTAATCACACCTTGAGACACCCATCAATCACCTCCTGTCACCCCCTAGCACACCTACCCATCAGATCAGGCCCTAATTTGCCCTGTGTGGGCTCCTGATCACTCGGCCAAACCCTCAGATCCCCCTCAGACCCCCTTCCGATCACCTCTCCAGTGCATTGATTGCATCTATTTTCCCCTCTAACCGCCCCCTGAGACACCCATCAATCACCTCCTGTCACCCCCCCTAGCACTCCTATCCATCAGATCAGGCCCAAAACATCCTGTCATCTAAGAGGCCACCCTGCTTATGACCGGTTCCACAAAATTTGCCCCCTCATAGACCACCTGTCATCAAAATTTGCAGATGCTTATACCCCTGAACAGTCATTTTGAGAAATTTGGTTTCCAGACTACTCACAGTTTTGGGCCCGTAAAATGCCAGGGCAGTATAGGAACCCCACAAGTGACCCCATTTTAGAAAGAAGACACCCCAAGGTATTCTGTTAGGTGTATGATGAGTTCATAGAAGATTTTATTTTTTGTCAAAAGTTAGCGGAAATTGGATTTTTATTGTTTTTTTCACAAAGTGTCATTTTTCACTAACTCGTGACAAAAAATAAAATCTTCTATGAACTCACCATACCCCTAACGGAATACCTTGGGGTGTCTTCTTTCTAAAATGGGGTCACTTGTGGGGTTCCTATACTGCCCTGGCTTTTTAGGGGCCCTAAACCGTGAGGAGTAGTCTAGAAAACAAATGCCTCAAAATGACCTGTGAATAGGACGTTGGGCCCCTTAGCGCACCTAGGCTGCAAAAAAGTGTCACACATGTGGTATCGCCATACTCAGGAGAAGTAGTATAATGTGTTTTGTGGTGTATTTTTACACATACCCATGCTGGGTGGGATAAATCTCTCTGTAAATGGACAATTGTGTGTAAAAAAAATCAAAAATGTGTCATTTACAGAGATATTTCTCCCACCCAGCATGGTTATATGTAAAAATACACCACAAAACACATTATACTACTTCTTCTGAGTACGGCGATACCACATCTGTGACACTTTTTTGCAGCCTAACTGTGCTAAGGGGCCCAAAGTCCAATGAGTACCTTTAGGATTTCACAGGTCATTTTGAGACATTTGGGTTCAAGACTACTCCTCACGGTTTAGGGCCCCTAAAATGCCAGGGCAGTATAGGAACCCCACAAGTGACCCCATTTTAGAAAGAAGACACCCCAAGGTATTCTGTTAGGTGTATGATGAGTTCATAGAAGATTTTATTTTTTGTCACAAGTTAGCGGAAATTGATATGTATTGGGTTTTTTTTCACAAAGTGTCATTTTCCGCTAACTTGTGACAAAAAAAAAATCTTCTATGAACTCACCATACTCCTAACAGAATACCTTGGGGTGTCTTCTTTCTAAAATGGGGTCACTTGTGGGGTTCCTATACTGCCCTGGCATTTTAGGGCCCCTAAACCGTGAGCAGTAGTCTAGAATCCAAATGCCTCAAAATGACCTGTGAATAGGACGTTAGGCCCCTTAGCGCACCTAGGTTGCAAAAAAGTGTCACACATGTGGTATCGCCGTACTCAGAAGAAGTAGTATATTGTGTTTTGGGGTGTATTTTTACACATACCCATGCTGGGTGGGAGAAATCTCTCTGTAAATGGACAATTGTGTGTGAAAAAAAATCAAACAATTGTCATTTACAGAGATATTTCTCCCACCCAGCATGGGTATGTGTAAAAATACACCCCAAAACACATTATACTACTTCTCCTGAGTACGGCGGTACCACATGTGTGGCACTTTTTTGCACCCTAAGTGCGCTAAGAGGCCCAAAGTCCAATGAGTACCTTTAGGATTTCACAGGTCATTTTGCGACATTTGGTTTCAAGACTACTCCTCACGGTTTAGGGCCCCTAAAATGCCAGGGCAGTATAGGAACCCCACAAATGACCCCATTTTAGAAAGAAGACACCCCAAGGTATTCCGTTAAGAGTATGGTGAGTTCATAGAAGATTTTATTTTTTGTCACAAGTTAGCGGAAAATGACACTTTGTGAAAAAAAACAATTAAAATCAATTTCCGCTAACTTGTGACAAAAAAAAAATCTTCTATGAACTCACCATCCTCCTAACGGAATACCTTGGGGTGTATTCTTTCTAAAATGGGGTAATTTGTGGGGTTCCTATACTGTCCTGGCATTTTAGGGGCCCTAAACCGTGAGGAGTAGTCTTGAAACGAAATTTCTCAAAATGACCTGTGAAATCCTAAAGGTACTCATTGAACTTTGGGCCCCTTAGCGCAGTTAGGGTGCAAAAAAGTGCCACACATGTGGTATCGCCGTACTCAGGAGAAGTAGTATAATGTGTTTTGGGGTGTATTTTTCCACATACCCATGCTGAGTGGGAGAAATATCTCTATAAATAGACAATTGTGTGTAAAAAAATAAAACAATTGTCATTTACGGAGCTATTTCTCCCACCCAGCATGGGTATGTGTAAAAATACACCCCAAAACACATTATACTACTTCTCCTGAGTACGGCAATACCACATGTGTGGCACTTTTTTGCAGCCTAACTGCGCTAAGGGGCCAAAAGTCCAATGAGCATCTTTAGGCTTTACAGGGGTGCTTACAATTAGGCACCCCCCAAAATGCCAGGACAGTGAACACACCCCACAAATGACCCCATTTTGGAAAGTAGACACTTCAAGGTATTCAGAGAGGAGCATAGTGAGTCCGTGGCAGATTTCATTTTTTTTTTTTTGTCGCAAGTTAGAAGAAATGGAAACTTTTTTTTTTTCTTTTTTTTGTCAGAAAGTGTCATTTTCCGCTAACTTGTGACAAAAAATAAAATCTTCTATGAACTCACCATGCCTCTCACTGAATACTTTGGGATGTCTTCTTTCCAAAATGGGGTCATTTGGGGGGTATTTGTACTATCCTGGAATTTTAGCCCCTCATGAAACCTGACAGGTGCGCAGAAAAGTCAGAGATGGTTGAAAATGGGAAAATTCACTTTTGGCACCATAGTTTGTAAACGCTATAACTTTTACCCAATCCAATAAATATACACTGAATGGTTTTTTTTTTATCAAAGACATGTAGCAGAATAACTTTCGCGCTCAAATGTATAGGAAATTTTACTTTATTTGAAAAATGTCAGCACAGCAAGTTAAAAAAGTCATTTTTTTTCCCAAAATTCATGTCTTTTTTGATGAATATAATAAAAACTAAAACTCGCAGCAGCAATCAAATAGCAGCAAAAGAAAGCTGTATTAGTGACAAGAAAAGGAGGTAAAATTCCTTTAGGTGGTAGGTTGTATGACCGAGCAATAAACCGTGAAAGCTGCAGTGGTCTGAATGGAGAAAAAGGCTCTGGTCCTTAAAGAGGAACTCCAGTGAAAATAATGTAATAAAAAAGTGCTTCATTTTTACAATAATTATGTATACATGATTTAGTCAGTGTTTGCTCATTGTAAAATCTTTCCTCTCCCAGATTCACATTCTGACTTGTATTACATGGTGACATTGTTACTGTGGGCAGATTATGGAGCTGTTTCTAGCTGGTCTGGCTTTAACAGACAGCTATTTCCTGTCTGAACATTGTTACATTGTGACAGTTTGCCCAGAGTACCGTAAGGTACCAGAGCCTCTTGTGGGAGGGGTTTCAGCACAAAATCAGTCATACAGCGCCCCCTGATGGTCTGTTTGTGAAAATCATTATTTTTCTCATGTAAAAGTGGGTATCAGCTACTGATTGGGATAAAGTTCAATTCTTGGTCGGAGTTTCTCTTTAAGGGGCGAAAAGACTGTGGTCCTCAAGTGGTTAAAAAACATTTTCTGAAAAGCAGTTGCTAAGTCTAACTGACGAAATATAAAGATACCAACCCGTCTCCCTACACACTATCTTGGCAGTTAGACTTAGGAACTGCTGTTCAGAAAATGCTTTTAACCACTTGCCGACCGCGCACTCATACCGCGCGTCGGCAAAGTGGCAGCTGCAGGACCAGCGACGCAGTATTGCGTCGCCAGCTGCAGGCTGATTAATCAGGTAGCAGCCGCTCGGGCGAGCGGCTGCTTCCTGTCAATTCACGGCGGGGGGCTCCGTGAATAGCCTGCGGGCCGCCGATGGCGGCTCGCAGGCTAAATGTAAACACAAGCGGAAATAATCCGCTTTGTTTACATTTGTACGGCGCTGCTGCGCAGCAGCGCCGTAAGGCAGATCGGCGATCCCCGGCCAATCAGCGGCCGGGGATCGCCGCCATGTGACAGGGGACGTCCCGTCACTGGCTGCACAGGACGGATAGAGTCCTGTGCAGCCCTGATCTCCGGGGGGGGGGGGGGGGGAGCAGGTAGGAGAGGGAGGGGGGAATTTCACCGCGGAGGGGGGCTTTGAGCTGCCCCCCCCCGCCAGCCACATGCAGGCATGAGAGATCGGACCCCCCCAGCACATCATCCCCCTAGTGGGGAAAAAAGGGGGGTGATCTGATCTCTCTGCCTGCTACATGATCTGTGCTGGGGGCTGCAGAGCCCACCCAGCACAGATCACTCAGCACAGCGCTGGTCCTTAAGGGGGGGGTAAAGGGTGGGTCCTCAAGTGGTTAAAAACAAAGAAAACCCCGAGAATCCCCAACGAGGAGATGAACTAGTCCAAAACTTGTTGGTGTCTCCTATGAGCATCTACCAGCTTCTCTAATTTAAAGTGACACTGAAGCTAAAAAAAACCTTATGATTATAATGAATTTTATGTGTAGTACAGATTATTAATAGAGCATTGGTAGCAAAGAAAAGAGTCTCACATTTTTATTTTCAGCTGCATAGCTTTTTTTTTTTATAACATTGCATCATTCTGTCATATTTGCAATTACAAACCACACACTGTATATTAAACTATGAAACAAAGCAGAGCTGATGATCTTTTGAACTCTTCTGCAGTAAAACATTATTTGAAGCTATGTCTCACTGTTCTTTGATGTATAAGTGCTTCAGAAAATAGGACTGTCTCTGACCCAAGTTAGGTTGGAGAGCTCAGAGAAGCTCTTTTGCATAGATAACAACTGAAGTTTGTTAACTCTTCCTGTACTGGAAACAATATGAGACCCAGTTCTTTGCTACTAATGTACTATTTCTTGGCTGTACTACACATACAATTCATTATATCATAACTTTATTTTCACTTCAGATTCCCTTTAACAAGTTCCGGATTTGTATGTATATATATATATATATATATATATATATATATATATATATATATATATATATATATGCCCCTGTGTTTACCACTAGCAGTTCAGGGGTGTATATATACGCACTGTTTACTTACCACCGCCTCAGTTCACATGGCTTGGCCGTGTGAACATATTAAAGAGACTCTGTAACAAAAATTGCATCCTGTTTTTTTATCATCCTACAAGTTCCAAAAGCTATTCTAATGTGTTCTGGCTTACTGCAGCACTTTGTACTATCACAGTCTCTGTAATAAATCAATGTATCTTTCCCCTGTCAGACTTGTCAGCCTGTGTCTGGAAGGCTGCCAAGTTCTTCAGTGTTGTGGTTCTGCTATGCACTCCCCCCTCAGGGGGGAAAGAAACACACAAATGATCTCTTGAGATTCAAAAGGAATGCTGTATACAGCCTGCTTGTGTATGGATGTATTTTCTATGTGTGGACATACTGTACATCAACCTACTTCCTGTTTTGGTGGCCATTTTGTTTGTTTATAAACAAACTTTTTAAAACTGTTTTTAACCACTTTTAATGCGTCGGGGAGCGGCGAAATTGTGACAGAGGGTAATAGGAGATGTCCCCTAACGCACTGGTATGTTTACTTTTGTGCGATTTTAACAATACAGATTCTCTTTAAAAATGAACGTGTTACCCCGAATATTATATTTATATCAAGCAATTCCTATCTCCCCTCTATTGGCGCACTTTAAAGAACTTAAATCATATACTATAAAATTTATATGGCGCACAAAACCACCCAGGATTAAATTTGCAGCCTTAACACTCCCAAAAACACAAGGTGGATTAGCAGCCCCAATTTTCCGTAAATATCATGCAGCAGCTGCTCTAGTACGTATAGTGGACTGGCATAGACATACAGATTAGAAAAGATGGGTGCAACTTGAACATGAGTTAGCCAAGATAAATTTATCCTCATTAACCTGGTCAGCTTCTAAATCTAAATCCCAATATATCTCTACCCAATCTTCATTCTCCATTTTGACGAAGTTTAGACATTTGGATGGAGTGTCTCCCTGGCCTTCACCTCTCATCCCCGTTGTGGATAATCCACAATTTCCTTACGGTTGCCAACCCCAAAGATACAGACACTGGCGAATGGGTAAATTTCTTTGAGCACGAGACCTTATTCAACAGAAATCTTGGATTCCCCTGGAACAAATCAAAATAAGTCTAGATAACCCATTTCTAGATGGATGGAGTTTAATGCAATTTCACCATTTCTTACAATCAATAGGTTCCAGATCTATGCTATCACAACCTCTCACGCCATTTGAGCAAATTTGTATGGGTACGGGCCCAATTAAAAAGACACTTTCATCCACCTATCAAATCTTGATATCTGATACCTCTTGGGCAATGACCTTAAAAGATAAATGGGAAACTGACCTACAATGTGAATTCACTTATGATCAATGGATGAAAATTTTGTTTTTAAACCACAAATCTTCAATATCATCAAGAGTCCAAGAACACAATTACCAACTATTGACTAAATGGTATTACACTCCCAGTAAATTAAGCAAAATATACCTAAATGTTGAATCTGTATGTTGGAGATGTAAAGAAAAAGAGGGGTCGCTTCTTCATCTTTTCTGGGACTGCCCGAGAATTAAACCATTCTGGGAAAAAGTTCAATATTACATAAAACAACTAACAGACGGTGAACCGACAGATGATCCTTCGTATTATTTACTACATAACACGACTACATAATCACTAACCAAACATCTAATCCAAGCAGCTAGAATAATCATACCAAGACATTGGAAATCTGAGGTGACTCCCACTATAGCGGAGTGGTTTGAGGAAATTAAATTTATAGATCAAATGGAATAATTGACTCACACGTTATACGATAGATATGAAGCTTACTCTAATACATGGATACATTGGCATACATTGGAGTATGGAGGAGCGATCCGTCAATAATGGGGATATGAAATCAATATAGTAGTACCCCAAAGATGTTCATGGAAAAACTACTGGTACTTCATTATATAATACTGAGATATATAGAAGTGGGATCCGGGTGAGAGCAGAGACAGCTATATCTATCTTTCTCTTTCTCCTTATTTCTTTTCCTTTCATTCTTCTTTTCTATTTTCTTTTACTTTCACTTTGTCATCTACATATGATATACACACTGGCGTAACAATAGGGCCTGCATCCCCTGCTCCAGGCCCCCCCCCCCTGGGGCCCGCTCGGGGCCGTTTTGGGGGAGGCTGTAGGGGATGCAGCATGAGGGAACCATGGCCACAGTCGGTGGGGAGGGGGGACGTTCCCCCCCTCACCTCGGGGCCCTGTTCCTCTTCCTGTTTATACAGGAGAGGAACGCACGCTGGAGCGCACGGAAGGTATGTATCGGCTGCAGCTCGGAAACTGATTTAAGCTGGAGGAGAAAGCCCTGGATATATGTTATTAAATCCAGGTAGACTCATGCAGATTGAGATAAATCTATTCCAAGCCCATGGAGAACACGAAAATGCCTTACTCTGGACTTCTGGGGGGCCAGGTGTATGATCCCTTAGTGGCCTCGTTCCCCTCTACGGTGTAACGATTGTGGAATTCTCTCCGTGATCAGCGCACAGGACGTGTGCTGACACTGCGGAAATCCTCCACAAGCGTATAATTTGAAGGAACCCAGCAAAAGGTGCAACGCACCTGTAGAGGGAAATTCCTGTCGGCAGGTGTAGCTGTGGAGTGCAGAGAAACAGCTCCTCTGCCCTGCCACAGACGCCAGACAGGAATTGTACGAAGGGATGAAACGCAGGGCAAGATAGCCCTGAAAGAGAGAGATCAAAGCAACAGAGGGTATGTGTGTCCACCAATCTAGTCGCCACCCTGCGACGATGAACACACAACCATGAAGATCAGGTGAGAAGGCAATCGCCAGAGATGGCGATTGCTAACAGCGACACAAGACCGAATAAGCACAGATGAGGAATGTATGTATGTCCACCAATCTAGCCGCCAACCTGCGACGGTGGACACACAACAGAGGAAACCAAGTGAGAACGCAATCGCAAGAGAAGCGATTGCGAAAGAATGAGCACAGGGACAGAATGTATGTATGTGCACCAATCTAGTCGCCAACCCGCGACGGTGCACACACAACAGCAGAAACAAAGTAGGAACGCAATCGCGAGAGAGGCGATTGCCAGAGGTGACACAAGGTTTAAGCAAGACAGGGGACGAGAGTAGCAAAGGCACAGCAAATCATACAATGAGAAGATATGGAAAATAACAAACGCTAACTAAACGCGAACACAGCACTCATTCGCAACAGCGAACGCGTTTACCGCGCGGTCTCCGCGTGATAAGCACAACAGAGACAAGCACGCCTAACTAACACAAAACAAAGAACGCGAGCGCTTGCTTAACGGTTATCTCACCGAGCCTCCAGCAAGCGTTCATATCAGACAAGACAGATACACGAAAACAGGAATAAGTGAGAGATACGATCCACTGCTCTTTCCGCCAGAGCGAGTGCGATCCAAGTATAGAAACAGAGCGAGCTGGATCCACTGCTCTTTCCGCCAGAGCAGGTGCGATCCAAGTACAGCAAGAGAGAGTTGGAGAGCAGAAGAATCCACAGCCGCTACCGCTAGAGGCTAGTGCGATCCAAGCACGACCGACAGATGAACAGAAGGGCCTACCAGTAACAACCGCTGCTCTGGTTAGTACCCCACAGATAGACAGAACAGGCAATACAAATAATAAAATCCTGACTGCTCTAGCAAGGATGCCTAGTGCAGTCCCAGGAATACTCTAAGCTAATCTTCAAACAATAAGCATGACTGACACTCCAGGAGTGTTTCACAGGACAAACCGTTATGACCAGCGACGTACTGTGGAATCACATGGTGTATATATAGAGCAAGCCTACAAAGGATGTGGCTAGGCAATTTGCATGACAAACGTATGCAAATTCCTCAGCAGCAGCAAGCTGCAAAACTGACAAAAGGTCTCTCTTCCAGAGACCTGCAGAATGCAGACCTGAACAGTGGTCAAAAAGCTGCCTGCCTGCGCAGGCAGCTGAGCGGATCATTACAGTACCCCCCCTCTCTAGGGTCGGATTCCAGACGAGCCTCTAAACTGATATTTGCAAAAGACTCTAACTGAAGACTCATGAAGGTCAGGACAGCCCGACAAGGCCCAATTCCAGAGTCAGCCCACCCGAAACCGACCTCGTCGGAAGGAGAAGTCACCGAAACATACCCATCAGCACCACAAGTCTCAGTGTAACACCCATCAGGACTGTGAATGCCAGAGAAGAAGCCATCGACACCCACCGAGCCATGCCCACCACCTTCCAGGGACCGTCCAAAAATACCAAACCTGCCACAATACCCATTCGAAGTGTCCCTTTCCACAAAGCACCCACTGCTGATCTCATCCAAGGTACCAAGAAATATTTCTCCCAGGATCTCCCAGAACACTTTGAAGCTCCGCAGAGATCCCAGGAGGGCAGAACGATCACCAGGCTCACACGGAGAACTATCAAGAACCCCTATGAAACAATGACAATTCTGGATTCAGAATTACCAGGACAAGCATCAATACCAGGGCCTTCAGGGACCACCTCTGGGCATGCAGGCAGGCAAGCAACATCAGAACAGGTTTCCACCGAGGAAGCATCTGAGCAGGCTGGCAACCGAGACACACTTGGGCTTTCCGGGTCACAGAACACATCGGGGTACACTAGCCCAAGGGGAACCTCAGGACACGTCGAGAAACTGCCAACCTCCGAGTCCGTCACGACAAGACCAAAACCAGAACCGGGCGGAGAATCATCACGAGCACTGGTCTCAAGCACTGGACCTTCAAAAGAAGGCTTGGACTCAAACCTAGAAATCTCTGTGACAATAATATCATCATTGAGTACGCATGAGTGAAGCTCCACCAGAGCTGCAAAGGTAGTCAGCTCAACAGCACTGCCCACTGAAGTGGGCAAAACCTCAGACGGATCTGGGAGGCAAGAGGTATCTCCTAGAAGTTCTGCACCCTTTAGGAGGGACTTGGAAACCTCCAAAACATCAACGAAGACCTCTGAAATGTCATTTTCCAAGTTTTCTATGAAGGGTTCTGAACTATCCATGTTACAGGGCTGAACATTAAATACCTCCTGCAGGCAGGGCAGATGTC
Source organism: Hyperolius riggenbachi (assembly GCF_040937935.1). Lineage (NCBI taxonomy): Eukaryota > Metazoa > Chordata > Amphibia > Anura > Hyperoliidae > Hyperolius > Hyperolius riggenbachi. The sequence goes on along the minus strand of NC_090649.1, from coordinate 329,182,038 downwards.
CCAGGAATGGTTCCACCATAAGCTGAGACTGGATTTCATCATCATGAGTGGGATGTACAGGAATGTTTACTGGAACACACACTGACTCCCTAACTTCAATCTCACTGCACTCAGGATTCTGCGTAGCAGTCAAACTAGCTTGCAAGTCCAAAACTGCAGAAAAACAGGTGAGAATAGCAGCAATACCTAGACGAGCCTCTAGGGACACTGCAGGAGATTCTAAGCAAGGCCATACCGACTCATCCAGAGTAAAGGGTGGAGAATCAGTACTTTCTCCAGGGCAAGAGAGGGACTCAGAAATGTCAGTGCGAGTGGAGATCATGTTTTCATTCATGGTACAGGGCAGGTTCAGATTCGCAAAACCGAAGCGCTGTCTCACTCTTAGATTCGGCTAACAATGTCAAATCCGAGGAGTCAGAACGCAAAACTTGCGAATCAAAAATCGCTTTAGGTTGTGAAACTGACGCTTCCATAGCGCAAACCTAAGGCGTTCAGGACAGAAACACTGGAGCAACTGTCATCAGGCAACGGGCCCTTACAGGTGTGAACCGGGTGAGACAAAGACTCATTTGCAGTAGAAATAGCGACAACATCAGGAAAAACTTTTAGACATATTAATTTAACTTTTGAAGCTGCATAATTTAGGAATTTTCCCCATAGCAGGATCACCGATGGAAGATCTTAAAGATCTGTCTCTAAATGACAAGGGGTCCCACACATCCTTGAGAAAACTGGAACATTCATGCTGATCACAATCTGCAGGAACATCCGAGAAACAGGCATTAGATTGCATAGATTCAAACTGCACACAGTCAGGAGAGAATCTTTCAGGATTCGCACAGGAACAACCACAGTGGTACACCCATTCATTTCAGATCGCACAATGTCAAGACTCACATGCTTTACCCCAGAAAGGCAGGAACAATCATCCGACAACGATGTCTCTTTATTGGAATCAATTGATTGGTGTGTGTGCAACTCATCCAAAATCGTCTGCCATACATAAATCACCAGATCCACATCACCCTCGTCACATTCGTCGGAATCAATCAAAAGGTACATAGAATCGAGACAATCATTCAAGACATCTTCGCTTTTTGCGATGTAAAAATCGCAAAAGGCTTTCCAATCAAAATCGAATTCCTCCATCAAGGCCCCAATTTCCCATGAGGCAAATGGAGGTTCAAACAAGCCAGTATCAAAATAATCTCCATATGGGTGGAGATCAGGAACAAGAACAGATTTTTTAACTGCTTTAATATAGTGTGCGATCCTACCTATAATAGGATCCACATAAGCTTTGGATTGGGGCAAAAAACCCGGAGACTGAGCAACATCAATAGGGGGTGTTTTATTCAGAAGCTTGCGATTTTTAGTTTTTCCCTTTTCACCAACTTTGCATGTCTGCTGTCTAAATGCAAGAAGCGTATCCAGGCAGTTCTCTTGCACCTGCTTGGAAGCTGAAGTGGCAAGAGAAACATTGAATTGATTATCATACTGAATGGTTTTGCACATTTCAGACTTGACAGAAATAACCTCTTTATTTGTGGTTGCTATGGGCAACGAATCTTTTGGCTGACAAGCCGAATCAGCAGATTGGCCTGCAAGCACCAACTCATTAACATATGGTAATGACAGAGAAATGTTGCATAACCTAATCTGATCAGCATTTTGCACAGCAGGAAAAAACTCATAGAAACAGCCTGGCAGGGGAATTCTAAGCTTACGTGAAAATACATGAGCCAGAAACCTACGTGAAAATACATGAGCCAGAAACCTGCGAGGGTTATGTCTCAGATTCTTGTGTCTGGCATACTCATCAGCCCACACAAACAGATCCCCTTGGAAAAGATTGTAAGCAATCTGACCACTCCAAGTGGAAATATTGGTGGCCTGAAATGCAGGATTTGCCAAGAATCTGGAACCTTCTGATATGAACTCATCTCTGGTTTCAGAGTCCAGTATCTTAAACCTCTTAAAGATACAGGACCCATATTCGACCAAATCGTACAAATCTGAAATTCCCTCTACACTGGGAATTTCGGTTTGGCTGGTCATACTGTAACGATTGTGGAATTCTCTCCGTGATCAGCGCACAGGACGTGCGCTGACACTGCGGAAGTCCTCCACAAGCGTATAATTTGAGGGAACCCAGCAAAAGGTGCAACGCACCTGTAAAGAGAAATTCCTGTCAGCAGGTGGAGCTGTGGAGTGCAGAGAAACAGCTCCTCTGCCCTGCCATAGACGCCAGACAGGAATTGTACGAAGGGATGAAATGCAGGGCAAGATAGCCCTGAAAGAGAGAGATCAAAGCGACAGAGGGTATGTGTGTCCACCAATCTAGTCGCCACCCAGCGACGATGAACACACAACTAGAGATGGGCCGAACGGTTCGCCGGCGAACGGTTCCACGCGAACTTCGGTGGTTCGCGTTCGCGTCCCGCTGGCAAACCTTTGCGGAAGTTCGGTTCGCCCCATAATGCACCTTGAGGGTCAACTTTGACCCTCTACAACACAGTCAGCAGGCCCAGTGTAGCCAATTAGGCTACACTAGCCCCTGGAGCCCCACCCCCATATAAGGCAGGCAGCGGCGGCCATTACGGTCACTCGTGTGCTGCCTGCGTTAGTGAGAGTAGGGCGAGCTGCTGCAGACTGTCTCTCAGGGAAAGATTAGTTAGGCTTAACTTGTTCCTGGCTGGCTGCATACCTGTTCTGTGAACCCACCACTGCATACCTGTACTGTGAACCCACCACTGCATACCTGTACTGTGAACCCACCACTGCATACCTGTTCAGTGAACCTGCCACTGCATACCTGTTCTGTGAACCCATCACTGCATACCTGTTCAGTGAACCTGCCACTGCATACCTGTGCTGTGAACCCACCACTGCATACCTGTGCTGTGAACCCATCACTGCATACCTGTTCAGTGAACCTGCCACAGCATACCTGTGCTGTGAACCCATCACTGTACACCTGTTCAGTGAACCTGCCACTGCATACCTGTGCTGTGAACCCACCACTGCATACCTGTTCTGTGAACCCACCACTGCATACCTGTTCTGTGAACCCACCACTGCATACCTGTGCTGTGAACCCACCACTGCATACCTGTGCTGTGAACCCACCACTGCATACCTGTGCTGTGAACCCACCACTGCATACCTGTGCTGTGAACCCACCACTGCATACCTGTTCTGTGAACCCACCACTGCATACCTGTTCAGTGAACCCACCACTGCATATCTGTTGTGTTCAGTGAACCCGCCACTGCATACCTGTTCTGTTCAGTGGACCCGCCACTGTATACCTGTTTAGTGAACCCGCCACTGCATACCTGTTGTGTTCAGTGAACCTGCCACTGCATACCTGTTCTGTAAACCCGCCACTGTATACCTGTTCTGTTCAGTGAACCCGCCACTGTATACCTGTTCAGTGAACCCGCCACTGCATACCTGTTGTGTTCAGTGAACCCGCCACTGTATACCTGTACTGTTCAGTGAACCCGCCACTGCATACCTGTTCAGTGAACCCGCCACTGCATACCTGTTGTGTTCAGTGAACCCGCCACTGCATACCTGTTGTGTTCAGTGAACCCGCCACTGCATACCTGTTGTGTTCAGTGAACCTGCCACTGTATACCTGTACTGTTCAGTGAACCCGCCACTGCATACCTGTTCTGTTCAGTGAACCTGCCACTGTATACCTGTACTGTTCAGTGAACCCGCCACTGCATACCTGTTCAGTGAACCCGCCACTGCATACCTGTTGTGTTCAGTGAACCCGCCACTGCATACCTGTTGTGTTCAGTGAACCCGCCACTGCATACCTGTTGTGTTCAGTGAACCCGCCACTGCATACCTGTTGTGTTCAGTGAACCTGCCACTGTATACCTGTACTGTTCAGTGAACCCGCCACTGCATACCTGTTGTGTTCAGTGAACCCACCACTGCATACCTGTTCAGTGAACCCACCACTGCATACCTGTTGTGTTCAGTGAACCTGCCACTGCATACCTGTTCTGTGAACCCGCCACTGTATACCTGTTCTGTTCAGTGAACCCGCCACTGTATACCTGTTCAGTGAACCCGCTACTGCATACCTGTTGTGTTCAGTGAACCCGCCACTGTATACCTGTTCTGTGAACCCGCCACTGTATACCTGTTCTGTTCAGTGAACCCGCCACTGTATACCTGTTCAGTGAACCCGCTACTGCATACCTGTTGTGTTCAGTGAACCCGCCACTGTATACCTGGACTGTTTAGTGAACCCGCCACTGCATACCTGTTCAGTGAACCCGCCACTGCATACCTGTTGTGTTCAGTGAACCCGCCACTGCATACCTGTTGTGTTCAGTGAACCCGCCACTGTATACCTGTACTGTTCAGTGAACCCGCCACTGCATACCTGTTCAGTGAACCCGCCACTGCATACCTGTTGTGTTCAGTGAACCCGCCACTGCATACCTGTTGTGTTCAGTGAACCCGCCACTGCATACCTGTTGTGTTCAGTGAACCCGCCACTGCATACCTGTACTGTTCAGTGAACCCGCCACTGTATAACTGTACTGTTCAGTGAACCCGCCACTGCATACCTGTTCAGTGAACCCGCCACTGCATACCTGTTGTGTTCAGTGAACCCGCCACTGCATACCTGTTGTGTTCAGTGAACCCGCCACTGCATACCTGTTGTGTTCAGTGAACCCGCCACTGCATACCTGTTGTGTTCAGTGAACCCGCCACTGCATACCTGTTGTGTTCAGTGAACCCGCCACTGCATACCTGTTGTGTTCAGTGAACCCACCGCATCAGTGCGCATACCTGTGCAGTTAAGTGAACCCACCTACCTACGTTAGTGCACGCCGTGTGATATACCACTCGGTGCATACCCGATATGGACAAAACAGGTAGAGGAAGAGGTAGTGCCAGAGCCAGAGGAAGGCCACCCGGCAGGTCTGCGCGAGGTCGTGTAAATGTAATTTCGTGTGGACCTGGCCCACAGTACAGTGCTCGGAAGAAGGCACGTCCCATCACCTCCCAAGATTGTCAGGACGTGGTTGAGTATTTAGCGACACAGAACACCTCATCTTGCTCAGCCACCAGCGCTACTACTAGCACCACTTCCGCTGCATTTGACACTTCGCAAGAATTATTTAGTGGTGAAATCACTGATGCACAGCCATTGTTGTTACAGCCAGATGATTTTTCACCAGCTCATATGTCTGCGTTACGCGGCAACACTATGGATGTAACGTGTAAGGGAGGATGAAGGACCTACTGATGGTGCATGTTTGGATTTTTCTGAGGCAAGCGAAGCTGGGCAGGATGATTACGATGCTGACGATGATAGGGATCCTCTGTATGTTCCCAATAGAGGAGATGAAGAGGGGACAGTTCAGAGGGGGAGTCAGAGAGTAGTAGGAGGAGAGAAGTTGCTGAAAGAAGCTGGGGCAGCTCTTCATCAGAAACAGCTGGTGGCAGAGTCCGGCACCATGTATCGCCACCTATGTACAGCCAGCCAACTTGCCCTTCAGCATCAGCTGCTGAGATCCCCATAGTGCCCACATCCCAGGGTGGCTCAGCGGTGTGGAAATTTTTTAATGTGTGTGCCTTAGATCGGACCAAAGCCATCTGTTCGCTCTGCCAACAAAAATTGAGCCGTGGAAAGGCCAACACTCACGTAGGGACAAGTGCCTTACGAAGGCACCTGGAGAAAAGGCACAAACAGCAATGGGATGGCCACCTGAGCAAAAGCAGCAGCAGCACACAAAAGAAAAGTCACCCTCCTTCTCCTCTTCCTCCTTCAGGTGCATCATCTGCTTCTGCCGCTTTCTCCCTTGCACCTTCACAGGCACCCTCCTCCACTCCGCCTCTGCCCTTGAGCGGTTCCTGCTCCTCTGCCCACAGCAGCAGTCAGGTGTCCGTGAAGGAAATGTTTGAGCGGAAGAACCCAATTTCGGCCAGTCACCCCCTTGCCCGGCGTCTGACAGCTGGCGTGGCGGAACTGTTAGCTCGGCAGCTGTTACCATACCAGCTGGTGGACTCTGAGGCCTTCCGTAAATTTGTGGCCATCGGAACACCGCAGTGGAAGATGCCAGGCCGCACTTATTTTTCGAGAAAGGCCATACCCCAACTGCACCGTGAAGTTGAGAGGCAAGTGGTGTCATTTCTTGCGAAGAGCGTTGGGTCAAGGGTACACCTGACCACGGATGCCTGGTCTGCCAAGCACGGGCAGGGCCGCTACATTACGTACACAGCCCATTGGGTGAACCTGGTGGTGAACGATGGCAAGCAGGGCGCAGCGGACCAAATTGTGACACCTCCACGGCTTGCAGGCAGGCCTCCTGCCACCTCCTCTCCTCCTGCTAAATGCTCTTCGCTGTCCTCCTCCTCCTTGGCTGAGTGGCAGTTCTCCTCTCCAGCTACACAGCCCCAGCTCCACAGGGCCTATGCTGCATGCCAGGTACGACGCTGTCACGCCATCTTAGACATGTCTTGTCTCAAAGCGGAGAGTCACACTGGAGCAGCTCTCCTGGCTGCTCTTAAGAAACAGGTGGATGAGTGGCTGACCCCGCACCACCTGGAGATAGGCAACGTGGTGGGCGACAACTGCAGCAATCTGCTTGCCGCTTTGCATATGGGGAAGCTGACACACATACCCTGCATGGCACATGTCATGAATCTAGTTGTTCAAAGATTTGTGGCAAAGTACCCTGGCTTAGCGGATGTCCTGAAGCAGGCCAGGAAGTTCTGTGGGCATTTGAGGCGGTCTTACACAGCCATGGCACGATTTGCAGAAATTCAGCGGAAAAACAACATGCCGGTGAGACGCCTCATTTGCGATAGCCCGACTCGCTGGAATTCGACCCTGCTCATGTTCTCCCGCCTGCTAGAACAGAAGAAAGCCGTCACCCACTACCTCTACAACTACAGTAGAATGAAACAGTCTGGGAAGATGGGGATGTTCTGGCCCGACAACTGGACACTGATGAAAAATGCATGCAGGCTCATGCGGCCGTTTGAGGAGGTGACCAACCTGGTGAGCCGCAGTGAGGGCACCATCAGCGACTTAATTCCCTACGCTTACTTCTTGGAGCGTGCTGTGCGTAGAGTGGCGGATGAAGCTGTGAATGAGCGTGACCAGGAACCGTTACGGCAGGAACAGGCATGGGACCAATTTTCATCAGACCCAGCTGTTTCCTCAACACCTGCGGCAGCACAGAGGGGGGAGGAGGAAGAAGAGAAGTCGTGTGCAGAAGACGAGTCAGACTCAGAGGATGATGAGCAAGGTGTTTCTTTGGGGGAGGAGGAGGAGGAGGGGACGGCGGCAGGAGAACACCCGCAGCAGGCGTCGCAGGGGGCTTGTGCTGCTCAACCTTCCCGTGGTATTGTTCGCGGCTGGGGGGAGGAGGTTGACTTACGTGACGTCACTGAGGAGGAGCAAGAGGAGATGGAGGGTACTGGATCCGACTTTGTGCAGATGTCGTCTTTTATGCTGTCCTGCCTGTTGAGGGACCCCCGTATAAAAAACCTCAAGGGGAATGAGCTGTACTGGGTGGCCACACTACTAGACCCCCGGTACAGGCACAAAGTGGCGGACCTGTTACCAACTCACCGGAAGGTGGAAAGGATGCAGCACATGCAGAACCAGCTGTCAACTATGCTTTACAATGCCTTTAAGGGTGATGTGACAGCACAACGCCAGCAAGGTACCACTGCCACTAATCCTCCTCCCGTGTCCACGCAGTCAAAGACAGGACACTCCAGCGATCTCATGGTGATGTCGGACACGCGGACGTTCTTTAGTCCAACGCCTCGCCGTGGCCCTTCCGGATCCACCCTCCACCAACGCCTGGAACGGCAGGTAGCCGACTACCTGGCCTTAAGTGTGGATGTAGACACTGCTGTGAACAGCGATGAGGAACCCTTGAACTACTGGGTGCGCAGGCTTGACCTGTGGCCAGAGCTGTCCCAATTTGCCATCCAACTTCTCTCCTGCCCTGCCGCAAGCGTCCTGTCAGAAAGGACCTTCAGCGCAGCTGGAGGCATTGTCACAGAGAAGAGAAGTCGCCTAAATCACAAAAGTGTTAAGTACCTCACCTTTATCAAAATGAATGAGGCATGGATCCCGGAGGGCTGCTGCCCGCCCCAAGACTAAGTCAGTCCCCGCACACACAGCATCTCTGCCTGCACACCGTGTGACTGGCTGCCTGGGCTGCCCCAAGAAGACTAAGTCGCTCCCAGTCCCTCCACACAGCATGTCTGCCTGCAGGCCGCTTGACTACCTTCTCCGCCACCACCAACAGGGTCCGGGACTCCAGGCGGATTGCTGAATTTTTTAGGCCGCTGCTAGCAGCGGCCGCTGTAATAATTTTTCTGGTGCGTGTACATGACTGCCTAATTTTTCTGGCTGCACTGCGGGCAGCTGCAACAACAAAAGAAAAGGCATGTACATGCGCCTATTCCCCTTCGTGATCATTACCTTGCTGTGGTGAAGGGGCTTGCGTATCACAATGAAGCAATGACCGGCGCCTAGATGAGTGTCTCGGGGGGTACACAAAAGATAATAAGGTCATTGCTTCATTGTGGTCAGACCAAATTTGATCAGCTGGACAGTCACTGTTCTGTCATTCAGCTACATCAGCCAGGCGACCATATGGGCTGTAAAGCCACCAAAACCTGCACTCTCGCCATGGTGCGCACCAGTCCAACACGGCCATCACTACAAATAGCTGTTTGCGGTGCGTTACACGGTGAGTTTGGTGTGTCAGTGTGAAGCAGTACCTTAATTACACTACCTGATTGATGTATACACATGCAAGATGTTTTAAAGCACTTTAGGCCTGTCATTTAGCATTCAATGTGATTTCTGCCCTTAAAATGCTGCTTTGCGTCAAATCCAGATTTTTCCCCGGGACTTTTGGCATGTATCCCACTCCGCCATGCCCCCCTCCAGGTGTTAGACCCCTTGAAACATCTTTTCCATCAGTTTTGTGGCCAGCATAATTATTTTTTTTTCAAAGTTCGCATCCCCATTGAAGTCTATTGCGGTTCGCGAACTTTAACGTGAACCGAACGTTCCGCGAAAGTTCGCGAACCCGGTTCGCGAACCTAAAATCGGAGGTTTGGCCCATCTCTACACACAACCATGAAGATCAGGTGAGAAGGCAATCGCCAGAGATGGCGATTGCTAACAACGACACAAGACCGAATAAGCACAAATGAGGAATGTATGTATGTCCACCAATCTAGCCACCAACCTGCGACGGTGGACACACAACAGAGGAAACCAAGTGAGAACGCAATCGCAAGAGAAGCGATTGCGAAAGAGAATGAGCACAGGGACAGAATGTATGTATGTGCACCAATCTAGTCGCCAACCCGCGACGGTGCACACACAACAGCAGAAACAAAGTAGGAACGCAATCGCGAGAGAGGCGATTGCCAGAGGTGACACAAAGTTTAAGCAAGACAGGGGACGAGAGTAGCAAAGGCACAGCAAATCATACAATGAGAAGATATGGAAAATAACAAACGCTAACTAAACGCGAACACAGCACTCATTCGCAACAGCGAACGCGTTTACCGCGCGGTCTCCACCTGTTAAGCACAACAGAGACAAGCACGCCTAACTAACCACCGACAGACAAACACAAAACAAAGAACGCGAGCGCTTGCTTAACGGTTACCTCACCGAGCCTACAGCAAGCGTTCGTATCAGACAAGACAGATACACGAAAACAGGAATAAGTGAGAGATACGATCCACTGCTCTTTCCGCCAGAGCGAGTGCGATCCAAGTATAGAAACAGAGCGAGCTGGATCCACTGCTCTTTCCGCCAGAGCAGGTGCGATCCAAGTACAGCAAGAGAGAGTTGGAGAGCAGAAGAATCCACAGCCGCTACCGCTAGAGGCTAGTGCGATCCAAGCACGACCAACAGATGAACAGAAGGGCCTACCAGTAACAACCGCTGCTCTGGTTAGTACCCCACAGATAGACAGAACAGGCAATACAAATAATACAATCCTGACTGCTCTAGCAAGGATGCCTAGTGCAGTCCCAGGAATACTCTAAGCTAATCTTCAAACAATAAGCATGACTGACACTCCAGGAGTGTTTCACAGGGCAAACCGTTATGACCAGCGACGTACTGTGGAATCACATGGTATATATAGAGCAAGCCTACAAAGGATGTGGCTAGGCAATTTGCATGACAAACATATGCAAATTCCTCAGCAGCAGCAAGCTGCAAAACCGACAAAAGGTCTCTCTTCCAGAGACCTGCAGAATGCAGACCTGAACAGTGGTCAAAAAGCTGCCTGCCTGCGCAGGCAGCTGAGCGGATCATTACAGTACCCCCCCCCCCCTCTAGGGTCGGATTCCAGACGAGCCTCTAAACTGATATTTGCAAAAGACTCTAACTGAAGACTCATGAAGGTCGGGACAGCCCGACAAGGCCCAATTCCAGAGTCAGCCCACCCAAAACCGACCTCGTCGGAAGGAGAAGTCACCGAAACATACCCATCAGCACCACAAGTCTCAGTGTAACACCCATCAGGACTGTGAATGCCAGAGAAGAAGCCATCGACACCCACCGAGCCATGCCCACCACCTTCCAGGGACCGTCCAAAAATACCAAACCTGCCACAATACCCATTCGAAGTGTTCCTTTCCACAAAGCACCCACTGCTGATCTCATCCAAGGTACCAAGAAATATTTCTCCCAGGATCTCCCAGAACACTTTGAAGCTCAGCAGAGATCCCAGGAGGGCAGAACGATCACCAGGCTCACACGGAGAACTATCAAGAACCCCTATGGAACCAATGACAATTCTGGATTCAGAATTACCAGGACAAGCATCAATACCAGGGCCTTCAGGGACCACCTCTGGGCATGCAGGCAGGCAAGCAACATCAGAACAGGTTTCCACCGAGGAAGCATCTGAGCAGGCTGGCAACCGAGACACACTTGGGCTTTCCGGGTCACAGAACACATCGGGGTACACTAGCCCAAGGGGAACCTCAGGACACGTCGAGGAACTGCCAACCTCTGAGTCCGTCACGACAAAACCAGAACCGGGCGGAGAATCATCACGAGCACTGGTCTCAAGCACTGGACCTTCAAAAGAAGGCTTGGACTCAAACCTAGAAATCTCTGTGACAATAATATCATCATTGACTACGCATGAGTGAAGCTCCACCAGAGCTGCAAAGGTAGTCAGCCCAACAGCAATGCCCACTGAAGTGTCACATGGTATATATAGAGCAAGCCTACAAAGGATGTGGCTAGGCAATTTGCATGACAAACATGTAAACCTGCAGAATGCAGACCTGAACAGTGGTCAAAAAGCTGCCTGCCTGCGCAGGCAGCTGAGCGGATCATTACATACGGTCTTTGAGTGGAGCAAAAAGACACTATCTGATCAGTACGCATAAACAAATACATCATTATATGGACTTCCTTTTTGATTCAGATGGACATCACGCACAATTTAAAAAAGCTCTCTATGGACTCTCACTCAACCTATACGCTCATTTTCTCAAGGACTGCAGGTGCAGTGCTAGATTACTGCACTCTTGTGAGCTCTTTAATATTGTTATACCTGGACTAATCTATAATTACCTGGGAGTTACCTCTCAATTTATAGACGACTGGTTTATATGTTATAAATATTTGTGTGTTAAATGTATACTCTTTTACTGTAAAGAAAAATATTTTTTCCAAAAATAAAAGAATCTTTAAAAAAAAAAATAGCCCATGGTAGGCTAGATTACCGGCTCCATAGACTCCTGATGCTGCTTCGGGGTACCTCCCATTCCCTGTCCCTCTATGTATACAACTGGATCCCTGTGTCAAATATCTTCCTGAAAGTTTCTCCCAGTGCTGATGAGCGATTCAGAAAAACACATGCATAGCAAAATTAAGTGCTCATCCAGAAGTGCCTTCTTTCACTGTGCATGTGCGGTTTGAAACTCATCAGCAAAAACTCGGTATACAGAGGCGCCAGAGTAGAGTAAAACGTTTAAAAAACGCTTAAAAGCAGAGGGGGATGTTAATGTGGACTCACCTCCCTCTTACAAAAAAAGAAAACTCACTTGAGTCTCGATAAAACAGAATTGACAAATAATTTATTCAACTCCACAAATGCAACGCATTTCGCGGGCGTGACCCTGCTTCCTCAGGCAAAAATGGGAGCACAACTCAGTGGGTCAAGCAATAGGTTTGAGCGCCTCTGCAAACCTATTGCTTGACCCACTGAGTTGTGCTCCCATTTTTGCCTGAGGAAGCGGGGTCACGCCCACGAAACGCGTTGCATTTGTGGAGTTGAATAAATTATTTGTCAATTCTGTTTTATCGAGACTCAAGTGAGTTTTCTTTTTTTGTAAGAGGGAGGTGAGTCCACCTTAACATCCCCCTCTGCTTTTAAGCGGTTTTTAAAAAGTTTTACTCTACTCTGGTGACTCTGTATACCGAGTTTTTGCTGATCTTCTAGTCCACCCTGGGTGGAGGGGTGCATCCCCATCTACTATCTACAGAGAGCGACTTCTTAACCTTAGTGGGGTCAGGTCCTAATGCTTCCCACCTGCATTTAAAGTGGTTGCCTATGGGTAACCCGTGTTTGTGAGTATATACTTAAAATAGTATTGAACTCTTTATTTTACCTGACAATACTGCACCATATTGGGCTTTCGATTCTCTTCTTGTTTTTAAGCAGATTTGAAACTCATGTATGCGCAGTTTAGTGCCACTTGGGAAAAGTTCTGGGAGAGAAGAGGATCAGGCATGAGAGGGACCCTTAAGACAGTGAGCAGCATCAGGAGGCTAAGGATTAAATAAAGTAGCCCACCATTGGTTTAATTCAATTGTTATTTTCAGGGGTACTTTAAGCGTTTCCACTCCTGTCACCACTATGTCCTCTTCTCTTCTGTCCCAGAATTGTCTCCAATGTGTCCCGTCCCTGTGCTTAGTCACCCCTATCCTTTAGTCATTCCTCTGTAGGCCTCTTCCCTCTACTACCTCCCTCTAGGAACACTAAGGTGACTCCTTCTCTCCTAGGCACACCATGTGCCTTCCACTCTTTAGATTAGTTTCCACTTCTCCTGTAATATCCTGTATTTGTCCTGTATGTATCGCCTGCAATTACACTTAGGCCTGGAGCCCACTAGCACTTTTCTAAGGCTGTAGACACACTCTGGGTGCTTTCAGAGTGCTTTTCTGACCTTCAGAGCTTTCTGGGCGTTTTTTTTTTAAATGCTCCCATTGACTTGCATTAAAATCATGGTAAAATTACAGCGATTGTGATTTTTGGAAAAAAAAAACACAATTTTACAGCAATTTTTATGGATGTCAATGGGAGCGCTTTTATACAAATGCTCAGAAAGCTCTGATGGCCAGAAAAGCACTCAGAAAGCGCTCATAGTGTGTCTATAGCTTAAAGTGCTCGTTATTTGAAAAGCTCTTGCTAATGTAATGCTATTTAAGATTTTTTTTTAAAAATACCATCCCTCAAGTGGGATCACACCCATAGCATTACATTAGCAAGAGCTTTTCAAATCACAAGTGCTTATGAAAGGATTAGAAAAGTGCTGAATGGCTAATGGCTAAATTTTAGTGGCAGGCAAGTAGTGATAGGTATATTCCAGCGGTAGGTACTAGCTGAGGTGACGAGCAGTGCTGGAAGTGGGAAGGGATGACTTGCAGTGGGAATGGGTGACTAGCAGCGATGACCTCGAGAAGAGGTGACAAACCAGCAATGACAGCAGGAAGGGGTGACTAGCAGCGACAAAAGCAGAAAAGGCTGACAAGCAGTGACAGTGGGTATGGTAAGCAGGAGCAAAGATAGCAGGAGGTTACAGCTCCTACCTCCCCTGCTGGACTTCATGAAGGTGGGTGGGACATCAGCATGGTTCTGGCAAGCTCCTTTACTTTTGTCCTCTCGCATTGCATGTATAGGGGGCGCCGCTGCTTCTTCTTTCAGCTGGTCGGCCGTTACCTCTTTTTCAATTACTTGGGGGGTGGGGCGTTGTGCTGAGTGACATCATATGGGGTGGAGCCATACCATCACAGCAGCTTGTCGCCCATTGCACTCTATATTGCCGCTAGTCCTCCAATCACACAACCGGGGGAGAGACAGACAACTGTACAGCTCCTGTGGCTTTAAAGGGGCCACATCACGGGACCTTAATTGCCAGCTGGGGCCCATGAGACACTGCCACTGCTCGAGCCCCAGACTCTCCCTGGTTATCCTTGAGCAGCCCAGGAAAAACCAGCCCTGCACCAGTGAGAATGAGGAAGTCCAGGGAAAGGGGCAAACATAACACCTGTAAGAAAGGGTGGGGGTGCTTGAGCACCCCCCTATGCACATGCCTGCCTGGTGGTGCCACTAGTAAAAAAAAATATCTGTAACTTACATTACCAATATTTTACTTTGCAATTATGTGGCACCCATTATCACATAAACCTTTAAATCCCAGTGCCTAAAACTAACCACCTAACCCCATTCTCCTCCCCCACTCCCCCTGGTCCTGGCTATAGTGGTCATGACCTCCTCTATACTGTATGCACTTTGAATGGTGGTTATCAGTAATTAAGAGTTTCTTTCCTTCTGCTTACAACTCTCTCACATTGATTACAACTTTCACATTGAACCATACTTAGTTGATAACGTGATTGTTCTATTCACAGAAAGTTATAGTAGGGCTCTGAAGCTACACCCCTGGCAGAGAGTAATCATATTTTGTAGGTACAGTATGTAGTTGTCATAACTGATGGAAAACAAATAGTTTTTTTCCTCTTGACAAAGTTCAGTGGATTGAGATGTAATCATCGGACTGCATTTCATTACTGATGAAAATGTTTTTGGGTATTGTCTTGAGTACATTAGTATAATCAGTCAAAAGTAACAACCTATTAAAATGATAATACAGCAATAAATAAATAATGTTTACTCTCAGTGTTTAAATAACACAGTTCATATCACATGTGACAGACTTCCCACAAACAGGTTGAACTGGTTCCTTTTATTGCCTCCTTCAGTAATAATGTTGGCAAGCTGGGTTACTGAAATACACCACACATATTACATTTTGCAAATCATAACAAAGCTAAACAATGTATCAAAATAAACAACTACAAACAAAAAGGGGGTACAGAAATTAGAAAGAAAGATAAAGTGTTATGGAAGATTTTACAACTTTAATATAGTCAGTGCAATACTAAGCCCATGTTAATAATAAGTCACAAAGCTAGTATATGAATATTATTTCTATATTATAAGCTTTTTTGTTTATGTTTTTTTTTCATCAAATTATTAACATATATAAAAAAACATACATCCTCATTCTCCAGCTGCCTATGCATCATCTTGCAGCTTCTTTGTAAATGCTTCACAAGATCGCATACGTATTTCTACCCTTGAACAACAATCTGACTCAAGCTCATGCTGCAACCACTTTCAGCCCCCCCCCCCCACCACCAATAGATCACACAATATAGCTGTAGCATGAAGTATCTCCCTACAGCTTATACCTCTGCTTGTGGGCACTGTACACACCCCCACAATGGTGGAAGAGAACATCTGTTCTCAAAGTCCATGGGCTTGATTCACAAAAGAGTGCTAACTGTTAGCACGGGCGTTTTCGCGCAAATTTTCCCACGAAATCAATATCGTTTTCGTGCAAAAATTCGCGTTTGCATGCGAAACCGTTATTGTTTCGCGCAAAAATTCGCGATCATGCGCAATGCGAAAATTCGCGCGAAAACGCCTGTGCTAACAGTTAGCACTCTTGTGTAAATCAAGCCCCATAGCCCATATGCAATTAATATGCATTTGCAATTCTCCTAGGTGATATTTTTAAACATGTCAATAAAATGCCTTTTAAACCACCAGAAAGCAAGAAAATAGTTAAAATAATTATGATAGCACCTTTTAACCTGCTTTTTTTACTTTTTAAATTGCAAAGTGCGGAAACATTTGTCTAAATAGAAGATGAAAAATGATATCCTAGGAGAAAACTCAGGTAAAAAAGTTAATTGCATGTGGGCCATAGACTCACAACTTATGTCACCAGCTTGATTAGTCTTAAGACATTGCAAACCTTGTTACTGTTGTTCTGATGGCCAACAACATCCTCTCCGTGTGCATCCTGTCAGGATCTGTGCCTCGGTTATTCTGCTGGTGGCATCACTGGCTGGATAGTGTAATGGTTAAGGGCTCCGCCTCTAACACAGGAGACCTGGGTTCGAATCTCGGCTCTGCCTGTTCAGTAAGCCAGCACCTATTCAGTAAGGATTTTTTTGGGCGAGACTCCCTAACACTGCTACTGCCTACTGAGTGCGCTCTAGTAGCTGCCTCACAAGCGCTTTGAGTCCGGCAGGAGAAAGGCGCTATACAAAAAAAGGAATTATTATTATTATCACTAGTGAACTTTGCTGTGAATTTCCACTGTTAACCAGCAGATGTCTCCCCTGTTGCTGAGAACTGTGCAGTTCCCCGGATCACCAGCAGGTGGAACTATAATGTCAGGATCTGTGCCTCTGTTGTCCTGGTGACATTACTAGTGAACTTTGCTGTGAACTTCCACTGTCAACCAGCAGATTTCTCCCCTGTTGCTGAGAACTGTGCAGGTACCCGGATCACCAGCAGATGGAACTATGAGAACTTTCTGAAAGATCACCTGATCAATGTGCTGCTATTTATTAATAATAATAATTCGAACATTTGTATAGTGCTTTTCTCCTGTCGGACTCAAAGCCCTCAAGAGCTGCAGCCACTGGGACGCGCTCAAGAGGCCACCCTGCAGTGTTAGGGAGTCTTGCCTTGAACTCCTTACTGAATAGGTAAGGATTCGAACCCTGGTCTCCCATGTCAAAGGCAGTGCCCTTAACCAGTACACTATCCAGCCACTCATTTAAGACCAGACTTCCTAGCAGCACATTGCTAGGTCATTCTGTTTGCTCGTGCAGTTTTGTGACTCTGGCTATTGAACCCGTGTTCCCTGTTTCCTGCCTTGCCTTATTACTCTAAATTCCCGGTATCGATCCTGATGTTATTGCCTGATCCGGATTTTCTGGTTTGACTCTTGCTTGTATGACTTCCCTTTGTGTATGCTGATTCGGATTATTCATTGTTGTATATATTCTGATATTTTGTGTGTTGCTGTATATATTCTGATATTTTGTGTGTTGCTGTATATATTCTGATATTTTGTGTGTTGCTGTATATATTCTGTATGGATAGATAGATAGTTAGGGGTTCTGGTATTGTGCTGCACCACGTATTGTTTGAATGTATGTGTATGGTGGATGTATATTCGAATTGCTGCACCTTTGTAAATAAAACACGTTTTCAGCTTCAAATCCAACCTGTGCAGACCTCAGTATTTACATATATGTGATTTCTTGCTCTTGCATTGTCTTGATAAGAATCTGCATGTGCAGATCCTTACATAATGATCTAGCCATACCCAAATATTTCAATCACATATATACTGAGGGCTCTTGTCTGCAATCATGGGTTTGAACTTGAACTTTGACGATGTGTACTACTATGCCTTGGTCGCTGAAGAAACCAAAAGTTATTCCTTCCTGTATTTTGCAGCTTACTCCAGAAAGCACCTTCAGCAGTTAATTGATTTAGTGCAAAAATGTGTAAAACAGAAAATCTTGTCTGCAGAAGATGTGCAGGACCTGCTGCAGGTCCTTCATTGGTTATTGAAAAGTAAATTATCCAAGGATAATTTTCTTGATCCTCCGTTTAGCCCAGGCATTGGCAAACTTGGCCCTCCAGCTGTTAAGGAACTACAAGTCCCACAATGCATTGCAGGAGTCTGACAGCCACAGTCATGACTCATAAAGGCAAATGCATTTTGGGACTTGTAGTTCCGGAACAGCTGGAGGGCCGAGTTTGCCCATGCCTGGTTTAGCCCATCTGATATTGCAGTTTTGACTACCATATTGAAAGATGATAGGAAGTCTTTCTTTGACTATTATTCTAAGAAAGGCAAAAGTATTGTGCAAGCTTGTGTAAAGTCCCTTCAATCATTAATTGATTTAAGAGTGTGCAAATTTGAAAAAAAACTCATTTTTATTATCTGCCTGGGAGGAAATTTTAATTTCCTGCTACAAACCTTGTTCTGTGACAGCAAAGAATAAGATCCAAACTAGTTCTTTGTCTGTTAGAAACCAGTCCAGTCTTGACCATGTTCCTGATGCAGTCCAGTCTAGTACAATTAAAAACCAAGTTGATTCTCAGTGTGTGCAGAACCAATCCCGTTTAGATCCTGTCTTTTGTGCAGCTGATATTAACCATCTATTTGATTATTTTAAGAAGGATAGGAAAAGTTTTTTTAAAACACTTTTCGAAAATGGAAAGTTCATGTCTGGTGAAATATGTGCATGCTGTGAAAAGTCTGATTGATTACAGATTGTGCCAGCGACAAGCCGCCTCTGCACTGATCCAAATTTGGAAGGAAATATTGTCATTGGATTTAAGTGCAGATGCATGCATGCATGTTATTGAGGAAACAAATGCGTGGAGAGATTGCAACAATCGAGTCAGTTTTGATTTTACTGCCGAACAGGTCAATGCTTATTATGGCTATTTGAAGAATGAAATGGAAGAGTTTATGACATACTATTTGCAGCAAGGTGAGGAATTTATCAGCAGATGTATGTGTGGAGTGAAATCACTGATGGCCAAAAACCTATGTGAGTATGAACCTGCTGCTGCTTTGATGGAAATTTGGCAAGACCTTCTATATTCTAAGTTTCCTTCTCTTCCCTCTGTTAAACCTGTCAACTCCCATTATGATCACCATGTCCAGAGCTCACAATCTGCATGTCAAATTTCAGTCAAAACTCCATTGCAAACTGCAGTCAGACCCATACCTTGGTCTTGGCAAAAACCTTCACAGACTATTTTTGCATCCAAAAAGAAAAATGAATTCTTTCCCACCAGCTCCATCCAGCATGTGCAGACTCCAGCCAAGTCCATGCAGACTCCAGCAAGGTCTGTGCAGAAGGTTCGTGCAGACTCCAGCCAGGTGCGTGCAGACTCCAGCCAGGTACGTGCAGACTCCAGCCATGTCCGTGCAGACTCCAGCCATGTCCGTGCAGACTCCAGCCATGTCCGTGCAGACTCCAGCCATGTCCGTGCAGACTCCAGCCATGTCCGTGCAGACTCCAGCCATGTCCGTGCAGACTCCAGCCATGTCCGTGCAGACTCCAGCCATGTCCGTGCAGACTCCAGCCATGTCCGTGCAGACTCCAGTCATGTCCGTGCAGACTCCAGCTGATCTGTGTCCTCAGCAATCTCCAGTCAGTCCTGTGCAGCCTCTCGCCTTTCTTTTTGGAATTTTTCATGGACTAGATTTGCTGACAGTATGTCAGCCTGCCAGGCCTGCAGAGTGCCAGAATGTTCGCCCTGCAGTGTTTCAGCCTGCAAAACTTTGCTCCCAGCCTGCAGAACTTTGCTCCCAGCCTGCAGAACTTTGCTCCCAGCCCGCATGGGCTTCGTTCCAGCCCACACAGGCTCCGTTCCGGCCCGCACAGGCTCCATTCCAGCCTGCACAGACTTTATTGGGGTATCAGCCAACGACCCATCCAGGTGCTCAGCCAACGGCCCAGCCAGGTGCTCAGCCAATGGACCAGCTCCCTGAGGCTATATAGCCTGTTGTCATTCTATCTGAAGCTATCCTGCCTGTTTCCACCCTGTCTGAATCTGTCCAGCCTGTTGCCACCCTGTCTCAAACTATCCAGCCTGTTGCCATCCTGTCTGAAACTATCCAGCCTGTTGCCACCCTGTCTGAAACTGTCCAGCCTGTTGCTACTCTGCCTGCTGCACTTCCTGAAGTTTTCCAGTTTGCTGCCCAGCCGTCACAGACTTCTGCTGCTGCCCAGCCTTCACAGACGTCTGCTGTTGTCCAGCTGTCACAGACGTCTGCTGTTGTCCAGCCGTCACAGACATCTGCTGTTGTCCAGCCGTCACATACGTCTGGTGTTGTCCAGCCGTCACAGACGTCTGCTGTTGTGGAGCCGTCACAGACGTCTGCTGTTGTCCAGCCGTCACAGATGTCTGCTGTTGTCCAGCCATCACAGACATCTGCTGTTGTCCAGCCATCACAGATTTCTGCTGTTTTCCAGCCGTCACAGATGTCTGCTGTTGTCCAGCCATCACAGATTTCTGCTGTTGTCCCGCTGTCACAGACTTCTGCTGTTGTCCAGCCGTCACAGACTTCTGCTGTTGCCCAGCCGTCACAGACTTCTGCTGTTGTCCAGCCATCACAGACTTCTGCTGTTGTCCAGCCTTCACAGACTTCTGCTGTTGTCCCGCCGTCACAGACTTCTGCTTTTGTCCAGCCGTCACAGACTTCTGCTGTTGTCCAGCCATTACAGACTTCTGCTGTTGTCCAGCCTTCACAGACTTCTGCTGTTGTCCAGCCGTCACAGATTTCTGCTTGTGTCCAGCCGTCACAGACTTCTGCTGTTGTCCAGCTGTTACAGACTTCTGCTGTTATCCAGATGTCACAGACTTCTGCTAATATCCTTTTGCCTCAATATGTTGCCAATGTTTCTGATGGTGTCCAGTCTCCTGCACAGCCTGCTGCTGCCCAGTCTCTTGCCAAGCCTGAGGGTTTCCAGTCTGCTGCTGCTCCTGAGGGTACCCAGTCTGCTGCTGCTGCTTCTGAGGGTATCCAATCCGATGTTGCTGCTGTTCCTGAGGGTGCCTAGTCTGCTGCTGCTGCTCTTCCTGATGGTGCCAAGTCTGCTGTTCCTGCTCTTCCTGATCCTGATGGGTTCCGGTCTGTTCCTGCTCTTCCTGATTCTGATGGGTACGTCTGGTGTTGTCCAGCCGTCACAGACGTCTGCTGTTGTCGAGCCATCACAGACGTCTGCTGTTGTCCAGCCGTCACAGATTTCTGCTGTTGTCCAGACATCACAGACTTCTGCTGTTGTCCAGCCATCACAGACGTCTGCTTTTGTCCAGCCATCACAGATTTCTGCTGTTGTCCAGCCATCACAGATGTCTGCTGTTGCCCAGCAGTCACAGATTTCTGCTGTTGTACCGCCGTCACAGACTTCTGCTGTTGTCCAGCCGTCACAAATGTCTGCTGTTGTCCAGCCATCACAGATTTCTGCTGTTGTCCCGCCGTCACAGACTTCTGCTGTTGTCCAGCCGTCACAGACTTCTGCTGTTGTCCAGCCGTCACAGACTTCTGCTGTTGTCCAGCCATTACAGATTTCTGCTGTTTTCCAGCCGTCACAGATGTCTGCTGTTGTCCAGCCATCACAGATTTCTGCTGTTGTCCCGCCGTCACAGACTTCTGCTGTTGTCCAGCCGTCACAGACTTCTGCTGTTGTCCAGCTGTCACAGACTTCTGCTGTTGCCCAGCCGTCACAGACTTCTGCTGTTGTCCAGCCGTCACAGACTTTTGCTGTTGTCCAGCCGTCACAGACTTCTGCTGTTGTCCAGCCGTCACAGACTTCTGCTGTTGTCCAGCCTTCACAGACTTCTGCTGTTGTCCAGCCTTCACAGACTTCTGCTTTTGTCCAGCCGTCACAGACTTCTGCTGTTGTCCAGCTGTCACAGACTTCTGCTGTTGTCCAGCTGTCACAGACTTCTGCTGTTGTCCAGCTGTCACAGACTTCTGCTGTTGTCCAGGCGTCACAGACTTCTGCTGTTGTCCAACCGTTACAGACTTCTGCTGTTATCCAGATGTCACAGACTTCTGCTAATATCCTTTTGCCTCAATATGTTGCCAATGTTTCTGATGGTGTCCAGTCTCCTGCACAGCCTGCTGCTTCCCAGTCTCTTGCCAAGCCTGAGGGTTTCCAGTCTGCTGCTGCTCCTGAGGGTACCCAGTCTGCTGCTGCTGCTTCTGAGGGTTGCTGCTGTTCCTGAGGGTGCCTAGTCTGCTGCTGCTGCTCTTCCTGATGGTGCCAAGTCTGCTGTTCTTGCTCTTCCTGATCCTGATGGGTTCCGGTCTGTTCCTGCTCTTCCTGATTCTGATGGGTACGTCTGGTGTTGTCCAGCCGTCACAGACGTCTGCTGTTGTCGAGCCATCACAGACGTCTGCTGTTGTCCAGCCGTCACAGATTTCTGCTGTTGTCCAGCCGTCACAGACTTCTGCTGTTGTCCAGCCATCACAGACGTCTTCTGTTGTCCAGCCATCACAGATTTCTGCTGTTGTCCAGCCATCACAGATGTCTGCTCTTGCCCAGCAGTCACAGATTTCTGCTGTTGTACCGCCGTCACAGACTTCTGCTGTTGTCCAGCCGTCACAGACTTCTGCTGCTGTCCAGCCTTCACAGACTTCTGCTGTTGCCCAGCCGTCACAGACTTCGGCTGTTGTCCAGCTGTCACAGACTTCTGCTGTTGTCCAGCCGTCACAGACTTCTGCTGTTGTCCAGCCATCACAGACTTCTGCTGTTGTCCAGCCATCACAGACTTCTGCTGTTGTCCAGCCGTCACAGACTTCTGCTGTTGTCCAGCCGTCACAGACTTCTGCTGTTGTCCAGCCGTCACAGACTTCTGCTTTTGTCCAGCCGTCACAGACTTCTGCTGTTGTCCAGCTGTCACAGACTTCTGCTGTTGTTCAGGATCCTGATGGACTCCAGTCTGCTGATGTTCCTGCTCCCAATGGTGCTCAGACTGATGTTCCTGATGGTGCCTGGTCTGCTGGACTACTTGAGGACAATCAGTGTACTGTCCAGCCTGAGGGTATCCTGTCCACTGTCCAGTCTTCGGTTTTCTCCAGAGATCCCCAGTTTGCCTCCAAGTTTGCTGTTTTACCTGGTGATTTACGGTCTGCTTCCCAATCTGTGATCCTGCGTGACTCCTTCTGTTCACATAATGTCCATGTTCTCCAGAACCTTTGGGTCCAGCCTCCAAAGTCTCTTGTGCACACCCAGATCTGGTAATTCCTTTAGAATTTTCTCCCTCCCTGTCCACCCAGTCTTATTGGGTCCCAGGTGGGGGTAGTACTGGAGATCAGGTGGAGCGTCTGGAGTCCGCTCCTAGAGGGGGGTGATGTCAGGATCTGTGCCTGTGTTATCCTGCTGGTGGCATCACTAGTGAACTTTGCTGTGAACTTCCACTGTCAACCAGCAGATGTCTCCCCTGTTGCTGAGAACTGTGCAGTTCCCCAGATCACCAGCAGATGGAACTATGAGAACTTTCTGAAAGATCACCTGATCAATGTGCTGCTATTTAAGACCAGACTTCCTAGCAGCACATTGCTAGGTCATTCTGTTTGCTCGTGCAGTTTTGTGACTCTGGCCATTGATCCTGTGTTCCCTGTTTCCTGCCTTGCCTTGCCTTATTACTCTGAATTCCCAGTATAGATCCTTGCTAGCCTGACCTTTCTCTGCCTGATGTTATTGCCGGATCCTGATTTCCTGGTTTGACTCTTGCTTGTATGACTTCCCTTTGTGTATGCTGATTCGGATTATTCATTGTTGTATATATTCTGATATTTTGTGTGTTGCTGTATATATTCTGATATTTTGTGTGTTGCTGTATATATTCTGTATAGATAAATAGATAGATAGTTAGGGGTTCTGGTATTGTGCTGCACCACGTATTGTTTGATTGTATGTGTATGGTGGATGTATATTTGAATTGCTGCACCTTTGTAAATAAAACACGTTTTCACCTTTAAATCCAACCTGTGCAGACCTCAATATTTTCATATATGTGATTTCTTGCTCTTGCATTGTCTTGATAAGAATCTGCATGTGCAGATCCTTACGCATCCACTATGACTAGCAACAGTCCTATGAATGTGGAGGCATGAATATACACTCACCTAAAGGATTATTAGGAACACCATACTAATACGGTGTTTGACCCCCTTTTGCCTTCAGAACTGCCTTAATTCTATGTGGCATTGATTCAACAAGGTTCTGAAAGCATTCTTTAGAAATGTTGGCCCATATTGATTGGATAGCATCTTGCAGTTGATGGAGATTTGTGGGATGCACATCCAGGGCCTGAAGCTCCCGTTGCATCACATCCCAAAGATGTTCTATTGGGTTGAGATCTGGTGACTGTGGGGGCCATTTTAGAACAGTAAACTTATTGTCATGTTCAAGAAACCAATTTGAAATGATTCGAGCTTTGTGACATAGTGCATTATCCTGCTGGAAGTAGCCTTCAGAGGATGGGTACATGGTGGTTATGAAGGGATGGACATGGTCAGAAACAATGCTCAGGTAGCCCGTGGCATTTAAACGATGCCCAATTAGCACTAAGGGGCCTAAAGTGTGCCAAGAAAACATCCCCCACACCATTACACCACCACCACCAGCCTGCACAGTGGTAACAAGGCATGATGGATCCATGTTCTCATTCTGTTTACACCAAATTCTGACTCTATCAAGACTCATCAGACCAGGCAACATTTTTCCAGTCTTCAACTGTCCAATTTTGGTAAGCTCATGCAAATTGTAGCCTCTTTTTCCTATTTTTAGTGGAATTAAGTGGTACCCGGTGGGGTCTTCTTCTGTTGTAGCCCATCCGCCTCAAGGTTGTGCGTATTGCGCCTTCACAAATGCTTTGCTGCATACCTCGGTTGTAACGAGTGGTTATTTCAGTCAATGTTTCTCTTCTATCAGCTTGAATCAGTCGGCTCATTCTCCTCTGACCTCTAGCATCAACAAGGCATTTTCGCCCACAGGACTGCCGCATACTGGATGTTTTTCCCTTTTCACACCATTCTATATAAACCCTAGAAATGGTTGTGTGTGAAAATACCAGTAACTGAGCAGATTTCTACTGCAACACCCTGCTCTGTGGTCCACCAAAAAAACAGGCTAGCAGCTCTCCAATCCCTTCTAAATTCAGTGGCCCGCCTCATTCACCTTTCCACACACTCTTCCGACGCAGCCCCACTGTGCCGTTCTCTCCACTGGTTACCCATTACCCAGAGGATCCAGTTCAAACTCCTGACTCTAACATACAAAGCCCTCCACGAGTTCTCTCCTCCATACATCTCCTCACTAATCTCAAGATATTGTCCCTCCCGCAAACCTTCGCTCCTCCCAAGAAATTCTCCTGGCCTCTAAGCTGATCACCTCCCTCATGCTCGCATCCAGGACTTTACACGAGCATCATCCCTTATCAGGAACTCTCTTCCACAGCCTGTATGTCATGCTCCAAACCTGGACATCTTTTCAGACAAGCTTATAACATTCTATAGCCCTTATTTACTTATCTGTCACAATGTAATCAGAGGCAAATGGTCACTGCCTCATCCATCCTCCACCCCCTTACCTAGTGTGTCCCCCACTACCCATTAGATTGTAAGCTCGCAAGGGCAGGGTCATCCTCCTAATGTTAACTGTTTTTGTAACAATATTTGTGCTGCTTGGAACTCTGCTGTACATTTGTTAGTTGTATCTATGTTCCCCTTGTCGTCTTATTGTGCTTTGTAAAGCGCTGCGGAATATGTTGCGCTATATAAATAAAAAATAATAATAATAATTGTGAAATACTCAGACCAGCTCGTCTGGCACCAACAACCATGTCATGCTCAGAATTGCTTAAATCACCTTTCTTTACCATTCTGAAATTCAGTTTGGAGTTCAGGAGATTGCCTTGACCAGGACCACACCTATAAATGCATTGAAGAAACTACCACGTGATTGGTTGATTAGATAATTGCATTAATGAGAAATTGAACAGGTGTTCCTAAAGGCCCATTCACACGTCTGATTTTTTTAAACGACAGGTCGTTTGGACGTCCCGTCGTTCAGTCGTCCAGACGTCAAATCAGGCGTGTGTACAGTCCGTCGTTCGGCTGATAAGACTGGTCTTGAGCGATCCGCCAGGCGGATATATACAGATATATACCTGATTATTAGCGATCTGCAGAATCACCAATAATACAAGTATGGCTAACCTCTGGACACCTAACAAAGTGTAAGTGTTTGTGTGCAACCGTAACTTTAATGGTTAATGAGACCTCACCAGAGGGGCTGGTGAGGTACAAACAGTACACTAAGCGTGCACTAACGTATCACCTCCAGCAAGCTGGAGGAACAATACTAATGAGGCTGAATCTCCCGAGGAGCGAGTGATTCAGAATATACTGCAGGCAAATGAACACCCGAGGGGCGGGTGAGTCAAACTAACTGCAGCCTGCGAGACACAGTAACACTACAATGACAGGTTACCTAACGAGCAGGTAATTAAGGCTGAACTATAGCCTAGCAGAACTGCTTTCACCAGCGGAGCTGGCGTAGTAACACCTCACCAGTGGCGAGGGCCCACTGGTGAGTAGAATGGTCAGGCAGGCAAGGTTCGGCAACCGAGAGGTAAGTATCGGTACAGGATCGTGAGACAAGAGAGTAATCTGTAATCAGGCAGAGGTTCAGCAACAGGTAGGCAGATAGGCAAAAGTACAGAATCAGAAAGCAGGATCAGAGTCAGAGAAATCGCTAAGAGTCATACACAGGAGATCAATACAGTAGCAATAACCTAGTCTTGGTGTGAAATCCGTAGCATCAACACCAGGGAACTAGCCTAAGGTCTGAGCGCTAACACGCTAGTATTCACGACAACAGACAAGGTCACAATGAAGCCCGGAGGCTTATGAAGCAGAGGAGACCTCACTGGCACGCCCCCCTCTCATCAGCCAATCCTGGGCGCCGTGGGTCTCCTCATGTCAGCTGACCAGCAAGTCAGCTGACGAGCTTCCTCCCCGCATAAAGGTCCCGTCTGTGCGCGCACTAAGGCGACCCCCGGCAAGAACGACGGCTCCGTCCTCAACGTCCTGGACGCTGGAGGAACGGATGGCCGTATGGAGGCAGCTGCGGCGGCGGTACTGTTCGGCGCAGCTGCCCCGTACATTACATGTCCCATCTTTTTTAGACATTAAGGGCTGGTTCAGACGGACGTTTGCAGAGCGTTTACTGCCAGCGTTCGGGGCTTGGCGTTAAACGCTCCCATTCAAGTGAATGGGAGCGTTTGTACCAAGCTTTTATGCGCGTTTGCACAAACGCGGCGTTCGGGTCCCGATTTTCACTGGCGTTCAAGGAGCCTCTGGAAGCTACATGTTGCTTCCAGGGGCGGTTAACCGCGACGGGTAATGTCCCCCTAGGGGAAGAAAAAACGCGACCGCATCCGAACGCAATGCGAACGCTGCTGAAAGCCTGAACGCATCACGAACGCAACGCCAACGAACGCGACGCCTCCAAACGTCCGTCTGAACCAGCCCTAAGACCCTAATTACACTACAATCTCTGGACGATACTAGGACACCATGCATAGGCATACAAGAAGTGGTTCCTGTAGAAGGTTCTAATCCCTCTTTTTATCCTGTTAACACCAGATCCCCCGTCCTGGATACATTTCAGGACTTAGTGGAAAACAAAATTGAGCTGTTTGACCAGGGCGTCCAGGGCCCCATCCGACCTCACCCCCTCTGAGCGTCAGGCGTTAAAGTGAACCTCCGGACTAAAAATCGACTCAGTGAATAAAAAATTAGATTTTACCCATGAAGTAAATTATCAAACGTTTGATAAAGTGTTTTATAAAGCTTAGTGAATTGAGGCCAATGTCAGAAAACCAATGTTGACAACAGTCACACAAGACAAGAGAACGCCAAGGTTTGCAAAAGGTACAAAAGACAAGAATGTAATCAAGTAAGCTGAGATGTCAGCAGATGAAGGAGGATCCGCAGGCACAGTGGAATGGTAAAAGCTGGAACTCTTTATTGAAGAAACTACATATAAATGACATGAAATAGTCACAGGAATAACTGACGCGTATCGGGCTCAGGATTCGCCCTTAATCATAGTTATGCCATTCCTGATGAGAGGTGGGAACTTTATAGCTGGAGGGCAGGGGAGGGAAGAAAAGAACCCCGCCTCCACCGAACCAACAAAGAACACATCCCTCTTAAAGAGACAAGTACAAGTACATATATCCAATACATAATAACATTAAACGTACAAAAGTCAGGACAAGATACTATAAAACCACTTCTTATATAAAAAATATGCACGTGAAGGTGCAAAAGAGAATGGGAAAGGGGAAAGAGGAATTGATACCTAGCAAAAAGATAAAGAACAATATAGAGTAATTTAAAAATCATATATGAGACTTAAAGTGAACCTCCGGACTAAAAATCGACTCAGCAGTACTGAAAAGGCTTGGTGTTTATTTAACAGTTTCACAGCATCAGAACTTTGTTTCTCTTATACAAGCCTCATTTTTAGCTGCACAGAAGAAAACTGCCCGGGCTTTTTTCCCCTGATGCTGTGCAAAGCATGATGGGATTGCTGATGTTGTTGTTCTCGTTCTGCTGTTTTGGTGCAAATTTTTTTTTTTTTTACATTTTAAATTTGACATTTGAAGCTTAGCATGTGCAGCTGGGAGGGGTAATCAGGACACAGGACAGTTGGAACTGTGTCTCCTGCTCCTTGTCACCTCCTTTCAACCAAAAAGATGGCTGCCCCCATGACAAAGATGGCAGCCCCCATGAATCACAAACATTTGCCAGTTCTTTTAAAACAGGGTGGGTAAGAGATTATATTACCTATCTATTCTAATTAACATAACTAATGTAACTTGATGACAGTATGTTTGTTTAGGCTGAAGCTCCCCTTTAAGTCCCAGCGGGTGTTTAAACCCACTGGGGTGCGAGTGCCTATACGATGGATCCAGAAAGCTTCTCGTTTGAGGAGGAGTCTCTGTAAGTCTCCAACTGAATGGAGCAACCACTCTTTCTACTCCCCTCCCTGAAATTTAAAGAAGGTCATGTTCCCATTATGACAACTCTCAAAATGTTTGGACACCGCAGATTTTTGAAAAGTGTTCCAGTTAGCCCCACAGTAGTGTTCACCTATTCTAGCCCAAAGATTCCGGGTGGTGCAACCTACATACTGTATGCGGCAACTGGTGCACGAAATTACATAGATTGTTTATTTGGTATCACAGTTGATATATTGCACAGTGGGAAAAGACCTTTTCGCTGTGAAAGAAAAAACAGAAGTACCTCTTTGATGACATTTGCAGTAGTGACATGTGGAAAAACCACAGGGGTAAGAGCCCACTGTGGTAAGCCATGTTGGAGTACGTATGGATGCGGCGGATCTGAAAAGGCTGGGAGACAACATAGACCCCAGAGTACGTGCCCTTCGGGCCGAAAAGCGACAACCTCTGTCAAGAACAAACTTGAGTTTTGGGTCTAAATGCAGAACTGGATGATATTTTTAAATGACATCTATAATATTTTTATATTCCAGTCTGTATTCTGTTACGAAAGTAACAGCTCCCGTACCTGTCCTGCCCCGCTGTCTCCTACCCCCAATCAGAAGTTCCCTCCTGGATTTCTAGGGAAGCGACGTCCAATGTCATCCACTGGAAACCCCCATCCCACTCAAACCTTTCAAGACTGGAGAGAACGTGGCGGGTGTCTTGAAGATATCCTGGAAGTCTGGACACCAGGGGCTGGAGATGTGCATCCACCCATTCACCCAGGTGCTCCCCTAAGGAGCCAATACCTGAAAAAATAGGTTGGCCCCTTGGAGGAAAGCCCGGTTTGTGGATCTTTGCGAGATGGTGGAACACAGGGAGAACGAGATGAAGAGGGCACAAGAATTCAGAAAGACGATTAGTTAGTATCCCCATATTCACCCCACGTTCCAGCAGCTCCCGGAGGTCCCGAACGCAATCAGAAGTGCGAAGCAAGGGCAGATACACATCCCCATCGCCAAGCTGTCTAAAGGCCTCTGCTTTGTAGTCCTGGGCATCCAGGACCACAACCGCACCCCCCCCTTATCCGCCGAGCGTATCATAATATCAGGATCATTCTGCAATTCACTTAAAGGGGAACTTCAGCCTAAACAAACATACTGTCATCAAGTTACATTAGTTATGTTAATTAGAATAGATAGGTAATATAATCTCTTACCCACCCTGTTTTAAAAGAACTGGCAAATGTTTGTGATTCATGGGGGCTGCCATCTTTGTCATGGGGGCAGCCATCTTTTTGGTTGAAAGGAGGTGACAAGGAGCAGGAGACACAGTTCCAACTGTCCTGTGTCCTGATTACCCCTCCCAGCTGCACATGCTAAGCTTCAAATGTCAAATTTAAAATGTAAAAAAAAAAAAAATTTGCACCAAAACAGCAGAACGAGAACAACAACATCAGCAATCCCATCATGCTTTGCACAGCATCAGGGGAAAAAAGCCCGGGCAGTTTTCTTCTGTGCAGCTAAAAATGAGGCTTGTATAAGAGAAACAAAGTTCTGATGCTGTGAAACTGTTAAATAAACACCAAGCCTTTTCAGTACTGCTGAGTCGATTTTTAGTCCGGAGGTTCACTTTAAGTCTCATATATGATTTTTAAATTACTCTATATTGTTCTTTATCTTTTTGCTAGGTATCAATTCCTCTTTCCCCTTTCCCATTCTCTTTTGCACCTTCACGTGCATATTTTTTATATAAGAAGTGGTTTTATAGTATCTTGTCCTGACTTTTGTACGTTTAATGTTATTATGTATTGGATATATGTACTTGTACTTGTCTCTTTAAGAGGGATGTGTTCTTTGTTGGTTCGGTGGAGGCGGGGTTCTTTTCTTCCCTCCCCTGCCCTCCAGCTATAAAGTTCCCACCTCTCATCAGGAATGGCATAACTATGATTAAGGGCGAATCCTGAGCCCGATACGCGTCAGTTATTCCTGTGACTATTTCATGTCATTTATATGTGGTTTCTTTAATAAAGAGTTCCAGCTTTTACCATTCCACTGTGCCTGCGGATCCTCCTTCATCTGCTGACATCTCAGCTTACTTGATTACATTCTTGTCTTTTGTACCTTTTGCAAACCTTGGCGTTCTCTTGTCTTGTGTGACTGTTGTCAACATTGGTTTTCTGACATTGGCCTCAATTCACTAAGCTTTATAAAACACTTTATCAAACGTTTGATAATTTACTTCATGGGTAAAATCTAATTTTTTATTCACTAAGGTGTTATATATTTATTTAACTTTTTTATCAATAAAACATTTGACAAATATATAACACCTTAGTGAATTCAAAATTAGATTTTACCCATGAGATAAATTATCAAACGTTTGATAAAGTGTTTGATAAAGCTTAGTGAATGGAGGCATTGTGTCTCTTCACATTTTTGTTGATCACACCTGCTTGTGGTTAGCATCAACCTTTTGCTTGTTACCTAACCATGCCTGCCACCAGTTTTGACCTCTGCTTAAATCACCTGCAGTTCCCTGCTTCTTAAATTCATCTCTTTTGACAGCCTCATCTGTTTCAGCCTATTACTGGTAGGGTGAGACTTTGTGCTGTGAATTGGGAGTTCCCAACAGCAAAGAATCCAGTGTCCAACAGAATCCAGTGTCCAGTAGAGATGTTGGATAATCACCAGACTCTGGACTGCAGTTAGCAGCAAGTTACAGCCACCAGTCAGACTGCTGGAAATTCAAATGCACTTTGAACTACTATGCAAACATCTAGTATTTTGCAGTTGGGGAAGAAGACTATGCTTAGTATTGAGAGGCACTCTGTACCTGGCTTTTGACACCCTCCGGCACTTTATTTGGCCTAAGGAAGTGTGCAGAAATGCATTGCCTGTGCTTAGGATGTATTGCTCACCCTTCCACACAATGCTTTGTATTGGAGAAGAAAACTGCTTTTAGCACAATCGAAAATAAGCAAGCTTTTAGTAACTAAATACTTGCCATCAAGAGGCTTGGTCAATGAGATGAAAATAATTCCAAGTTAATACAATTTTTTAACGTAATGTTACTCTAACTACTTTTGCAGGGACCACAAATCATTTCAAGCCTTTCTCAAGCTTTATCTGATGTTCTTGTGACAGCCCAGAATAAAAAATGTTTCACTTTATGGAACAGTCATCTCCCTTCTGCACAGTTTGCCTTGGCTTCATAATTTCTAGAAAAGAGAGAGATGACAGGCTAAACATAAGCTGGTGGCAGTGTCTGTGATAAACTCCAAATGAAAAAACTTTTATAATACCAACAACATGTCTTCAAGACATGACACTTCCCATCTGGTATTGAGACCACCATTAGCCATTAGTGTATACAGCAGAATGAGTTCAGACACTGGTCTGAGAAACACCTTGGTCTTGTGGCCTATAGACCTTTATTTCTACCTTGCAGACATTCCCACCTTCATTTTGCAATATCTTGGTGACAAGTCCTAGGTGCACTAATTTCTTTGTCATTGGTAATCTTTTTGAAGAACAACATCTCCAGATTTAACTTGGGTTTAATTATTTGACAGTTGTTCCTTGGTTACAAAGTAGAGATGGACTTTTTCTTCCATCTGTCCCAAAATGTGTGTTGAGGCATTGTTCTTGCCTCCATTGATTATTTTACATGTCCTTTTTGCCGGACTCACCAGGGTAACCACTCATTTCGCCAGAATTTTATTAAGGACAGCTGCAGGAGTGAAAATGATTGGCTCTTCTGTGTCACTCAGAACTGGAGACAGAGGTCTGGCATTGATGATAGCTGAGACTTTAGCCATGAAAGTTATTAGGCTCTTATCAGTTAGTCTTGCAGTTCTAACTTGTAGGAAGATGTAATCCAGGATTCTATGGTCTGTGCAGGTCATCCTCCCCTAAGCTCTACCCTTGTGAGAGGAGTGAGGGGAGTTGAAAGTCCAGTCTTGATTAATTTTGGTGTTAGTTTTGAAAGAGCTCTTTAATTATTTTCTTCAACAAAATTGCTGCATCTGTTAGAGCAGATGTGTACACTCATGTGGTACCTTATGATGTCATTAGAACAATGTTTGTAAACTAGAGGAAGCTGAGATGTTCCTATATTTCTTTCTAACAAGGATACATTGAAATATATGTTTGATGTCAGCAACTGAAGCACCAGAGTCTTTTCAGAAATGGAGCAGTCCCAGGGGTTTGTTATTCAGGTCACGGCCTGTCAGCAGTACATCATTTAGAGAGATGCCTTCACACTTGGCACTAGAGTTAAACACTATTGTAATCTGACCTGGATTTTTTGGATGGTATACTCCAAAACTGGTAGGTACCAACATTCTTCAGATCCTTTAAGGGGTGGGGCAATCTCTACATGATTGTTCTCAAATATTTTCAGCACTTAAAGAAGAGAAGTGCTCTCTCATCTCTGGCTTTCTTTGAAAGATAAACATTTAAAGATGAACTTTACTGAATAAATGTAATTTACATTTTTTTTATTTTTTTTACAATATTATTTATAAATGAATTAGTCAATGTTTGCCCATTGAAAAATCTTACCTCACCCAGATTACATTCTTACATTTATCATTGGTGCTGAAATCCTTACTGCTGGCAAGATGCATCAATTCTCTGTAGTGAGCAGTAGGGATGAGCAAGAATGCCCCTGGAAGTCTCATGGAAATTTTCTCTAAATTCTAATTGTTCCATGAATTTTTGTGGATGCTAATTTAAAAATGCAATTAATGTTCATGGGCTGAATTTAACAGCTAATAGCAAAGCCCCTATACATGCTAGAAACACCAAATTTGCTAGGTACTGTATGTGTAGAACAGTGGCAACAAGGGAAAAAAGTCCCAAAAGACCTTGTGGTTTTTCAGAAAATAACAATTAAATTGACTGCAGGCAAAAAGGAATATTGAACAGTGTACAGTAGGCAGCAGAAACATTAGGCCATAGAAGTAGGACATAAGAATTGAGAACGGGTGGCGCTACGTGTCAGCACAGACAACAAGTAGGCTTTCAGGAGACAGCATTGGTAGCTGGCATCATGAACCGGATGGCATCTGGAATGAAATGCCACCCATTCAGGTGTTTAGTAGTGCGGTGACAATAGGTCCAAGGATGGTGAATGTGAAAGAATGTATGGGTCAGCAAGAGCAGTAGCAGTGTGTGGCCTCTGGTCAACTATTGCCAGGGAGATCGCCTCACTAGCTTGCAGCATCAGCTGGGTGTAGTGCATCAGAAATTCCACCTAGAAGTGTATATACTGATGCTGAAAGGTGGCAGCAGGAGGAGGCGGTGGTGACTGCTGGCGTGATGCTATCCAACACATTAGTGTCTTTATCAGTGAAATAAATGAATGTCCAATATTTTTACTACAACTATATGGAGTGATCAGTGCTGCTGCAACGCTGTTCAACATGTTAGTGTCTTAAACAGTGAAACAGATGAATGCCCAATGTTTTTAACACATGTCAGAGGTGTAATGTTGGGTTGCTAATCTGTAGAACACAAAAACCCCCAATATATAACAGTCAATCACCCTGAGTGAAAATGCCAAAATGGATTTAAATGTTGCTGTCACTTACAGTAAATAGTAGAAATCTGACATTACCGACAGGTTTTGGGTTAGTCCATCTCTTCATGGGGGATTCTTAGCATAGCCTTTAATGTTTATAAAGACATTCCCTTATACAAACATGCTGGCCAGCCTCCCTGCTCACTGCACACTTTTTTGGCAGTTGGACAGAGCAACTGCCATTCACTAAGTGCCCTCTTAAATATAAAGAAAACCCCGAGAAACCCCCCTGCCCCCATGAGAAGATGGGCTAGTCCAAAATCGGTAATGTCAGATTTCTAATACTTACTGTAAGTGACAGCAACATAGGAGAAACATAATTTATGGCTCATTTTACTCTGGAAGAAATGTACTTTATTTGTATATGTTTATATGTATTTTAAGATTTTCGCGATAGAGGTTCTCTAATGAGCAGTAAAGTCAGTTGACAGAAGGTTGCCTTGCCTGACATCAAGCCTAGCACTGGGAGGGTAGGGCTACATACCATTTTTATACATATATATATATATATATGTATATATATATATATATATATATACAGTGGTGTGAAAAACTATTTGCCCCCTTCCGGATTTCTTATTCTTTTGCATGTTTGTCACACTTAAATGTTTCTGCTCATCAAAAACCGTTAACTATTAGACAAATATAACATAATTGAACACAAAATGCAGTTTTAAATGATGTTTTTTATTATTTAGTGAGAAAAAAAACTCAAAACCTACATGGCCTTGTGTGAAAAAGAAATTGCCCCCTGAACCTAATAACTGGTTGGGCCACCCTTAGCAGCAATAACTGCAATCAAGCGTTTGCGATAACTTGCAACAAGTCTTTTACAGCGCTCTGGAGGAATTTTGGCCCACTCATCTTTGCAGAATTGTTGTAATCCAGCTTTATTTGAGAGTTTTCTAGCATGAACCGCCTTTTTAAGGTCATGCCACAACATCTCAATAGGATTCAGGTCAGGACTTTGACTAGGCCACTCCAAAGTCTTCATTTTGTTTTTCTTCAGCCATTCAGAGGTGGATTTGCTGGTGTGTTTTGGGTCATTGTCCTGCTGCAGCACCCAAGATCGCTTCAGCTTGAGTTGGCGAACAGATGGCCGGACATTCTCCTTCAGGATTTTTTGGTAGACAGTAGAATTCATGGTTCCATCTATCACAGCAAGCCTTCCAGGTCCGGAAGCAGCAAAACAACCCCAGACCATCACACTACCACCACCATATTTTACTGTTGGTATGATGTTCTTCTGCTGAAATGCTGTGTTACTTCTACGCCAGATGTAACGGGACACGCACGTTCCAAAAAGTTCAACTTTTGTCTCGTCGGTCCACAAGGTATTTTCCCAAAAGTCTTGGCAATCATTGAGATGTTTTTTAGAAAAATTGAGATGAGCCTTAATGTTCTTTTTGCTTAAAAGTGGTTTGCGCCTTGGATATCTGCCATGCAGGCCGTTTTTGCCCAGTCTCTTTCTTATGGTGGAGTCGAGAACACTGACCTTAATTGAGGCAAGTGAGGCCTGCAGTTCTTTAGATGTAGTCCTGGTGTCTTTTGTGGCCTCTCGGATGAGTTTTCTCTGTGCTCCTGGGGTAATTTTGGTCGGCCGGCCACTCCTGGGAAGGTTCATCACTGTTCCATGTTTTTGCCATTTGTATATAATGGCTCTCACTGTGGTTCGCTGGAGTCCCAAAGCTTTAGAAATAGCTTTAAACCTTTACCAGACTGATAGATCTCAATTACAGTACTTTTGTTCTCATTTGTTCCTGAATTTCTTTGGATCTTGGCATGATGTCTAGCTTTTGAGGTGCTTTTGGTCTACTTCTCTGTGTCAGATAGCTCCTATTTAAGTGATTTCTTGATTGAAACAGGTGTGGCAGTAATCAGGCCTGGGGGTGACTACAGAAATTGAACTCAGGTGTGATAAACCACAGTTAAGTTATTTTTTAATAAGGGGGGCAATCACTTTTTCACACAGGGCCATGTAGATTTGAAGTTGTTTTCCTCATTAAATAATAAAAACCATCATTTAAAACTGCATTTTGTGTTCAATTAGGTTAACAGTTAACAGTTTTTGATGAGCAGAAACATTTAAGTGTGACAAACATGCAAAAGAATAAGAAATCAGGAAGGGGGCAAATAGTTTTTCACACCACTGTATATATATATATATATATATATACAGTGCTGCCCATAATTATTCATACCCCTAGCAAATTTTGACTTAAAGTTACTTTTATTCAACCAGCAATTAATTTTTTGATGGGAAATGACATCGGTGTCTCACAAAAGATAATAATATTGTGTACAAGAGGCATTATTGTGTAAAAAAATTCTCAGCTTTTATTTACATTAGAGTAAAAAGTGTCCAGTCCAAAATTAATCATACTCTTCTCAATAATCAATAGAAAAGCCTTTATTGGCTATTACAGCAATCAAACGCTTCCTATAATTGCATACCAGCTTTTTGCATGTCTCCACAGGTATTTTTGCCCATTCATCTTTAGCAATGAGCTCCAAATCTTTCAAGTTAGAGGGTCTTCTTGTCATCACCCTGATCTTTAGCTACCTCTACCGATTATCAAATTAATTCAAGTCAGGACTGTGTCTGGGCCACTCCAAAACGTTAATGTTGGTTGCTAACAATTTCTTTACCACTTTTGCTGTGTGTTTTGGGTCATTGTCATGCTGAAATGTCCACTGATGCCCAAGGCCAAGTTTCTCTGCAGACTGCCTGATGTTGTCCTTGAGAATCCTCATGTTTTGCTCTTTTTTCATGGTGCCGTTTACTGTGATTAGGTTCCCTGGATCATTGACTGAAAAACACCCCCAAAGCATTAGGTTTGACACGGCTGTCCCCAGTACAGCACTGCTGAAGATCGCAGTGCTGTACAATGTAAACAGAAGGCAGTTTCACCGTCTCCTAGTGGCGATCGTCGTTTTAGAGACTGATGACCCAAAGAGCTCCTTCATTCAACCGGAGATGTGCGAACATCGCCCTGCGCAATCTCCTGCAAAACCCCGCACCAGGACTTAACGTCTTTCACTGTTAGGTGGTCCTGGAGCTGCCACCCTCCCGATGCCGATCGTTAGGCAGTCGGGAGGGAGTTAAAAGGAAATAAATATGTCAGCCTCCATATCCTTCTCAGTTTAGGTGTGTTATCTTTTGAGCCTCACAAAACCGCACTCTACACTAAATCTGGCTTGTGCATGCTCCCTAGGTAGACATCTCCTGTTGCAACCTACAGTATTCTAGGTCCAGCTTTTCAGCGTAAGGTTCATTACGAAGACCATTTATCTGACTCTATAACTAGACATAGTTTAGAGCAGTCCTTCATCAAAAACTTCTGCACACCTCTGTGCACTGTGAAGTGACCTATAATGTATAGATGGTCAGAAATGCTGATTTCTGATTCTGCGGAGATTCCGATTACCGAAAATGACAATGACTAATTCTGCGGATTTCTGTGGAAATATGAAATTCCGATTACCAATTTCCGCGGAAAGGTTTTTTTTTAGTTAATTTTTGTTAATAAAGTTATGTAATTTTTTTTTTAAGGACCATTATCGTGAAAAATGTAGGCAGTTAAAATCTGACAGAACCGACAGGTTTTGGGCCAGTCCATCTCCTCATGGGGGATTCTCAGGTTTTTTTTGTTTTCAACAGCATTTCCTGAACAGCAGTTGCAAAGTCTATCTGACAAAATAGTTTGCAAGTGAGTAGCAAGGGCGTAGCTTGGGGAGCGGGAGGGACATGTGCCCACGGGCACTGGTTCGCTAGGGACGCCCAGTCGTGACCTGAGGTTTTTTTCAAATTTATATTTATTTATTACACAGCAGCGAAAGTGCAGAGAAAGGCACATTGGTGGGGAAGGGGGCACATGTACCACTGTCTACATATACTGGGCACATATACCCCTGGCTACATATCCTGGGCACATATACCACTGGCTACATATACTGGGGACATATATCCCTGGCTACATATACTGGGCACATATACCCCTGGCTACATTTACTGGGGACATATACCCCTGGCTACATATACTGGGGACACCTATACCCCTGGCTACATTTACTGGGCACATATACCCCTGGATACATATACAGGGCACATATACCCCTGGCTACATATACTGGGCACATATACCCCTGGCTACATATACTGGGCACATATACCCCTGACTACATATACTGGGGTCATATACCCCTGGCTACATATCCTGGGCACATATACCCCTGGCTACATATACTGGGGACATATACCCCATATACCCCAATTGATCTCCTAGGAGAAAACGCAGGAGAAAAAGTTAATTGAATATGGGCCATAGTGTGAACCCATGCTGCTTGTAGCATTGCTTGTTTAAGCACCGTTCATCTCCAAACTTCTTGTCCTTGTGCCTGTTTAGTGTCATGACCTGTTTTTTCCAGTGCTTTCTTCAGGTGCCCATACATTGGCAGGTGGTCAGCAGATTCGATCATCTTATAGATCCCTCTCTAATCGAATCTGATCACGAATCTGATCCAAGATGGGGGTCTATGGCTGCCAGTGTAGTGCACACAGACCTTGTACATGCCATCAGGTCATGGGGCACCGGCACCCCGACATGGGACACTGGAGGAGGCATGCCAACGGAGAGGTGACCTTAAAGAGACTCTGAAGTCTCTTTTTTTTACCTTATTTTGTTTAACAATCCTCTTCAGCTTTAATGCTAGAGTTAAATCGCCGCATCCCCACGGCAGAGGAGTGATTTATTACTTAGAAAATGTAAATGTAATGCGACCTGCAAAGTCGTAGAACTTTGCAGGTCGCAGATCATGCTGCCCTGACTCGCAGGGCTTCTCTTTCTGGAGAGGCTGAGCTTTGAGCTGTAGCTCTGCCTCTCCGCAATCAATCTCCGCGGGTCTCCGCCTCCTCCCCGCCCCTCTCAGGCAGGGCCGGATTTGTACTTTTTACCGCCCTAGGCCTGCTTTCATCAGCCCCTGCCCCCCCCCCCCCCCCCCCCACATATCAATACATGGGTCCCTCTCTAGTCAAATAGGTTACTTCAGTATGAGAGCATGTTTATAGTGGGCAAGCGCAAGTTAGGTCCGTGCATGCCTAGTAGAACTAAGGTGCTTAGATTTTTTTCTCCACGAAAAAGCAATTAATTTTACTGGGCATGCTAAGTACAGATACAGCCACGCTTAAGCACTGAATAAACCTATTCGACCACAGAGTGATACAGCACTAAAACGGTGGGGTATAGGAAGCCCCTAGACTATTTAGATGTTCCCCACTACTAAGGTAGGATTGCTAGGTTGAGGCCCCGTTTACACTTAATCAGTTGCTCTCAGTTATAACTGAAATGTCAACTGATTTTCAAAGTAAGTCCCATGTTTTGCTATGGCACCTTTCACACTTAACGCGTTTTAACTGAAATATTTTTCACAATGCACTGCTATGGAGAAGAAAAAAAAAAACACGTACCAACTGATTAAGTGTAAACGGGGCCTGACGCTGTGTGTGTGTGAAAGGAAGCAGGCTGTTAGAACTGTAGGAGGTCAACTGGAGATGTATAAATGCAAAGGGGCATTTAAAATTGAGGGTGCATAGGTCAACTCGAGTAAGGAATTTGGGGGGGGGGGGGCTGTGGGTGGAGAGGAGCAGTAACTAAAGAGGTGGTCGGAGCAAGAAGAGATCAGTGAGGTTGGGGTGAGGAAAGAAAAGATAAAGGGGGGCAGTCAGAACTGAGGTGAGGTAGCATTAAGGGGATATCAAGGGCCAGCGTTTCCATAGCGGCAAACTGAAAACCACTCCCTGCATGCACCCCCCCCCCCCCCCATAGAGATGCTACAGATGGTAGCATGCCAATACCTCTCCACAGAGGCACCACATCTCTGAGGATGCTCCTCCCTTTCCAGAGGCACTGCAATTTCCAGCATGCCTCTCCATCTCCATATAGCACCAGGTTGACCCCCAGGGCCCCAAAGGTGGCTGCCGGGTCCCCCATTGTGAACAGTGGTCCCCTGAGGCCCCTGCAGAGTATTTGCAGTGAAGCATCTATGAGGGTAAAGCACAGAGGAACAATCCAGACAGGTAAGTGCACACTGCTGTTAATACTCTGTTGAAGCTCGGGGTGGGGGGCACTAATCACTTTGGGGAAGACCAGGGGGGTTTGCCAGCCAGCCCTAGGGAACAATCCAATACTACATAATACTACATAGAGGAGGGCATCTTGGAACTGTAGTGCCTCTATAGAGGGTGGTGGGCTTGCTGGGAGCTAAGTTGCCACTAAAGAGGGGGAGAAACATGCTGGGAGCAGTAGTGCCTCTATGGAAGGGGGGGGGGGGGTTCTTGCTGGGAGCAATATTACCTTTATAGAGGAGCATGCTGGGAGCAGTAGTGCCTCTATGATGGTGGGGGATTACTTGCTGGGAGCTATGTAGTTCCTCTATGGAAGGGCATGCTGAGAGCAGTGGTGCCTCTATTTAGTGGAGGAACATGCTGAGAGCTGTGGTGCCTCTATAGAGGGGGACAAAAGGACCACTTAATGCTGCTTCGGAGGTGGGTTGTACAAACAAACATGCAGCAACAGCACTGACTCACAAGAATGCATTCGCAGCAGAAATTATCCCCAGTCAGGAGGAAACAGATCCTCCAGCTTCCTGCATTGTGATGCAAGACCTCTCCTCTGTATACTGGGGAAGGCTGCACAGAGTGCCACTGCCATGCTTCTACCCATGTGAGCTCCAGACAGTCCCGATCAGCTGATCAGTCTCTCCCTCCCCCGTGCTTTGCTGTCGGGACTCGGAGGGGAAGAGGAAGAAATAGCTGCTGTGGTCCTGGTGCATGGAGGGCTCTGTATGTGGCTGCCTGCTCCCTGAGGGTTTCTGATCTGTAAGTCTCAGCGGCATAACAGAGCTCCATCCATGCACGATGCAGATGCTATTACTTCCTTCTTCCGGAGTTCCCATCACCTGATTTTAAGA
The DNA here is from genome assembly GCF_040937935.1 of Hyperolius riggenbachi. Taxonomy (NCBI): domain Eukaryota; kingdom Metazoa; phylum Chordata; class Amphibia; order Anura; family Hyperoliidae; genus Hyperolius; species Hyperolius riggenbachi. Next base: position 329,140,783 of record NC_090649.1, on the reverse strand, counting down.
TTTTCGCGATAGAGGTTCTCTAATGAGCAGTAAAGTCAGTTGACAGAAGGTTGCCTTGCCTGACATCAAGCCTAGCACTGGGAGGGTAGGGCTACATACCATTTTTATACATATATATATATATATATATGTATATATATATATATATATACAGTGCTGCCCATAATTATTCATACCCCTAGCAAATTTTGACTTAAAGTTACTTTTATTCAACCAGCAATTAATTTTTTGATGGGAAATGACATCGGTGTCTCACAAAAGATAATAATATTGTGTACAAGAGGCATTATTGTGTAAAAAAATTCTCAGCTTTTATTTACATTAGAGTAAAAAGTGTCCAGTCCAAAATTAATCATACTCTTCTCAATAATCAATAGAAAAGCCTTTATTGGCTATTACAGCAATCAAACGCTTCCTATAATTGCATACCAGCTTTTTGCATGTCTCCACAGGTATTTTTGCCCATTCATCTTTAGCAATGAGCTCCAAATCTTTCAAGTTGGAGGGTCTTCTTGTCATCACCCTGATCTTTAGCTACCTATACCGATTATCAAATTAATTCAAGTCAGGACTGTGTCTGGGCCACTCCAAAACGTTAATGTTGGTTGCTAACAATTTCTTTACCACTTTTGGGTCATTGTCAGGGGCGTAGCAATAGGGGTTGCAGAGGTAGCGACCGCATCGGGGCCCTTGGGCCAGAGGGGTCCCGAAGGGCCCTCCCTCAACTACAGTTTTAGCTCTCTATTGGTCCTGTGCTCAAAATAATCACTTCTATAGATACTTTGAATAGCAGTGATCATTAACAAGCTGTTCCCCATCCCCTTCTTGCACCTCTGACTCTGTAGTTGCCATTGGCAGGTTTTGGTGCGCCGTATCAATTGTTACGTATAAAGTGCTTGGGGGGCCCCAATGTAAAACTTGCATCGGGGCCCACAGCTCCTTAGCTACGCCACTGGTCATTGTCATGCTGAAATGTCCACTGATGCCCAAGGCCAAGTTTCTCTGCAGACTGCCTGATGTTGTCCTTGAGAATCCTCATGTTTTGCTCTTTTTTCATGGTGCCGTTTACTGTGATTAGGTTCCCTGGATCATTGACTGAAAAACACCCCCAAAGCATTAGGTTTGACACGGCTGTCCCCAGTACAGCACTGCTGAAGATCGCAGCGCTGTACAATGTAAACAGAAGGCAGTTTCACCGTCTCCTAGTGGCGATCGTCGTTTGGGAGACTGATGACCCAAAGAGCTCCTTCATTCAACCGGAGATGTGCGAACATCGCCCTGCGCAATCTCCTGCAAAACCCCGCCCCAGGACTTAACGTCTTTCACTGTTAGGTGGTCCTGGAGCTGCCACCCTCCCGATGCCGATCGTTAGGCAGTCGGAAGGGAGTTAAAAGGAAATAAATATGTCAGGGTCCATATCCTTCTCAGTTCAGGTGTGTTATCTTTTGAGCCTCACAAAACCGCACTCTACACTAAATCTGGCTTGTGCATGCTCCCTAGGTAGACATTTCCTGTTGCAACCTACAGTATTCTAGGTCCAGCTTTTCAGCGTAAGGTTCATTACGAAGACCATTTATCTGACTCTATAACTAGACATAGTTTAGAGCAGTCCTTCATCAAAAACTTCTGCACACCTCTGTGCACTGTGAAGTGACCTATAATGTATAGATGGTCAGAAATGCTGATTTCTGATTCTGCGGAGATTCCGATTACCGAAAATGACAATGACTAATTCTGCGGATTTCTGTGGAAATATGAAATTCCGATTACCAATTTCCGCGGAAAGGTTTTTTTTTTAGTAAATTTTTGTTAATAAAGTTATGTAATTTTTTTTTTTAAGGACCATTATCGTGAAAAATGTAGGCAGTTAAAATCTGACAGAACCAACAGGTTTTGGGCCAGTCCATCTTCTCATGGGGGATTCTCATGGTTTTTTTGTTTTCAACAGCATTTCCTGAACAGCAGTTGCAAAGTCTATCTGACAAAATAGTTTGCAAGTGAGTAGCAAGGGCGTAGCTTGGGGAGCGGGAGGGACATGTGCCCACGGGCACTGGTTCGCTAGGGACGCCCAGTCGTGACCTGAGGTTTTTTTTAAATTTATATTTATTTATTACCCAGCAGCGGAAGTGCAGAGAAAGGCACATTGGTGGGGAAGGGGGGACGTCTCCCCCTCCCCTCACCTTAGGGCTCCCCGTCCCTCGCTCCCCAATCCAGATATCAGCGGTGGACGGGTGGCAGAACACTTACTATATTCCCGGTGGAGTAGAGAGATCTGTGCATTGCTCTGTGCACCGCCCTGGATACATATACTGGGCACATGTACCACTGTCTACATATACTGGGCACATATACCCCTGGCTACATATACTGGGCACATATACCCCTGGCTACATATCCTGGGCACATATACCGCTGGCTACATATACTGGGGACATATATCCCTGGCTACATATACTGGGCACATATACCCCTGGCGACATATACTGGGGACATATACCCCTGGCTACATATACTGGGGACACCTATACCCCTGGCTACATTTACTGGGCACATATACCCCTGGATACATATACAGGGCACATATACCCCTGGCTACATATACTGGGCACATATACCCCTGGTTACATATACTGGGCACATATACCCCTGACTACATATACTGGGGTCATATACCCCTGGCTACATATCCTGGGCACATATACCCCTGGCTACATATACTGGGGACATATACCCCATATACCCCAATTGATCTCCTAGGAGAAAACGCAGGAGAAAAAGTTAATTGAATATGGGCCATAGTGTGAACCCATGCTGCTTGTAGCATTGCTTGTTTAAGCACCGTTCATCTCCAAACTTCTTGTCCTTGGCTACATTCTTCCGGACTCCCTTCGTAGCCACCCGCTGACTATCTACACGCACAGCACACAAGGACTTGCTGCAGTAATCAAAGCAGGCGGCTGCGAGTGGAGAGAACTGCGGACTGTGTCGCACTGTGGGAATGGGAAATGTCCCGGGTGGCTCCCCACCCGCCCCAAACATTGTTGCGCCCTAGGAACTGGCCTAGGATGGGTGCCCATAAATCCAACAAGAAAGAAAGGGGTAGTAGGTACTACCCTCTGGTGCGATCAGACCCCCATTAAGGTGCGCTCAGCTGCTCCCAGAAAAACCGCTGTGAAAAACATAAGAAGAGAAGGGGCGCTTTGAGCCTTCTGTACAGTACAATGTCCTCGTCTACTAGGCAGGTCTCACCTGTTTACAAAGTGGCTTGTACAGCGTACACAGCCTCGGTGTGCCTGCGTCCCGCTTGGCCGAGCTGGGGACCGAGCTCTCAGCGTGGGGGCGGAAGTGACGTCACGTCCCAGGCTCCTTCAGGATAGGTGGTTATGACAACCAGGATGCTCGCTCTCTATAGCGGTGGATGGTAGTCCTAGCCAGAAAGAGCAGCCGTGGATAGAACACACGGCTGCGTGAGTAAGGAAGATGTATAGACTAAAATTGTACTATTAAAGTACAAATTTAATAAAACAAACAACGCGTTTCGCGGAGGTACGCCCTCCGCTTTTTCAAGTTAGTATATAACTAACTTGAAAAAGCGGAGGGCGTACCTCCGCGAAACGCGTTGTTTGTTTTAATAAATTTGTACTTTAATAGTACAATTTTAGTCTATACATCTTCCTTACTCACGCAGCCGTGTGTTCTATCCACGGCTGCTCTTTCTGGCTAGGACTACCATCCACCGCTATAGAGAGCGAGCGTCCTGGTTGTCATAACCACCTATCCTGAAGGAGCCTGGGACGTGACGTCACTTCCGCCCCCACGCTGAGAGCTCGGTCCCCAGCTCGGCCAAGCGGGACGCAGGCACACCGAGGCTGTGTACGCTGTACCAGCCACTTTGTAAACAGGTGAGACCTGCCTAGTAGACGAGGACATTGTACTGTACAGAAGGCTCAAAGCGCCCCTTCTCTTCTTATGTTTGCCCATAAATCCGGCCTTGCTCTCAGGGAAAGAAGATTGAGAGGGACGGGGAGAGGCGGCGATTCGCAGAGATTGACTGCGGAGGAGGCAGAGCTACAGTGTAAAGCTCAGCCTCTTCGAGGAAGTGAAGCCCTGCGAGCCTGGGAGCTTTACAGGGCTTTATCTCAAGTAATAAATCACTCCTCTGCCGCGGGGATGCAGCGATTTAACTCTGGCATTAAAGCTGAGGAGGATTGTTAAACAAAAGAAGGTAAAAAGAGAGACTTCAGTCTCTTTAAGCACTACTTCCACACTCACCATGGGCCCAAGAGGTAAACATTACACATGGAGGGAGACCAGCTGGGGGTCAAGAAAGAGAATGCCACTACCATCGTGCACCTGAGCCCTTTCCAGGGAGATCTTTCCAGCATGCTGGATTAATCATTTGATCAATTTTGGCGATAAATTATTCATCTCTGGCAGATTCAATAATTATGAATGAAGGAGCCAGCTGCTGGCGCGCAAAAAGAACTTTCTGTGGAGATTGCAGATAGTGAGTAGAGCTCCATGTAGTGACCCCTAGTAATTCATGAGAAGAGGTTGGCCACTGTAGCATGCTGTAACAGGTGTTCTCTCTGTAGTTTGAGGAAGGAAGTATAAACTTGCAGAAAGAAAGGAGAAGCGTATGTGGTGTTTAATCCATATAGAAAAGCAAGATTCACATACTTGTGGTAGTCACAAATTGGGGGTGCCCAGGCAGGGGGGTAACTTGGGTAGAGGCACAGAACAGCTAATAGGCAGGTTGATGCACCTGCTTCTCCTTTCTTCCTGTAATGTCAGATTGTGCTGCCCAAAAGCTACCTGATGTCACAGGCAGGCACAGTGGGATTTTTCTTCCTGTATCAATGTGCATGCCTGGAACCGTGGGAATCTCAGATAAATCGACCCAGAGGGGCACAAAATGTCCCAGGAACTATACATTTTGAGATAATGAATAACATATATAAGTGGGCCTCCAAAGCTGAAGCATCTGCTACTTTTTGGGAAGTTTGCTCAGTGCTCCCCACAATATACAACACACTGCCTCCCATGTGTAAAGTCTAATCTACCATGATATTGAACACACTGCTGTCCACATACAGTATACAGTGGGTTGCAAAAGTATTTGGCCCCCATGAAGTTTTCCACATTTTGTCACATTACTGCCACAAACATGAATCAATTTTATTGGAATTCCACATGAAAGACCAACACAAAGTGGTGTACACATGAGAAGTGGAACGAAAATCATAGATGATTCCAAACATTTTTTACAAATAAATAACTGCAAAGTGGTGTGTGCATAATTATTCAGCCCCCTTTGATCTGAGTGCTGTCAGTTGCCTATAGACATTGCCTGATGAGTGCTAATGACTAAATAGAGTGCACCTGTGTGTAATCTAATGTCAGTACAAATACAGCTGCTCTGTGAGGGCCTCAGAGGTTGTCTAAGAGAATATTGGGAGCAACAACACCGTGAAGTCCAAAGAACACACAAGACAGGTCAGGGATCAAGTTATTGAGAAATTTAAAGCAGGCTTAGGCTACAAAAAGATTTCCAAAGCCTTGAACATCCCACGGAGCACTGTTCAAGCGATCATTCAGAAATGGAAGGAGTATGGCACAACTGTAAACCTACCAAGACAAGGCCATCCACCTAAACTCACAGGCCGAACAAGGAGAGCGCTGATTAGAAATGCAGTCAAGAGGCCCATGGTGACTCTGGACGAGCTGCAGAGATCTACAGCTCAGGTGGGAGACTCTGTCCATAGGACAACTATTAGTCATGCACTGTACAAAGTTGGCCTTTATGAAAGAGTGGCAAGAAGAAAGGCATTGTTAACAGAAAGCATAAGACGTCCCGTTTGCAGTTTGCCACAAGCCATGTGGGGGACACAGCAACCATGTGGAAGAAGGTGCTCTGGTCAGATGAGACCAAAATGGAACTTTTTGGCCAAAATGCAAAACGCTATGTGTGGCTGAAAACTAACTCTGCACATCACTCTGAACACACCATCCCCACTGTCAAATATGGTGGTAGCAGCATCATGCTCGGGGGGTGCATCTATTCAGCAGGGACAGGGAAGCTGGTCAGAGTTGATGGGAAGATGGATGGAGCCAAATACACGGCAAACTTGGAAGAAAACCTCTTGGAGACTGCAAAAGACTTGAGACTGGGGCGGATGTTCACCTTCCAGCAGGACAATGACCCTAAACATAAAGCCAGGGCAACAATGGATTAGTTTAAAACAAAACATATCTATGTGTTAGAATGGCCCAGTCAAAGTCCAGATCTAAATCCAATCGAGAATCTGTGGCAAGATCTGAAAACTGCTGTTCGCAAACACTGTCCATCTAATCTGACTGAGCTGGAGCTGTTTTGCAAAGAAGAATGGGCAAGGATTTCAGTCTCTAGATGTGCAAAGCTGGCAGAGACATACCCTAAAAGACTGGCAGCTGTAATTGCAGCAAAAGGTAACTCTACAAAGTATTGACTCAGGGGGGCTGAATAATTACGCACACCCCACTTTGCAGTTATTTATTTGTAAAAAACATGTTTGGAATCATGTATGATTTTCGATCCACTTCTCACATGTACACCACTTTGTATTGGTCTTTCACGTGGAATTCCAATAAAATTGATGCATGTTTGTGGCAGTAATGTGACAAAATGTGGAAAACTTCAAGGGGGCTGAATACTTTTGCAACCCACTGTAAATACCTCAAATACACAATACAAAGCACAGTGCCTTTCACGTGCAGTATAAAGTCCTTCCCTTCATGGAGCACAGTGTTCCCCAGCATACAGAATAATATCCAACCACAGTACAGAGCACATCAACATATAGTATAATGTACCCCCCTTCCTTTCAGCAGCTCTTTACATAAGCAGTGTCTTCTCTCCGTGTTCCTTCCCGTACAGGAACCAACAGTCCACAACAGTCTATCATCTTATGCAGTCACACAAGTAGAACAGTAACAAATACAGGCCAGGTGTATGAACAGCACAACTGCCTTCCACATGCAGTATAATGTTCCCTCCCACAGTATACAGCACGCTGCCACCCATATACAGTATAAAGTCCCTATCCCTCCTCAGTACAGAGCAGACCGCTGTCAACATACAGTATAAATAGGAGGAGAAACTGGCAACATTATGCCATGGATCCAGCATCATACTGCAGCTAGCAAGAAAGAGGGAATTCTAGAAGCTCCAGAGTGACCCACGGACTGCAAATTTTGCTCCATTGTGTAAAATGGCTTAGTTTACTTGGCCCCAAAGCTGGAGCCTCTGCTACTTTTGAGAGGATTTTGGTGAAGCTGTAAATATGTCCCCATAGTCATTAAATTTAAGCCCCAAATCTCAGCAACCATGCCTCCTACAGTCTCCAAATGTTGAGGGGTCACCCAGTGTTACTTCTGTGCCAAATTGCAGACTTCTAGCCATACTGGTTGCCAAGATATGATATACAAACTTTTATTAGGGGCCAGTGGGACTGGGGGTCAGCTGTTTAGCCGGAGGTAGTCTTGAGGGTTTCCTCCTCACTCCTACAGTTGCAGAGATACTGGGGTTTAAATTTAATTAATTTGGAAGGTCTGTTGTCTTGAGATTCTTGTTGAATTCCTCCAAAAGTAACAGAGACTTTAAAGAGACTCTGAAGTCTCATAAAATTCACCTTTTTATTTTAAAAATCTCTTTAACATCATTGCCCTAACTAAAACGCCACATCCCTGCTGCTGCACACTAACTAAATCCCCCCAAACTCCCCGGGGCACATTGCAGGGAGCGCTTCTGTGAGAGGCACAGCTTTTGGCTGTAGCTCTGCCTCTCCACGCGTCTATCAGCGCGGATCGCCGCCTCCGCCCGGCCCTCTCAGTCTTCTTTCACTGAGAGTTGCGGGGGAGAGGCCGAGATACGCCCGGATTGACGCGCAGCAAAATCCACGACCAAGAAAGTCATGGATTTTGCAGGGGAGTTTGGGGGGATTTACTTAGTGTTCAGCCGCGGGGATGCAGCGTTTTAGTTAGGGCATTGATGTAAAAGAGATTTTTAAAATAAAAATGTGAATTTTATGAGACTTCAGAGTCTCTTTAAGAGGCAGGTAAAATAAGTGGTTTTACACATTGGAGCACATTTTGGGGTCCTAGGACCCTCCAGAGCCCCTTGTGGACTGCTAGAATTCCTGCTAGAATTCCTTTTGCCCACATCTTTAAATCCCACAAGGGTTTTTCGTCGGCATAATGAAGCCAATTTCTGCTACTTCGATCCGCATGCCCAGAACAGAGATGTCTGGGGTTTTGGGCAAGTGCAAGGAAAGGGAACTAAGAACAACGCCACAAAGTGATTGGGAAGCACTATCTGATACCGCAGAGTTAGCAGAAGGGGTGAATAGCAGAAACTACTACACAGAATAGAGACAGACACAACCCTTATTTGGTACAGCTGCAATAAGAAGGTGGGTTATCAGTGCAGAAACATAAGAGGTGGAGAAGTGCACACAGCAGCTAAGATAGTATAGCTGACAAAGTGCCCAGGGCACATGCTATACCTGCCATACCTTAGATACATCTACTGTATGGCGGTAATAAAAGGAACAGCTATTTTCAAAGGAAAGCTGAATATAATCTGGTGGCAGTGTGAAACAGTGACCAGTAGAAGGTGCTAATCAACCACATTTTAAAGTGAACTGAGCAGCATTTTTCTTTTCCTTTTTAAATTATGCCAGAGCTCAGTATAAGTAATACAATTATACATACAGTGGGTTGCAAAAGTATTTGGCCCCCTTGAAGTTTTCCACATTTTGTCACATTACTGCCACAAACATGCATCAATTTTATTGGAATTCCACATGAAAGACCAATACAAAGTGGTGTACACGTGAGAAGTGGATCAAAAATCATACATGATTCCAAACATTTTTTTTACAAATAAATAACTGCAAAGTGGGGTGTGCATAATTATTCGGCCCCCTTTGATCTGAGTGCTGTCAGTTGCCTATAGACATTGCCTGATGAGTGCTAATGACTAAATAGAGTGCACCTGTGTGTAATCTAATGTCAGTACAAATACAGCTGCTCTGTGAGGACCTCAGAGGTTGTCTAAGAGAATATTGAGAGCAACAACACCGTACCCCACTGTACCTGGGGCTTTCTCCAGCCCCATCCTCTCGGATTGCTCCCATGCCGCCATCCTCTGATGTCTGCAGCACCAGTAACGGGTCTCCGCACTTCCGTCAGCCGGAGCTTGTCTGACGTAAGGAAGGTGCGCCCTCTACATATCCCTCCAGCAGCTGCTGGAGAGATATGCAAAGAGTGCACTTCTCCTGCGTAGACTGGAGCCGACTGACGGTAGTGCTGGGAACCCGGTACTGGCACTGCTGCAATTGGAGGACGGCAGCGTGTGAGCGATCTGAGCAGATGGGGCTGGAGGAAGCCCCAGGTATGTATAATTTTTTTACTTTAATGAGCTCTGAGTCCCTTTAAGAAACAACCGCTTGTAAGGGAGGTTTGTAATGGTGTGTTGCATTGAAGGTGTGAGGGTTGGGAGGAGCACCATTACTTACCTACGGGGTGCTGATCCGTAGGTCCCCAGCCCGTACAACATGTGCCATCTGTATTTTACAGCGGGGGTACCTACACATGTGCCCCACAATGCATGACAGGATATGTAGTCTGGGATGTGAGTACATCACGGCGCATGCATGAGAAGCTGATACATGAAAGATTAGTTGGATGCCAGACAACTGGTTTTGTTTAAAAGGCACAGTGGCAAAGTAGTTAGCACTCTTGCCTTGCAGCGCTGGGACCCCAGATCGAATCCCAGCTTGGGCACTGTTTTCACAGAGTTTGTTTGTTCTTATCGTGTCTGTCTGGGTTTCATCCGGGCACTCATGTTTCCTCACACATCCCCAAAACAAACAGATAAACTAATTGGCTCCTCCATAGACTATGATACATACACTACATCAGGGGTCCCCAACCTTTTTGGACCTGAGGTCCATTTGGACACAAGACATTTCTTTCAAGGCCCGGCAGACCGGAGTGGGGAGAAAAGAAGCGCATAAAACACAATAAAGTGTATATACGAGCCTCCCATATAAGGAGGTTAGGTTTTTTTAAAGGAAACCTGAGATCTTATTAATGTGTTTATTTATACTTACCTGGGGCTTCCTCCAGCCCCATGAGGTGTGGGGCCTAGCCTGGGTGTCCTCAAGTTATACGCTTGTGGAGGAAATCTGCCGCGTCAGCGCACGTCTGGTGCGCTGACCAAGGAGACGATTCCGCAATCGTTAAAATTAGTAGCTGATACCCCCTTTTACATGAGAAATCTATTCCTTTTTACAAACAGACCATCAGGGGGCGCTGGATTCCTCTCTAAGTATATAAACAATGCTCAGTGTCTAAATTAAAGGAAATCTGAACTGAGGATAAATGTGCAGCTATTTACTTACCCGGGGCTTCTTCCAGCTCCCTGTATTCCGTGCAGTCCCTTCGTGTCCTCTGGGTCCCCTCGATCTCCTGCTGGCTGCTCTGTTACATGTGTGATCCAAACCCAAGTTGTGGTGACAGCGTGGCCCCATCCACCTCTATTGCGCTACCATCACTAGGAGATTCACGCATGCGCAGAACATTTCTGGGATGCACATTCGTTCACCACGCGCACTCAAGTAGCACATGTAACAGAGCCACAGGTGGAAGAGCAGAGGGAACCTAAAGGACACCGAGGGACAGCATGGAATATGGGGGGCTTGAAGTAAAAGACTATAGATTTAAGTCAGTTCAAGTTTCCTTCAGCACTACCTCACTGCTGCACTGCCTAAAAAGTACAATCAGCACATATATAAATGCACACAATGGCATACATACATACCTGCTTGATGTAATGTCAGGATCAGGCTCTCCCTAGTCACCTCCGTCACAGCTGCTCTTTCTAGTTAAATGGCGCCCAAGTGCTCCTGCACGCTGTGTATAAAGTGCCAATTCGGGACCATAATTCCTGATAGGAACGCTGCCTTTGATTAGGCACTTTAATGATGGGAACAGGGCTTCAGGCTTCCAAAAAGCACACTGCGGCTGTGCACACTGCAACAAACAGTAGCCACAGTGATGCAGGGGATGTAGCCCTTTATTGGCCAGTTTGAAGGAGGGGCGGGACTGGAGGCTGGCACTTTTATGAAGGGAACGCGTGGGCACACTGATGGAGGAGGCGGGACTGGAGGCTTCAGATATGAACGCCCACTGCCGCTTGAGTAAGGGGATGTGATTGGGCACACTAATGGAGGGGGTGGAATTGGAGGCCTCCGATATGCACGGCCGCTGTTTGAGGAAGGGTATGTGATTGGGCACGCTGATGGAGGAGGCGGGATTGGAGACCTCCGATATGCACGGCTCTCTGCACACAAGTGGATTGTTAAAACTGGCTAATGACTCTGCAGGAGGCAGGGGTAGAAGCCGCGCCCACCGAAAAACGTCCCGTGTTCCAACATTTCAGCATACATTGACAAAATAGCATACATTTAAAGTGATATTTTCCTTTTTAGTAGAATCAGTGTCCCCTTAACACCCGCAGACCCCCATTGGGCTGCAGATTGGGGAATGGGGACCAGTGTGCTAAGGAATGAGTCCAGCCCCTCTAGGGTTTTAAAAAAAACTACAGGATGAGCTAGCCTGAATTTTAGCTAATTCTTAAAATTGAACAGCCTCATAAGCTTTTTTTTGTGAATTATGCAGGAGAACAGAGGCGCCAAAAGGATAAAAGGAAGTTAAATGAGCTTAAAAACCAAATTCTTGGTAAATAGAGGAGGTAGTGGTGGACTTACCTCCTCCAAGTAGACACACAACGACTGTAGTAAACACAGTCAATATATTTTATTTATGAACTCCAAATATGCAACGCGTTTTGCAGGTTTGATCCCGCTTCATCAGGCAATAACAACGGAGCAATAGCATATGTGGTCAGTAGAAGAGCCAGGCACCTCACAGAGGAAGTAAGCAGTGACCTTCATTCATTTTTGCCTTTTAAACCAGAGCTTTACAGACATAAAAATGAAGACTTATTAAATGGTATAGTATTCATTAGCTTTCGGTGCATTTGACTTAGTCTAGTTTACCTATCCCAGGTCACTGGGGTTATTGTGCAGCACCATTGCACATATATACCTCTCTTTAATTTGCAGGTAGTACAAATGAACAGTTCACAATGTACAGCTTTTTTAGGTACTTTAATGCTCTCCGCAGTGTTACAGTATGACTAAAAGTGGCCACTAATGATACAACTTGCTGAACGATTGATTATGAATGATTCTTCGTATGAACGATCGTAAATGATTGCTTGGGACCACTAATAGACAAAATCCTCCTAACCAATCCGATCAGATTGATGGGATTGAATCGAAATTTCATTCATCTGATCGGATTGGTTAAGAGATTTTTGTCCATTAGTTGTCCCAAACCATCATTTATGATCATTCATACGAAGAATAATTCGTAATCGATTGTTCAGCAAATTGTATCATTAGTGGCTACCAGAGCTGAAAACAGTAAAAAGATTTACCTGGGGCTTCCTCCAGCCCCCTCCGCTCGGATCGCTCCCACACCGCCGCCCACCACTGTCTGCAGCTTCGGGAACCGGGTCCCGTCACTTACGTCAGTCGGCTCCAGTCTACGCAGGAGAAGTGCACCCTCTACGTATCTCTTCAGCGGTTGCTGGAGAGATACGCAAACAGCGCACTTCTCTTACGTTAGACTGGCTCCGACTGACGTAAGTGATGGGACCCGGTTCCCGAAGCTGCAGGCAGCGGAGGACGGTGGCATGGAAGTGATCTGAGTGGATGGGGCCGGAGGAAGCCCCAGGTACGTATAAATCTTTTTACTGCTTTCAGCTCTGAGTCCCTTTTAAAGGTCATGTCTGAGACTTCCAACAGCAACAATGTATTGGCAGTGCGTACTTTGCTCTTTATGTCAACATTTTATAAATACCTTTATTTGTACACAACAGAAGCGGCATCTGAACAAAATTTTAAGATGTACATTTGTCCAGGCACATTGTCAGCGGTAGAGATTTGGAAGTTGAGCCCTAAAGCTGTCGTCATGGTGGCCCGATTTTTACTGTCAGCTTTACCGCGAATACGTGCTGCAGACAATGACACAGATTGAGCACAGAGAAATAGTCTCCTCATCGTCTTCCTGTGCTGCACTGCCAGAGTATCCTCTAGTGAATCGGCTATTCTTCATTCTGCCCTCTACCTGACGGGATATTCAAGCACCGATTAAAATTAAATTAAAAGCACCAATTAAAATTAAATTAAAATTTAAGCTTGACAGCTATGGAATAATGGAAGTAAAGTCATGGTTTAATGCATACCCTATAATTACAAGGGACAGTTAGTATTTCCACTATATACTTGACTCACAAAACATAAGCAGTTCTGGTTAAACTGTTTGTTTCTTTTTGAATGCAAACATCAAGATAACAGTTTTATAGTTATAGCAATGGTTCAGCTCCAGTAAACATTTATAGATATCCCTCTAAAAACATAAGGTTTGACAGAGCAAAACAGTACTGGAAATATCTACCAACAAACTTTTAAGTTAGCTATTTCTTTTTAGTTATAACAATGTTTACATTTCAGCAAACAATGGATAGTCTAGTGACATCATATAATAAAGGACTTGCATTTGTGGGAACATTTAGTACACAAAAAGGCCTTAGTGTATGCCTTCTAAGTGAGTTATGGTATGCACACAGAAACACAAATTTTACCCTCAGTTTGTCTACCATCAAAAACACAACTTACACTGGCCACTTAAAGCAGCAGGGTCAGCCATACTATGGCAGGAAAAAAACACATATATAAGTAGATACATACAGTACTTGATCTACTTACATAACACATGTATTGTACTGTCCACATTTTGATTTCAGTGAATTATATAGAGTAAATAAAGTCCCCATGGCAGTCCCCATCTCATTTTCCCTAAGACTGAAGCCAAATCCTGATTTCATTTCCTCCCTTACTTTTCTCCTCCAATCTACAGTGTCATCTCTGGCTTGCTTTTTAAACATGTGTGAGCTTTCAGCTCAGCCTGTCACAATGAACTGTGTTTAGCCCAATCACTGAGGAGCAGGAATGTGGGAAGGGAGATGATAAGCTTCCCTCTCTCAATGTCTTTGACAATGGCGAGAGAATAAAGCCTGGCTGACTGAGATACTATAATTACATTTATAAGAGGCATTTCTGAATAGATTTGAGAGCTTATAATGCAGGGTGAGATACCTGGCAGCATTATAGACACAGTGCAGTGTTTAAATGGAATTTGATTTTGTGGTTGACAATCCCGCTTTAACCTCCTTGCCGGTCTAATTCCCCCGGCAAGGAGGCAGCACAGCACATTTTTTTTAATCTTTTTTTTTTAAATCATGTAGCAAGCCCAGGGCTCACTACATGATAGCCGCTGAGCAGCGGCAGCTCCGCAGCCACTCCGATCGCTTTCGGCGAACGGAGTAAGCAGGAAATCCCGTTCAGAACGGCATTTCCTGCTGGGCTTCCCCGGTCGCCATGGCGACAGGGCAGGATGACGTCACCGATGTCATCAACGTCGGGACGTCATAGGGAGTCCCGATCCACCCCTCAGCGCTGCCTGGCCCTGATTGGCCAGGCTGCGCAGGGGTCTGGGAGGGGGGAGGCGGCTCGGAGCAGCGGATTGCGGCAGATCGGCGGCGAGCGGCGGTGATCGGAAGTTACAAGCAGCTAGCAAAGTGCTAGCTGCTTGTAACAAAAAAAAAATTATGCAAATCGGCCCAGCGTGGCCTGAGAAATCCTCCTGCGCAGGTTACCCCGAGCTGAGCTCGGGATAACCGGCAAGGAGGTTAAGTATTCCTCAATGAATTTTTTTAGTACAATAGTTATTGTACTCCTTCCACAGTTGCTATTCAAAGGGTATTACTCTTTTAGTCCAAAAGTGTGAGATGGAGCTTTATTTGTGTACAATCTGACAAGGAAGACAGTTGTCCCCACTTCATTCTTGTGAACCTTGAGTTGGACCACTACAACCCACAAGAGACTTGCAGGTAATTTTCATTTGCATTTAGTATGTTAATGGAAGAACTGCAGTTGGTAGACCTTTTAAAACATGTTAACTCTCTAGTCAAAATGTGATTTTGTTTCTCCCAAAATCATAATGACTTGTCCCAAATAGACCACATAATAATATACCAACATTAGACAGGTCCTCCGATGGCAAAACAGTTAGAGTGTCAACTGCACTGAGTGAAACCTAAACTTCAAGTGCAGGAACACTGACTGTCTGCGGGCCTTTAACTCAAATCACCTGAATCTACAAAACCACCAAACATAAAAAAGTTAGCTCAGGCCTTGCTTGCCAAGTATCAAAAATCTTTATTGTAAACAGACAACCATAGATATGTATCAAAATCACTGCAATTAAAAACCATTAAAAACACTACAAGAACCCCAGGAATTGCATGGCACGTCCCAGCTTCCACACATGCCACATACATACATACACGCCATTCACTTCACAGGAAAGTTTTGCATGCAATGTGATATGATCAAAGACTAGATATATTGCAATAGCTATTGCATTGAGATGGCTCACTATAGTTTTACTGCTTTACTGCTATTTCCTGCTTTACTGAAGGAAGCAATCATCAGGCCTCTCCTCAAAAAACCCTCCCTGGACCCAGATGCAATGACCAGCTACAGACCTGTCTCTAACCTCCCCTTTCTGGGCAAGCTAATTGAAAAAGCTGTTTACCTCCAGCTAGAAGCCAAAATCCTACAAAACAACAGTTATGACCCATTCCAGTCTGGCTTCAGGAAACACTACAGCACTGAAACTGCCCTCATCCAAATATGCAACCACCTGCTCATGGCAAGAGACAGATGAGAGTGCTCAATCCTCATACTGCTAGACCTTTCTGCAGCCTTTGATACAGTTGACCATGACATCTTGATAAACAGGCTACAGGAATACTGCGGCATTGATGGCATAGTTCTTCAGTGGTTCCAATCCTTCTTGAGTGGCAGAACCCACAAAGTGTCTATGGGGCCCTTCCTGTCCACCCCTGTATCACTTAAGTATGGGGTGCCCCAGGGCTCAATCCTCTCTCCCCTGCTTTTCACGATTTACATGTTACCGCTTGGAAAACTAATCCAAAAACATGGCCTGACATACCACTGCTATGCAGACGACACCCAACTATATCTTTCCTTCAAGCCTGGTGTGACAGACCCAACTCTAACTATAAACGCCTGCTTACGTGAACTACAGCAATGGATGAATGACAACTGGCTGAAACTAAATGCAGACAAAACTGAAGTCCTTCTGATTGGAGAACAGAGCATGATAACAAAACAACTTAACTTGCAGTCTTCACCACTGGGAATAGGAGGCACGGATCTACGCAGCTCTGATCATGTGCGTAGCCTGGGAGTTCTAATTGATGGGGATTTAAACTTCAGAACTCAAATCTCTGCTGTGGTGAAATTATCCTATTTTCACCTGAAGAACATTGCAAAAATCAAGCACCTCATCCCCCCAGAAGATCTGCCAACCTTAGTCCATGCCTTCATCACAACCCTACTGGACTACTGTAATGCTCTCTACACTGGCCTTCCAAAAAAGGTCTTGTACCGCCTACAGCTGATACAGAATACTGCTGCCAGACTGCTAACCAACCAACCCCGTCACTGCCACATAACGCCAGTCCTGCACTCCCTTCACTGGCTACCTATAGAATGGAGGGTCCTATTCAAGATCGGCCTACTGACATTTAAATCCCTGAGTAATCTAGGCCCTGGATACATGAAAGATATGTTGCAGCTGCGTAGCAATCCCCGCATTCTCAGATCCACAGGTTCTAATAATCTAGTCATACCCAGAGTCCACTTGAAAACTTTTGGTCCCAGAGCCTTCTGTCATGCTGCCGGGCTGCCCCTACGTTTTGGAACTCCTTACCTCAACAGATCAGGACAGCTCCATCCCTGGACGTGTTTAAATCCAGACTGAAAACCCACCTGTTCAGTTTGGCATTTGCAGAATTATAACTTTTGTTGTGTGAATACTTCATCCTACTACCAATTACTGAATCTGAGAGAGCCTAAGCGCTTTGAGTCCTATGGGAGAAAAGCGCTATAGAAATGTTATTGTATTGTATTGTATTGTATAGTTACTCAGTGTTGTACTCAACCTGTATGTACGGATGCAGTTAGTTGCAAACAGCACAAAGAGGGTTTCCCTCCACTTTAGATGATGAACAGCTATTATATTGAAGTCCCAGATTCGTAGCTTTCAAAGAGTGAAAGATTTGCAATAAGCAGTAGTAACAAGCCAGTCCAACCTTGATAGCAAGCCAGTCACACCTTAATGTACACAGCACAACACCACCAGCACTTAGCATGAGTTGCAGTTAACACTGCAGTTCCCGCATAGCATTAGCAGATCTTGCATAGCACGAACAGAATAAAGGGCCAGCAGCCAAAGCCAGCATGAACCTCACTTGAGGGGTCACCAAGTCCCTGTCTTTCACATTCCCCCACGGGTGTGCGATGGCTCCATTTGCATTATTACTCACAAAGTGCAGCATCCTGTCAGCAGCGACTCTATGGGTTTGAACCACAAAAGCGTGCTAACATAGTTAGCACGCCTAAAAGCTTTGGATGTGCTAACTAGGGTGCTAAGTAGTTAGCACATGCAAACTACTTAGCACCGTAGTTTGCACATACAAACTACTTAGCACCGTAGTTAGTACATGCAAACTACTTAGCACCGTAGTTAGTACATGCAAACTACTTAGCACTGTAGTTAGTACATGCAAACTACTTAGCACTGTGCTAACTAGGGTGCTAAGTAGTTTGCATGTGCTAACTAGGGTGCTAAGTAGTTTGCATGTGCTAACTATGGTGCTAAGTAGTTTGCATGTGCTAACTACTTAGCACCCTAGTTAGCACGTGCAAAGCATGTTAGCACATGCAAAGTGGCTTTTCACTGGCGTGCTAACACTTAGCACCCTTTTGTGAATCAAGCCCTATGTCTTTGATCTACCTGCTCCTGTGTAGCATGTCAGCAGGGCTTAATGCATATCTATTGTTGTCTGTTCACAATAAAGATTTTTGATACTTGGCAAGCGAGGCCTGGGCTAACTTTTTTATGTTTGCTGGTTTTGTAAATCCAAATAGACTACACGTTTGGTTCAAAAAATTGTATCATATTAAAATTGTGTGTCATACTTCACCAGTGGTACAGTATATGGGATCACTCCTTAATGCTGTTGAATTTGGAATTCTTGAGTACCTCTGGATTTAGGACATGGCAGATATATCTGTTTTAGTTCACATTATTTGCTGAGCAAGATATAATCCTAGATCAGTGTTCCCTATTTATGGAGTCCCACCAAACCTATAATTATCTTAGATGTGGTACACTCAAAATGTTCCTTAACCACTTTCTCCTCCTGGACGTAGAGCTACGTCCAGGAGGCCATGTGCGCTTCCGCGGCCGATCGCGCAGGTGCACGCGCGCTCCTGGCTGTGGATCGTTAGCCAAGGAATCAATGAATCGGCCCATGGTGCCTGATCACTGATTCCTCTCCCCCGCAGAAAAAGCGACAACTTCTCTCGGAAGCCTCGCTTCTTCTGCCTCCTACGCCCCCCTACGTCCCTCTAAGCGTACATGTTAAGTTTAGAGTGACGTCATGTAAACAATCTAAGGTTGCCATCTTGTGGCCAAAAAGTAAAAGTACATCTACATAAAAAAAAATAATAATAAACATATATTTACATTAAAAAAATTACTATTTACATCCCACCCTCCCAAAAATACCCAAATAAAATGTTTAATACTAAAAAAAAACTAAATTACAATAAAAAAAAAAAAAAACACATAAATACCTAAGGGTCTAAACTTTTTAAATATCTATGTAAAGATTAAATATTTCTATTTTTTCTGTTTTATTATAAGCTTGTAAATAGTGATGGGTGCAAAACGGAAAAAATTCACTTTTATTTCCAAATAAATTATTGTCGCCATACATTGTGATAGGGACATAAGTTAAACTGTGTAGTAACCAGGACAAATGGGCAAATACAATACGTGGGTTTTAATTATGGAGGCATGTATTATTTTAAAACTATAATGGCAGAAAACTGAGAAATAATGAATTTTTTCAGTTTTTTTCTTATTCTTACTGTTAAAATGCATTTACAGTAAAGTGGCTCTTAACAAAATGTACCTCCCAAAGAAAGCCTAATTGGTGGCGAAAAAAACAAGATATAGATCAGTTCATTGTAATAAGTAGTGATAAAGTTATAGGCTAATGAATTGGAGGTGAACATTGCTCGGATGCATTAAAGGGAAGGTCCAAGCAAAAAAAAAAAAATGAGTTTCACTTACCTGGGGCTTCTACCAGCCCCATGTAGCCATCCTGTGCCCTTGTAGTCACTCACTGCTGCTCCAGTCCCCCGCTGGGAGCTTTCTGACCTCGGAGGTCAGGGCCGAATTGCGTACATTTTTACACATTTCCGCTAGTGCAGGAACATTAACGCATACATTTTTACGCGTTAGTGGTGCAACGCGTAAATTTTTGTTCCTGCACTAGCTGGAATGCGTAAAAATGTATGCAATGTGGCCCTGACCTCCGAGGTCAGAAAGCTGCCAGCGGGGGACTGGAGCAGCAGTGAGTGACTACAAGGGCACAGGATGGCTACATGGGGCTGGTAGAAGCCCCAGGTAAGTAAAACTCATTTTTTTTTTTTGCTTGAACCTTCCCTTTAAGTGAAAACGACTGAGGGCTGAAGTGGTTAAAATCATCCATATTATTTGTTAAAAGGAAGACCAGAAACTTGAAAAGGAATTGTTTACAGCATTAATATGGTGGAATGTATAACTAATGCCCCAAACCCAAGCAGATGTGAGATAATATCAGCCCATAAAGCCTGTAAAAATACTATATACCTTTGAAACAAAAAACTTTTCTCACCAAACAATTATTTTAAAGGACACCCGAGGTGAAAATAAACGAATCAAATAAATAATTGTGTCTATCCTCCTTTTTCTAAAAATGACTTTTTAAAGGATACCCGAACTGACATGTGACATGATGAGATAGACATGTGTATGTACAGTGCCTAGCACACAAATAACTATGCTGTGTTCCTTTTTTTCTTTCTCTGCCTGAAACAGTTAAATATCAGGTATGCAATTGGCTGACTCAGTCCTGACTCAGACAGGAAGTGACTACAGTGTGACCCTCACTGATAAGAAATTCCCCCTTTTTACCTCTTCCTTGCTCTCAGAAGCTATTTTCTGCTAGGAAAGTGTTTTATAGTTGGAATTTCTTATCAGTGAGGGTCACACTGCAGTCACTTCCTGTCTGAGTCAGAACTTAGTCAGCCACTTGCATACCTGATATTTAACTCTTTCAGGCAGAGAAAGAAAAAAAAAGGAACACAGCATAGTTATGTGTGTGCTAGGCACTGTACATGCACATGTCTATCTCATCATGTCACGTGTCAGTTCGGGTATCCTTTAAGATATTCCACGGTTTTATTTTACTTAAATCTACTTTTTAAGTTTTTACTTTTATTGCTTTTGCTCAATGACACATTCATTGCAGTATGCCAAAGCTAATATATATGAACTATTGATCCTTGTTGTCTCTTTCCTGCTCTCAGAAACCATTTTCTGCTAGGAAAATGTTTTATAGTTGTAATTTCTTATCAGTGAGGGTCGCACTGTAGTCTGACCCAGTCCTGACTCAGACAGGAACTGCTACTTACATACCTGATGTTAAACTCTTTCAGGCAGAGAAAGAAAAAAAGGAACACAGTATAGTTATTTGTGTGCTAGGCACTGTACATACAAATGTCTATTTGATCATGTCACATTGGGTATCCTTTAATAAATGGTATCATCCTGATTTAAAAATTCTTGTTTTTATATTGGCCAATCAGTTTTATAAATTTTTTCCCCAAGAAGTAATTTGTCAGGAAATATACTGTCCGAAGAGGGAAATGCTAGCGCCAAAGTTTCCTGAATTGTCAAAAGTGTCAGAGATTTTATTTTAGATATTTTATTAATCTCCATAGCCAGTTTCTGGACATAATATACTAAGCTACTTGGCTATGGATGATTTTGTAGCTAATGCTAGAGCAAAGAGACATGCCATTAGTGTTATCTAAGTACACATGATACGATTTTCTGACAGATTTACTGTCAGATCGACTACTTCCAACAGGTCTGATCTGATTTCCGATCAATTTTCCATAGAAATGAATGAAAAATCGTTTGGAAATCAGATTGGACCTGTTGGAAATAGTCGATCTGACAGTTAATCTGTCAAAAAAATTGTATAGTGTGTACCTAGCATTAGAGGAGTTACGAGAAGCTCTAAAACTCTGACTGCTGTGGAGTCACCACGGTCAGATCGACCTCCAGTGGAAACTTATAGGAAATACTCCAATGTGCTACTTCCTCATTATGAGATTAAATGCAAGGCAGAAGTCAAATAAATACATTAAATTATTTTACACCATAAAGTTGTAGGTAATGTAGGTGATGCTTTTGCTAAGAGATTAAAGAGCAGCTGTAAGGAGATAAGGATTTATTTTTTTTTTACAAAGGAAAAGAGAGTGTGTTATGAGGCAAAGAAGAAGAGATAAGCAAAATAGAGAAAAAACTCCTCTTAAGGTGCCCATACATCAGGCGCATCTGGTGGTCGATTAATGTAATCGAATTGGATGAAAATCGGTGCCGCCAAGTGCATGCCCGAGCGACAATGTGACCAATAGGATGAAAATTTATTGCATTCTCGATCGCGCATGCTGCAAGATGTAGGGCCGCCTTGCTTGATCGGGTGCGCAGCGGGAGTGGCGTGCAATATTGCGACGATCGACAAACATGATGCAACTCCCAGCGCTGTCCCCCCTAATGAAGAATGTCCTGCCTGGTACGCCGTGTAAAGTATACATTACCTGTCCGCGGCCTGTGTTTGTCCCTCCGCTGCTCCGGGTGAAGTTCACACTCCATACACGGACGCCCCAAGTGGTTTCCTCGGAAACCAGCACCTATTGAGTAAGGAGTCTTTAGGCAAGATTTCTTAACACTGCTACTGCCCGCTGAGCGCACCCTTAGTGGCTGCAGCTCAATCTCAAGCGCTTTGAGTTCAACAGGAGAAAAGGGCTATACAAATGTTACAATTATTATTATTTTACTATAGTATTATGCAAATCAGGAAGTAACTGCTTGTGATGTCATTACCCACAAGGCTGTGCATCCAAGGCTGAATTTTAATTAGGCTTACGACTAACATCAATGAATGGGAGGGATTTTGCCTAATAAGTCTTTTTTTAATAAATATATAGAATAGATCAGATTATTACTCCAAACCCTCCAAAACACATTCTAGATTCCTTATCAGGTTTTCTGTATATATCACTGTTTGCAGCATGCCACACATGATATTGATATCCAAAGTTATCAAAAACTGAAGCTATAGAAGTCTAATTTCAGAATTACATCATTATCTAACACAAGTTAAGCTAAACCATTTTACATTGCCATTCCTATCTAGGTGGCCATAAAAAAAGTTATAGAACTGGTCTGGCAGATTTCACCTCATCTTGTTTTTTGGTGACTTTGCCAATAAATAAAATGTTTTATTTTACACATTGTATTCCAAATTGGTCCACCATTAGTCAAATCTGGATTTATGGTGGCCAAACAAAGGCTTGAAATTAATCTGGTGTGCTGACCATCGCAGAATTGTTTGTTACTTTGGGTGGCAGACCTAAATCTAAGCACACAATAAATAACACAATAAAAGACAGGAAAGGGATAAGGTGTGCCTACACTAACTTAGATTATTCTAAATAGGCTGCACAAAATGGGGAGAGTGCAGATTTCTGCATGTCTTATGCTGGGCATACACGGTCAGATTTATGCGCCGGATCGAGCCGCTGGCTTGATCCCGGCGCATCCCCGCTTGTCCCCACCAGCGCCTGGATCGATCCCCGCTTGTCCCCGCGGGCGCTCCTTATCTTCCACTCGTTTTCTTTCCATTGTCCGCCCGCGGGTATGGAGCGGGGAATCGAGCGCCTCGCTGATCGGACCTGTTGGAAATTATCAATCGAGCCATCAGCAGCTCGATTGATAAGGGGGAAACGAGCCGTGTATGCCTAGCATTAGGTGCCCAACTGATTACACAGATTTTTGGCATGCAGTGTGAGAGTGCCCCCTAAATACACTTTCTTACTGCATTATTGGAACATGCAATTCCCTCCACGCTTGAAATATACATGTGTGGGTTGTTAGTTGAGGAGGGATAGTCCAAATTTGAAACTTCTAAAAAAACTTCTGACGAGCTTCTACTCCTCCACTATTGAATCTGTCTTCTACTATTCCATCCTGGTCTGGTTTGCCAGCAACAGACACAAACTACAGGGTCATCAGATCAGCGGAAAGGATCATGGGAAAACACTTCCAACTCTGGGCCTCCTCTACCACTCCAGGCTATGCTCCAGACCATTAAGGATTGCCAATGACCCCTTACACCTAGAGATGGCTCGAACCTCAGATTTTCGGTTTGCGAACCTCGAAGCGAACTTCCGCGAACCGCAATAGACTTCAATAGGCATGCGAACTTTGAAAACTAGAAACATTTAGGCTGGCCATAAAAGTGATGGAAAAGATGTTCCAAGGGGTCTAACATCTGAGTTTTTGCATGCATGAGTGGGATACACGCCAAAAGTCCCGGGGAAAAATCTGGATTTGATGCAAAGCAGCGTTTTAAGTGCAGAAATCACATTGCATGCTAAATTGGAGGCCTAAAGTGCTTTAAAACATCTTGCATGTGTATACATAAATCATGGAGTGTAATTATAGCACTGCTTCACACTGACAGACCAAACTCACTGTGTAACGCACTGCACACAGCTGTTTGTGTAGTGATGGCCATGCTGGACTGCTGCGCACCATGGCGAGAGTGCAGGCCTTGGTGGTTTTCAAGCCCATATGGTCGCCAGGCTGAGGTAGCTCAATGACAGAATAACAGTGACTGTCCAGCTGATCGAATTTGGTCTGTCCACAATGAAGCAACCCCCCCTATCCCCCCCCCCCCCCCCCCCGCCGAGACATTCATATAGCCATCGATCATTGCTTCATTGTGATGTGCAAGCCCCTTCACTGTGGCAAGGTAACGATCACGAAGGGGAATTGGCACATGTACATGCCTTTTGTTTTGTTGTTGCAGCTGCAGTGCAGCCAGAAAAATTAGGCAGGCATGTACACGCACCAGAAAAATTATTATAGCGCCCTCTGCTAGCAGCAGCCTTAAAAATTTAGGAATCCACCTGGAGTCCTGGACCCTGTTGGTGGTGGCGGAGAAGGCAGTCAAGCGGCCTCCAGGCAGAGATGCTGTGTGGGGACCGACTTAGTCTTGGGGCAGGCAGTCACACGGCATGAAGGCAGAGATACTGTGTGTGGGGACTGACTTAGTCTTCGAGCAGGCCTGAGCGTGCTTTGCAGACCAGGCATCCGTGGTCAGATGGACCCTTGACCCAACGCTGTGTGCCAGAGATGTCACCACTTGCCTTTCAACATCACGGTACAGTTTAGGTATCGCCTTTTTTGAGAAATAATTGCGGCCTGGTATCTTCCACTGCGGTGTATGGCTTTGCTTTTGTGTGCTGCTTTTCCTCAGGTGGACATCCCATTGCAGTTTGTGCTTTGTAATCATGTGCCTTCATAAGGTAGTTGTCCCTACGCGGGTCTTGGTCTTTCCACGGCTCAATCTTCGGTGGCAGAGAGTACAGATGGCATTGCTCTCATCTGAGGCAGACACACAAAAAAATTTCCACACCGCTGAACCCTGGGATGATGGCACTTTGGTGATGGCTGCCGACAGAGTGTTAAGTGGGGTGCCAGAATCAGAGCAGTAGGAGGAAGATATGTCACGCTTCCGTGCGGAAGCTGAGGAAGATTAGGTGTTCTGTGTTAAATAGTCAACTACGTCCTGACAATATTGGGGGTTGATGGCATATGCCTTTCTCTGAACACTGTACTTTGGTCGAGGGCCACGCGAAATCACGACAGCGCGACCTCGAACAGACCTGCCAGGTGGCCTGCCTCTGGCTCTGCCTCTTGTTTTGTCCATATTGGGGGGGATGAAGTGAAAGGTATGCACTGACTTGGCTAATACAATGTACGGTTACACAGGTGCAGTGAACAGGTTGCAGTGAGTGGTGGTATTAAATATCACACTGCGTGCGCTCACGTAGGTAGGTGGGTGCCCTGAACAACAGGTAGGTATATGTAGGTATATGCAGTGATGGGTATTACAAATGTAAAGCTGTCACACACACAGGTAGTCACTGAATGTGCTGGGCCTGGCAGTGGCACAGTAGGAATTACCAAGGGGCCAAGGTCCAGCAGCTAAGACTGACTGACAGGGTTGTATATGCAACACAAGTGTCTGTGGGACACACACATTTAAAAAAATAGATCACAAGACCAACATTAGCTCTCAAAAGAGCTGTTGAGGATGAGGAGGGCTTTTCAGCAATAAGTATCAGCAAGAAAGAGCAACCTAACAAGCCTAACTGTAGCCTAACTAAGCTTTCCCTAATGTCTCTGCAGCACCTCTCCCTTTTCTAATTACTGCAGCCACACGAGTGAGTGAAATGGATGATGCTGCCTGCTATTTATAAGGGGGGGGGGGGGGGGCTCCAGGAGGGAGTGTAGCCTGATTGGCTACCCTGTGCCTGCTGACTGTGATGTATAGGGTCAAAGTTGACCCTAATGATGTAGTATAGAAGACGGGTTGAACCACCATAAAGTTCGCGTTCTATAAGTTTGCGGTCGAACCGTTCGGGCCATCTTTACTTACACCGAGGTCACCGCTTCTTCAGTCGACTCTCTTTGGGACGGAGGTATCGGTTCATCTCCACCAGAACCCCAAGACACAGGAACAGCTTCTTCCCCTCAGCTGTCAAACTACTGAACTCTCTCCACGCACTCCCCCCCCCCCCCCACTCAGTGTCCTCCCCCCCACCTTAGGTCAATCAATATCACACCTGCACTGATGCATATTGTACATAGTGGTGCTGAACGCCTTAGGTTTACTAAAGTGGTGCTCAACGCCTTTTGTTTTTGAAGTGTTTCTGTGTTTTATGCCAATTGATGAGTTTTGTGAACTGATGTGTTTTTTTGTGAATTTATGTTTTTTCTCTGCATGTGTAATGGTGTTCTGTTCCTTTTTATGTTTTTCTGTGTGTTCTATCCTGTACTTGAAGCCATGTATGTGCCAAGCCCAATTCCAGGCATGACCCAGTCGTGCTTGGCGAAATAAAGACTCTATCTAAAAATCCTCTTGATAAAGGCCATCGCTAATTGGCCAAAACGCGTTGAGGTTGCGTTTCTTTAAGTGGCAATTTGCAGATTTAGGCTGGGAACTGGGCAAGCCATGGGTGCGCACAGCAGCTGCCCGTGTATCAATTTTCAAAGTCTTTACACTCGGTGACGTCACCACACAAGCCTCTGAGTAAGCCCAGCCGGCGGAAGCACAGCGAGTGAGCTGCTGTGTTTGCCGGGCGGAAGTGAAGCCGGCGAGAGGAATTACTCGGGGTATTGCCGCGACCACACATGGAGTTTAGTGTGGTACAAGCGTCCGGGCAGCTAACAGGGAAAAGCCTGATTCCATCTGAGGAGAGACCCTTGTTGATCCCTGCAGACACACGGATACCTGAGTTAAAACTTTGAAGGTGGACTGCTTGAACAGTATCACTGATGTGGATATTAAGGAACAGTGCAATTAATTAAGAATATGGTTATTGCCTCCTTCTGACGAAAGTTAAGAGGATTTTGTAATGATCGGTGTCAGCACACAGAGAGAATCTGATTATTGGTGATCTGCAGTATCACCAAGAATACAGATATATACCTGATTATTGATGATCTGCAGAATCACCGATAATCCAAGTATAACTAACCTCTGGACACCTATATAGTGTGAGTGTTTGGTGCAACAGTAATGACTTTGAGTTGGACCACCCGAGGAGCAGGTGGTCCTTGGCAGTATGGGCGATACCGCCCTCTGGGAAGTGCAAAAACCTTCCAGCAGCCTGAGACCTCCAAAGAGGTGGAGCCCCAGGCTGAAAGTAGGAAGGACCTGTGAGTGAGTGACACCTGAAGGGTGGATGTGACTAGCAGGTTTGGAGACTATCTCTAATGGAGAGAGATAGCTCTCAAGGTCGAGCAAGCCGGGTCGGCAACACACGGACAGACAAGGTACAGAAACAGAAGGCTGATTCGGTATCCAAAGGCAGGCAGGGTTGGCAACAAATAATCAGATATGCGTAGGTACCGAATCAGAAAGCAGAGGGATAGTCAGAAATGCAATAGGTCATAACCGATATCAAAACAATGCCTAGTCTTGGGTGTGAGGTCCGTGGTCTCAACACCCTGGAACTAGTCTGGAGTATAATATGATGGAACACAGTATCCCTAGTCTTGGGTGTGAGGTAAGTGGTCTCGACACCCTGGAACTAGTCTGAAGTATAATAGAATGATAACACAGAGTCCCTAATCTTGGGTGTGAGGTCCGTGGTCTCGACACCCTGGAACTAGTCTGAAGTATAACAGAATGATAACACAGAGTCCCTAATCTTGGGTGTGAGGTCCGTGGTCTCGACACCCTGGAACTAGTCTGAAGTATAACACAATGATACACAGAAGTAATTTGGCTCAGTGTGAATTCCCAGGTCCCCCTGGTTCTAACACACTGTAGGATCTGACTAAGGTCTGAGTGCTTTCACGTAAGTGTTCGCAACGGCAGACAACCTGAGACTGACCAGCAGTAACTATATATAGAGCGGCGCTCTCCGGGGCCACCCATCAGTGATCAACCAATAGTCACCTGCTCTGAGGTCAGCTGACCAACCTGGTCAGCTGATCCCTCCTTGGTTGTCATAAAGGTTCTGCCTCTCAGCGCGCGCACGCGTATTCCTCAATCTGTGTGAACTAACAGACCCAGCCACACCAGACGCACGCTGCTGCGTACCGCCGCGCTGGACGCGGAATCAGCCGCCTTGCTGTCCGTACACGCGGCGGCTTTTCCGCGTTCTATTACAGATTTCTTCATTATTGATTTTTTATTCATTTTCAGTTTTTTATATATATTTTATAACTTATATATTCTTCATATTTTTATGCAAGACGGTTCTTGCAGATATTGAAGGGCCCTTCAAGCCAGTTGTATGTATGGGTGTGTATGAATGAGTGGACTAGTGAAGAGTATTTGTGATGCAACACGTTTATTGATATGTGGTTGATCTTTTGAATAAATTGGAAGTTATTTCAGCGCGTGTTAGAATTTTTACGAAATACTCTGATTCTGAAATTATATTCCTGATTAAGAATTTGTTAAGGAGTTCAAAGGTTTTAGCTTTGAGATGGATGTGAGCTGAAAAGCCCACATTATGTTTACGGAAGAAATTAATTAACACAATTATTCTAGGTGAAACGAGGTATATGGATAAAATTCAATATGATACAGGATAGATGGCTTGAAGAGACAGGTACTTTAAATATGAGCCAGAATGATGAGTCCTAATGCTAACAGTGAATATGTTTAAGTTCTGAAAAACTGTGATTAGGCTGTGGAGAAAAAAAGCATTTATGTTGATATAGTTCACAGGCATACTCAGGAATTGTTACATTATTGTTATTCTATTTTTAGACTCTTTGACTTCATTATTCTTGATTGCAATCTCATTGCAGGCCCAATGTTTCTTTGAACGGTTGAATGTTCTTTGTGTCTTTTCCTCAACATTGTTTCCCTGTAGCGCAAGTTTATATAATCTTGCTCTATTCATTAAGACTTTATTGTAATTGATGTCACATTTTTTATTTTTTTTGTTCATTTTTATTGTTTATGGTTAAAACATACTGTATAACAATTGAAATGGTGTGCCAAAACCTGCCAAGGACAGCCACCGTATTAGAGGGGCAAGCAGGGGCTGAGGAATAGTTTGTTATTGATTACCACTATTACAAACATCTATAGACATGATCGTTACCAGCACAGAACCAATAAAGAGTTAATACTGCCATTGAGGGAGGGCCCCTTGGGCCCCCGGTGCGGTCGCAGCCTCTACATCCCCTATTGTTACGCCACTGGTGCAAAGCCAAATGCACTTTTAAATCTTTCAAAAGACTAGATACATCATCACAGTATATTAATGCAGTGCTGTATCAGCATGGAAAGGCGGTAAAAACTGATATCTCATCTAGGGCAGCAAAAATTGCCAGCAGGAAACTGAAATGAATAGCTTGTCCTGGTGATTTGTTACTGTAACAGATAACTAAGACAAATTCACCCCGTGACATGGGCATAGGGTATTTCTTTCAGTTTCCTTCAGAGCAAGAAGAATTTTCGAGAGCATATTTCTAAATATGTTATTGAGTTAATTTTATTTTATAAGACACTGCAAAAATATAATTAATCAATATAAGCAAATGTCAGTTACTCAGTCAGTCTGACGGGGCGAGAGAAAGGAGAGTGGGTGTTCCCCAGTCCCTAAACAGCGCTAACCCGTTGTCACACAGTTTTCATCTGACCCCATCCACCTATTCCCTTTGCTGCTTAGAGATTAACGCTTAGTGACTGGCACTGTGGCTCAGCTGACTTGTTTTTCTGCCTATTTCTTCCCTTTTCAGTACATATAATGCATTTAACCTCTTGAGGACCACAGGCTTACACCCCCCTAGTGACCAGGAGATTTTTTACAATTCAGCACTCTGCAGCTTTAACAGTGTGCTGCACGGCCCTACAACTTAGCACACAAATGAATCTTGCTTCCTTTTCTTGCCACCAACAGAGCTTTCTGTTGGTGGCATCTGATTGCTGCTGCAATTGTCATTTTTTAAAATTCATTTTATTCTTGTTGTTTTTTAAAAAAAAATCTGCCTTTTTTTCCCTCCCACCTTCCCTCCCTCCTCCCTGAGATCCAATCAGTGTCCCCGAGATCCAATCACTGTGATCGCCTCTCATAGGCATCAGCCTATGGGAGGGATCAGTCTGTGAGCCACTCGAGGGGACAGCTCAGTGACAGAGCTGTCCCCAGTACAGCGCTGTGCTAGATCGCAGTCCTGTACAAACTAAATAACAGCTCTTTTATAACGCAGACCAATGCACAGTAATACAAAGTCTGTGTGACATTCACAGTGCACACGCTGCGTTGTGTGTAACGTGTAGCAATATTTAGAGAGTTCTGCATGCTGTGCGTTTAGCAATACATTTGCTGCGTTATGTGTGTTGCACATGCTCATTAATGTTTTTTTTTTTTAAATGTAACGCATGCGCTGTTTTCGTTCTATCAGTATGCAACGAAAAAACGTCGTACCAAGAGACACATAACGCAGTGCAAAATAACGTCCAATTTCATAACCTACATGCACTGCGTTAGGGGCATGTTGTGCGACTTTAACGTTGCATCAAACGCAACGTCCCACTGTGAAAGAGGCCTTAAAGTGTCTAAGCTTGAAGGTTTAATTCATGATATAGCAACTAACATAATATAAGATATTTCCGTTGGACAACTTCCTAACCTCTGTATATTTAACTTGGAAAAAAAATGCTTGTCAAAGGGCTAAAAGATGTCATATACAAGTATGAAAATATCACAGATCTAACTATTTCCCATTCAGCTTCAAAATAAAACTTTGTGTGATTCAACATTTAAACAATCAGGCTTGTTTACTTTTACATGAAGAATCAAGTTTTTACTCTTATCCTTCCTGATATGTAGGATGTAAAAGGTGTAATATACAATGAAGCCACCAGATGGCAATATAATACATAAATCTATACTGTATAGTACTAAAATCTATACACAAGACATGACACACAACAGTTATATTGCGCTTTTCTCCTGATGGACTCAAAGCGCTTCAGGGCTGCAGCCACTTAGGGCACGCTCCATGGGTAACCAAGATCATTAAGGCTGGATGGTGTAATGGTTAAGGGCTCTGCCTCTGACACGGGAGACCAGGGTTCGAATCTCGGCTCTGCCTGTTCAGTAAACCAGCACCTATTCAGTAGGAGACCTTTGGCAAGTCTCCCTAACACTGCTACTGCCTATAGAGCGTGCCCTAGTGGCTGCTGCTCTGGCGCTTTGAGTCCGCCAGGAGAAAAGCGCAATATAAGTGTTATTTATCTTGTCTTGTCTCATTAAGGAGCCTTGCCAAAAGACTCCTTACTGTTTTACATACCGGCTGGAGCTGGGATTCAAACCCTGGTCAAGGGCTCAAATCCTACATTAAAGAGGAACTCCTGTGAAAATAATGTAATAAAAAAGGATACATTTTTACAATAACTATGCATAAATGATTTAGTCAGTGTTTGCACATTGTGAAATCTTTCCTCTCCCTGATTTATATACTGACATGTATCACATGGTGACATTTTACTGCTGGCTGGTGATGTAAGTGGAAGGAGATGCTGCTTACTTTTTTGGCAGTTGGAAACAGCTGTTGTTTCCCACAATGCAACAAGGCTCCCACATTGTGATGTCAGTACCTCAGTGCTGTGAGGCGCTGACATCACACTGTGGGAGAGGGTTTACTACAATATCAGCAGTACAACCCTCCCCGGTTATCTATTCGAGAAAAGGAAAAGATTTATCATGGGAAAAGGGGTATCAGCTAGTGATTGGGATGAAGTTCAATTCTTGGTTATGGTTTCGCTTTAAAAGCCTTACCACTACGCTATCCTGTTGATGACACGGGTCAGTTTTTTCAAACCATTATGGTGCATGGGGCATTCAGACAATACGGCGCTGCCATAATCCCCAATGTAATTTGCGGCTAGGGTAGTGCCTACTGAATAATTTTGGTGCCAGGGCCTTCGGCTTAGAAATGGGTTACTATATGGCTAAGCTCCAGACACAGGCGATGGCAGCAGTGGGGGTCGCTAAGAAGGATATGAAGTTTGGCTACTAAGTGGCTGAATTTCAGCTAACGGTGCAGATTAGGTTCAGTCCATCTTCTTTCAGATTTTATCAGATTTGTGATCAAGATGGACTGCTGCAATGTAAAAAATCAGTCATTCTCAACCTATAACTTTTTTGTCCAGAGGGAGAATTGAATGCATGCATAACTGAGGCTTCTATCTAACTGTCTTCTGGCTAGCTTTAAAGTGGAACTCCAGTGAAAATAATGTAATAAAAAAAGTGCTTAATTTTTACAATAAGTATGTATAAATGATTTAGTCACAGTTTGCCCATTGTAAAATATTTTAAATCCCTGATTTATATTCTGATATTTATTACATAGTGACATTGCTACTGCTGGCAAGTGATGTAGCTGGTGCTTGCTGTTTTGGCAGTTGGAAACAGCTGTAAACAGCTATTTCTCACAATGCAACAAGGTTCACAGACAGGAAACTGCCAGGAGTACCACAGTCCTCAGAGTTTCTTGTGGGAGGGGTTTCACCACAATATCAGCCATACAGAGCCCCCTGATGGTCTGTTTGTGAAAAGGAATAGATTTCTCATGTAAAAGGGGGTATCAGCTACTGATTGGGATAAAGTTCAATTCTTGGTCGGAGTTTCTCTTTAAGTGTGGACGAGACAACACAGCTTTTACACAGAAATAATTAATGCATTTTGTTGTGTTGACAGTTGATGGATTTGAAGGAACTGACTTGAATGTTATACTCAGCATATTGAATACAGCATGCTGGACTTTTCTCAGTGCTGTTCTCCTCAGTGTGCTGGTTTAAATAAACATGGTTTGTTTGTACTGGTTATCTATGTCCTGACATTTTAAGTGCTTTGTACCTTGCATTCACCTGTGTTAGATGAAAGGGAACCTTAAAGGCAATGTATATTGTTTTGCATATATGTTATTTAACTTTAATAAGTACATATACAATTTGCATGTACAGTATGTTTGTATTACATCTAAATGTATAAGGAACATACAAAGTACTGAAAAAAATTATTCCAGATTTTAGAACTCTTGCTAGTATGACTACTAAAATTCTGTAAACAGAACAGAGACTTATCGTACTGTCTTGCATGACAGACAATGGACTTTTATTGCTCAAAATGACCATTCACGCTTATTTTGGGTGACAGCTTAATATATGCATCCCCCATCTTATGCAATCAACTTATCTGGGTCAGTTGCAGCTGACCGGGTTCTATATTTTCATATGATTTCTATTGGTTTTTACAACACTGCACATTAAATAACGCACAGATTTTTATTGGTTTTATTTGCTGTGAGTGATCTCCTGTTCCTCCTCCCTGCACTTCTCCGTACAAAACACACAGGTCAGCCAAGCCAAGTGAGAACCAGACAGATTTACACCTAAAAAAATTATGAAGCAACCATTATTTTAGGTGACAAAGTAAATTGTCTTTACAATCTATAACATAGGACTTTATATATTCCTGTTGCCTTTCACCAAAGTGGAACCAACGTCTGCTTGGCAACTAGTTTTTTAGGCCTTTTTATAAAATGTGCTGCTGCTGTGAAATTCAGTTTGCACGGGTGAGACCTTCAAAAAGGCTTCATTTTGAAGTTACGCACCTGCTGCTGTGATCAGTAATTATGCACCCCACCATGCAAGTCCAGGGTGATTGCAGTCAGGCCCCCACCCAGGTCTCCCCCTAACCTTATAGTGGCCCATGTAGCCTCTGCAAAGTTTTTGGCAGTATAACAACTAATCTGTCCTGGCTGGGGGGAGACTGGGGAGGGGGGAAGAGGACTCGGAGGTCCTGGGGGTTGGTGTGAAAATTTGACAGTTACAAAGCAGCCCCTAATGCTGCTTGGGGGGTGTCTGTCGAGAGTATTTCTGTCAGGGGGGCCCCCAGGATAATTTTGCCTGGGTGCCCCATTGTAACTAGAACCAGCCTTGAGCATGTTAGTTTGCAACCTCTTGTGTCAATCTGCAGCTATGGTGTAGATCGCCTGCTTTTTGGAAGACAGTGGCTCCTGGCATCCTATGTACCATTCTGTGATCCTGCCCAGTGTCGTTTCTTGGGCAGGGCGACTGTCCTGGGCGCAGTCCGGCAAGCAGAAGAACCCCCTTCTTCGCAGGCAGAAGGATATAACTGCTAGGGATAAAAACAAGGAACACCAAGAGCCCCAATAGTGTAATATGTACTGGTAAATGGTTACTAGATAGAGTAAATATTAATACTCACAAACCAGGGTTACCATTAGGCAACCACTGTAACAGCAGGTAGGGAGATTTTCCTGACCCCACTCAGGAATAAGAAGTAGCTCTCTGTAGATGAGAAAAAGGGGGTTCAACCCTCCACCCAGGGTGGACTCAATATTATGCAGGAGAACAGAGGTGCCAAAAGGATAAAAGGAAGCTAAATGAGCTTAAAAAATAAATTCTTGGTAAATAGAGGAGGTAGTGGTGGACCTACCTCCTCCAAGTAGACACACAACGACTGTAGTAAAGACAGTCAATATATTTTATTTATGAACTCCAAATATGCAATGCGTTTCGCAGGTCGCACCTCTGTGAGGTGCCTGGCTCTTCTACTGACCACATATGCTATTGCTCCGTTGTTGTTGCCTGATGAAGCGGGATAAAATATATTGACTGTCTTTACTACAGTCGTTGTGTGTCTACTTGGAGGAGGTAAGTCCACCACTACCTCCTCTATTTACCAAGAATTTGTTTTTTTAAACTCATTTAGCTTCCTTTTATCCTGTTGGCGCCTCTGTTCTCCTGCATAACTGCTAGGGAGCTGGTGACAAACAAATAAAAGAAGATTAACAGCGCAATCACCTTCCTTGACTCCTCCTGGGATGCCTGCACTTCGACGTCAAGTAATCATCATGTCACCACCACGTGATGACACATGATGTCCAGTAGTGGTACTGCAGGCTCTCAGTGTGCAGCACCCATGGGGTAGTCGGCTTTCTGGGCTCTCTTTATCTGTGTGTTTTCCTGGTCCCTACTACCTCCTGGATGAGTGGCTGGTCACCAGTAAGTAGGCAGATCTACTTGTGACCTGTGGCT
Source organism: Hyperolius riggenbachi (assembly GCF_040937935.1). Classification (NCBI taxonomy): domain Eukaryota; kingdom Metazoa; phylum Chordata; class Amphibia; order Anura; family Hyperoliidae; genus Hyperolius; species Hyperolius riggenbachi. The sequence continues at coordinate 329,105,727 of NC_090649.1, read as the reverse complement.
GTGTGACTGCCCCTAAAGAGTAAGGGTTCGCGAGTCCATGGGGGTGAGGGGAAATGGGGCGCTATTTTTACACCCTTACCCTGAAATTCAGCCTAGATACTGCCCTGATTCCGCCCTCAGCCTGTCAATGCGTTGCATGCTGTCGCTTTTTATAAGACAGTAGATTTGATTCCTAGAAACTGTGATAGCTTCTACTGGTAAGATAGCTTCTACTGGTGCAGTGTAAAGGGTATTATTGCATCATTCATGATAGCAGTGGAATTTAATGGACACATTTTTTTACTATAATATTATTAATATAATACTGGTAATATTTCTGTATTTACTTCAACTTTGACATATTTTGTACAGACTTCTGTTCTATCATGGGTGATGCCAAGCAAAGGCCATTTTGCCTTGTAGTATAAAGCAAGAAGGCTCTTCAAGGTGTTCACCTGAAAAAGAGAGGTTCCCCCTCCAGTAAAACTGGGATACAGGTGGTTAACAAGGCCCCCCCCCCCCTCTATAAAATTACATACCTTAACAGATATTGCCCTGCTAAATTCAATTCAATTTGGCATGAATGGATTAAGATCCATGCCCCAGATTAGATAGTCGTCAGCTCATAGCCACTTACCCATCTAAACAGTCAGAACCAGGCAGGCTGTTACCTCCCATCCCTTTCATTCTTTTCCCTCTTATCTTTTACTTCTCACTCACCTCTTTTTCTCCCTTTTGTCTTTTCCTCCCTAGCTCTTCTTCCCCTCTTCTTTTTCTTTCTTCTAGTTAAGTGTCTTATCCTCAATTAACATCCATTGGTTTGAGTAAAGTGAGGACGATAGTGCCTACTTGTAGGCTATAATCTTTTACTTCCATGTTCCGTTCTCAGCATATCTCAGAAGTTAATGGAACTGTCATTGTTATGTTTTGCAAAATGTTGTCTATATTTCAACCTTGTACACCCTCCGTGATGCTTGTTATTGTATCTGCATTCTTTTGGGTATGCATCACTATAAACTGTGTATGTTCTCTCTTTTTCTATGTGACCAATAAGATTTCATTGTTAAAAAAGAGAGGTTCAGCTCTTTGGTTTTATGCTGGGCATACACTGCTCGTTTTTGAGCCATTAAGATGACTCGATAGATAATTTCCGACATGTCAGATCTCCCGCTCGATCGTTTAGCCGCTTGATTCCGGATTGAAGTGAATGCAAAAAGATAAGGAAAATGAGTGGACGATAAGAGAATTGACTGTGGAATCGAGTGACGAAACGATCGAGCGGGAGAATTGAGCATCAAAATCGAGCCGTGTAGGCCAAGCATTCATTTTCTTAAAGGGATTCAGGTTTTTTTCTTCCTCTACCGGAAGCCTCACTCAATTTTATTCTGGGACGTCCCCTCTAATGGTTTTCTTATAGCCACTTATGGGGATAGTTGTGGTGGGGTTCAATTAATAAATAAACAAACCTGCAAAATCACTCAACAATACTGGTTAGGGGTTTGAAAGACATCCACACAATTGGGCATGAATCACAAAGCTTTTTCACCTGTTTTCCTGTTTTCACCTTATCTGTGTTACTTTTTTAGGCTAAAAATATAATATAATTAAGGCAAGAAAAGTAATATTGAAATAAAGTTAATCAGGAACAAATTACTTTGAGTGATTATTTTGCTTGCAAATATGCTGAAAGGTTATTTTCATCACTTACTGTAGGTGATAAATACAGTGGGATGCGAACGTTTGGGCAACCTTTGTTAATCGTCATGATTTTCCTGTATAAATCATTGGTTGTTACCATAAAAATTGTCAGTTGAATATATCACATAGGAGACACACACAGTGATATTTGAGAAGTGAAATTAAGTTTATTGGGTTTACAGAAAGTGTGCAATAAATGTTTAAACAAAATTAGGCAGGTGCAAATATTTGGGCACCACAAAAAAGAAATGAAATCAATGTTCAGTAGATCCTCCTTTTGCAGAAATTACAACCTCTAAACACTGTCTGTAGGTTCCAATGAGAGTCTGGATTCTGGTTGAAGGTATTTTGGACCATTCCTCTTTACAAAACATCTCTTGTTCAATCAGGTTTGATGGCTTCTGAGCATGGACAGCTCTCTTTAACTTACACCACAGATTTTCAATTATATTCAGGTCTGGGGACTGAGATGGCCATTCCAGAACATTGTACTTGTTCCTCTGCAATGATTTTGAGCAGTGTTTAGGGTTGATGTCTTGTTGAAAGATCGAGCCCCGGCGCACCTTCAGCTTTGTCACTGATTCCTGGACATTGGTCTCCAGAATCTGCTGATACTGAGTGGAATCCATGCGTCCCTCAACTGTAACAAGATTCCCAGTCCCTGCACTGGCCACACAGCCCCACAGCATGATGGAACAACCACCATATTTGACCCTAGGTAGCAGGTGTTTTTCTTGGAATGCTGTGTTCTTTTTCCTATGTGCATAACGCCCCTTGTTATGGCCAAATAACTCAATTTTAGTTTCATCAGTCCACAGCACCTTATTCCAAAATGAAGCTGGCTTGTCCAAGTGTGCTTTAGCATACCTCAAGCGGCTCTGTTTGTGCTGTGGGATGGAGAAAAGGCTTCCTCTGTATCGCTCTAGCATACAGCATCTTCTTGTGTAAAGTGCGCCGAATGGTTGAACGATGCACAGTGACTCCATCTGCAGCAAGATGATGTTGTGGGTCTTTGGTGCTGGTCTTTGGGTTGACTCTGACTGTTGTCACCATTTGTTGCTTCTGTTTATCCGAAATTTTTCTTGGTCTGCCACTTCAAGCCTTAACTTGAACTGAGCCTGTGGTCTTCCATTTCCTCAATATGTTCCTTACTCTCAAAAGCAAATATCTCCATGCACATACTCTACGAAAAAAAAAGCTTTGTTTAGGGGTGAGTTTCCTATCATTGTTCTTTTGTAATAAACTGTAGTTCATGCTTTTTGTTTGAAAGAAGTCCCAACTATTGTTAAAAACTTGAAATGGTGGATAAAACTCACAACATATAGAAAGGAATTGTATGATATAATATTGTTTTTATTATCAATAATCTTGTCCATTTGGATTGCTTCTTTGAATTAAGATATTGTACAGTTTTAATTTTGTATGTTATATTGGCCACTGCTGACTTGACCTTACCCTGTAGCTTCTCACACCTAAATGTTTCAGTGAAACTGTTAGCATGCATGTCTTATAATCAACAGAACAGGTAAAAAAACATTTTCACTTTAAAGGGAACCTTAACTGTGGCAGGAAAAAAAGCTTCACTTATCTGGGTGTTCCTCCGGCCCCCTGAAGACGTTCAGTGCCCGCGCCGGGACAAATCGATCCTTGGTCCCCTGGAGGCGGCCAGTTTCACTTACACCTCTGCGCCTGTGCAGCCCTAGGCACTCGCTCACGGTCACGTTGCCAGTGCAGACCTGCACATGCACAGTATCCTGTACTGCACATACGCAGGATGGTGACAGCAACATGAGCGTGAATAAGGGTGTGTGTGGCCAGGGCCACACAGGCAAAGTGGCGAAAACGAAATTGCCCGCCTGCATCACAGGCTCGTACAGGTAAGTCCCTTACATGTTGCCTGGCTAAGTAAGTAATGGGCTTAAGCTGTTAGCAACAATTTTAGACTAGAGTTTCAGATCACTATTGATCAGGGAAACTTTACTTTAACTTTCAAATAATATTTGATATTTTTCTTTCTTAACCACTTGCCAACCGTCTACTGCAGATTGGCGGCGGCAAAGTGGCAGCCCCAGGACCACGTAACGCAGAATGGCGTCGGGTCCTGGGGGAGGGAATTGCGGGCGATCGCGCGCGCATACTGCGCGCGCATTGTGGCATTAGGCTCCGCCCGCATGCGACGTCAACCCGCCAGCCAATTAGCAGCGCCGGCGGGTTGCAACTTTTTCAATTAACCAATAGAAAGCGTATAATACGCTTTGTTAGGTAAACAAAGGGTATTATACACGCTGCCTCCTCCCTGGTGGTCACAGCGCTCGATCGACCACCAGAGAGGAAGGCAGCACTGTGAGTCAGCAGCACACACACTGATCCTGCCCCCCCTGCACACTGATCGCCCACCGCACCCATCAGACCCCCCCCTGCCCACCCCCTGACAGCACTGTTTGCACCCAATCACCCCCCTAATCACCTATCAATCACCCCCCTGTCACTATCTGTCAATGCTATCTTTTAGATCAGGTCCTAAACTGCCCCCTGGGGGCGCCTGATCACCCCCCCCACACCCTCAGATCCTCCCCAGACCCCCCCCCGTGTACTGTATACAGCTATTCTCCCCTGTAATCACCTGTCAATCACCTGTCAATCGCCCGTCAATCACCCATCGATCACCCCCTGTCATCACCTGTCACTGCCACCCATCAGATTAGACCCTAACCTGCCCCTTGCAGGCATCTGATCACCCACCCACACGCTCAGATCGCCCACAGACCCACCCTCAGAACACCTCCCAAGTGCATTGTTTACATCTGTTTTCTCCTCTAAACACCTACTGATCACCCATCAATCACGCCCTGTCACTACCTGTCACTGCTACCCATCAGATCAGTCCCTAATCTGCCCCTTTTGGGCACCCAATCACCCGCCCACCCCCTCAGATTGCCCTGAGACCCCCTCTGATCAACTTGCCAGTGCATTGCTTGCATATATTCTACCCTGTAATTACCTTCTGATCACCTATCAATCACCCCGTCACCCCCTGTCACTGCTACCCATCAGATTAGACCCTAATCTGCCCCTTGCGGGCACCCAATCACCCACCCGAACCCTCAGATCGCCCACAGACCCCCCCCCCCCCCGGCCAGTGCATTGCTTGCGTATATTCTCCCCTGTAATTACCTACTGATCACCTATCAATCACCCCGTCACCACCTGTCACTGCGGGCTACTGATCACCCTCCCCCCTGCCCTTAGATCTCCCTCTGATCACTCCACCCTGCCAGAGATCACCCCCCTGCCATTGTGTACATCTAATCTCCTGTCTGTAACGCTTGATTGTGCTTTGATTGGCTCCAATTGTGTGAATTGCCCTGACTGACTTAGATTGTCCCTCGATTGGTTTTTTGATTGTTCTGTGATTGGCTTTGATTGTCCTGTGATTTGGTTCGATTGTCCCGTGATTGGTTTCAATTGTCCCGTGATTGGTTTTCGATTGTCCCGTGACTGGTTTTCGATTGTCTCGTGATTGGCTTTGATTGCCCCGTGATTGGCTTTGATTGCGCTGATTGGCTGTGATTGCCCTCTAATCACTCTTATTGGCTCTAATTGTGTTGTAATTGCCTTGATTGCCCCCTAATCACCCCCCCCCCCCAGTCACTATCCTAGTGATCTAAAAACAGTGTTTTTAGTATCACTAGTGTTAACAGTTAGGCCAGTTAGCTAGGCCCCTGTGTTAGTGTCAGTTAGCGCTCAGCCCACCGCACCACAGTCACTAATTAGTCGCTGATTAGCGTCATCACTGTCGCTAATCAGCATTGGTACTATATAGTATCTGTAAGTGATCATTACTGATCGCACACAGACCTATATTGGGGTCACTAGGATCCACTAAAAACGCAGTGTTTGCCGATCAGGCCTGATCGTTCGCCTGCACTTGCGTTCAGCCCGCCCCACCGCAGTGACAGAATTTTTTTTTTCTGATCACTGCAAAAAACACCGTACAATAGCTGTGGCACTGTAAAGATCAGTTTTGATTTTTTTTTTTTTTTTCAAAACTCAGTGACCACAGCTTTCTGCTCCGCAAGTACTCCCTTTTGCTAGGTAGGTGCTCTTTTTTCCTTGGTAGTCTCAGAGGAATACCCCCTAAATTTAGCAGCCCACCATGGCAAGAAAGGGGTATTCCGATGAGGAGGTGTACAGGTACATGGCCCAGTTGGATGAGGACAATTGGGACGTCTCATCTGACGAATCTTCTGGGTCAGAGCACGAACCTGTGGACAGCAGTGGCTCGCTGACCGATAGCGATAACGAGGTTGAGGTCCCGGCTAGAGCCAGGCGTACCACACCCCATGTCACTGGACCACAGGTGGCGCAGGATCTGTCTCAAGGGCAGCAGAGTGGTGCTAGCGCTGGTCTGAGGTTTCATGGTGAGGCATACAACAGCAGCGCAGCATCTCCTGGACCTAGCACCAGTACTTCCGTAGACCCTGGTGAAGTGGTGAGCACCAGAATGGAAGTTGAAACTGCTTCGGTAGCACGTGCATTAAGACCCGAGTCGCAGCCACCAAGAAAACGGGCCCGTACTACCCATAGTCTTCCAGAGGTGCTGGCAAATCCCAATTGGCAATCCCCTGGTTCCGCCGCACCCGTACTGCCCCCTTTCACCGCCCAGTCTGGAGTCCAGGTGGAGACAGATAATCTAGGAACGGCCCTAGACTTTTTTCATCTGTTCTTCACCGAGGATCTCTACGACTTAATTGTGGCTGAGACCAACCGTTATGCCACACAATACATCACCGACAACCCGGATAAGTACTATGCCCAGGCTTACCGGTGGAAACCACTCCAAGTTTCCGAACTTAAAACTTTTTTGGGCCTTCTCCTTAACATTGGTCTAGTCAAATTAAATGTATTGCGGTCTTATTGGTCTACGCGCCCAATATATCACCTGCCCATGTTCTCTGCTGTCATGTCCAGGACACGATTTGAGATGATCCTGCGCTTCCTGCACTTCAATGACAACACAAACTGTCATCGAAGTGACCACCCTGCTTATGACCGGCTCCACAAAATTCGGCCTCTCATAGACCGCATGTCATCAAAATTTGCAGATGCTTATACCCCTGAACAGCACATCTGTGTAGACGAGTCCCTCATACATTTTACCGGGCGCCTTGGCATCAAACAGTACATCCCAAGCAAGCGCGCCCGGTATGGGGTGAAACTGTATAAGCTCTGTGAAAGGGCCACAGGCTATACTTATGGTTTTAGGGTCTATGAGGGAAAAGACTCAAAATTGGAGCCGGTCGGATGCCCTGACTACCTGGGGAGCAGTGGCAAGATGGTGTGGGACTTGGTGTCACCTTTGTTCCAGGAGGGGTACCATCTTTATGTGGACAACTTCTACACAAGTGTGGCCCTCTATCAGCATTTAAAGATAAAAGGGATCCGCTGCTGTGGCACCGTGCGGCCTAGTCGCCGGGGCTTCCCCCAACGGCTTGTTAGTACCCGGCTTGCACGGGGGGAGAGGGCTGCCTTGTGTACAGATGACCTGCTCGCGGCGAAATGGAAGGACAAGAGGGACGTTTACCTTCTGTCCACCATTCACACAGACACGACAGTCCAAATTCAACGGGCAACTGAGGTCACTGAGAAACCCCTCGCCGTCCACGACTATAATGCTTACATGGGAGGGGTGGACTTCAATGACCAGATGTTAGGGCCCTATTTAGTTTCCCGCAAAACCAGACGCTGGTATAAAAAAGTGTCTGTTTATCTAGTTCAATTGGGTATTTACAACAGCTTTGTTCTCTACAGTAAGGCTGGGAGAACTGGAGCGTTCCTTAAATTCCAGGAAGACATCGTTATGGAACTCCTGTATCCAGGAGGTGCCGTGGCCCGACCCCAAAATGCAGTTAGCCGGCTGCATGAAAGGCACTACGCCTTTCCCATTACGAGTGCCCCAAATCAACGCACCCCAAGAAAACGTTGTCGTGTCTGCAGCAGGGCTGGAACAAGGCTTGACACCTCTGTTTACTGTCCCATGTGTCCTGACCAGCCTGGCCTATGCCTAGGGGAGTGTTTCCAGAGGTATCATGAGCAGATACACTTTTAGAGAGTAGGGAACGCCAGACATAGCAGTAGGCACACAAGGGTCTCTGTGCTATTTCACACTGGCGTGATGCGTTAGGGAAAATTGCCTAGCGAAAGTCACACTTTGCATTCCCCCCCTACGCCGGAAGTGCTTGACTTAACGCTAGTGCATGCCTATGTTACTGCGTGGCTTCTGCGGCAATTTGGGTCGGCCCGGAAGTCATGTTAGTGTACGGCGACGCAGTTACTTACTAGGCCGAATGCGATTACTGTCGAATGCTACTCTAGCGGTATTCCCTGAAGGTCTGTTTGGGGCGATGCGGTGCGCGTGACCCACCGGATACGCCAATATGCAGTGTGAACCCAGACATCAGGTTTCCAGAGACCCTAATACACAGTGCTGCCAGAAACCTCTCCTTTCACTTGGGACAAAGTGCATAATGTACTTCGCCACATCTCTGTGCGATTTGCACTTTGCACATTGTCCCATGGGGGACGAGAGGTTTGTCCTCAGAAAGGTAAGAAAAAAAAAACAAACAAAAAAAAACAGGTAAGCAAAAGAGTTAATGTTTGGTTCCCAATGTTAATGTTTGGGTTAAAAATGTTCATTAAAGTTTATAAAAGTTGATGTTAATGAAGTTATTTCTTTGCTGCTTGCTTGTTTTTTGTGTGTGTTTTTCTCTCTTTTTTCCATCCTTTACCCTTCCAGGTGGACTGACCGACCAACCGACCAACCAGCTGCAGCACTGATGGTGCATCCTGACAGAAGCATTGTGTGTCTGTCAGATTACACACAAGTCGGTGCATGCAGCGCTGCAGGACGAGATTTCTCCTCCGCAGTAAAAAAGATACGTTTGCTGAGGCATATGAGCTGTGGGGCGGTGTTGGAGCTCCTATGCTTTGGCAAGCACTTTGTATCAAAAAAGAACTCTGGCAATGATTTGTTCATCCACATAGATCGGTGTGAATGGATAAATCGGCTTTGCCAGGGCATACGAGCTGAGTGGGTGGACGTTTTTTGGGTAGCAGCTCCTATGTCCTGGCAGACGCCTTCCCCTTTTTTTTTCACATTTTTTTGGCAGATATTTTTTCATCCACATTGATTGATTGATTGTTTGACTGTCATTTTTCCTTTCAGCCCGGAGTGCATTACCCGTATGCCCAATATAAGGAGTATAGCAGAAACTCCTAATACTGGCCATACATGTAATGATTGCAGAGACCCTAAAATGCCAAAACAGACCCCACGAATGATGAAATTTTGGAAAGAGGACACCCCAAAGTATTCCGTGAGGTGCATGGTGAGTTCATAGAATATTTTATTTTTTGTCACAAGTTAGCAGAAATTGTTGTATGTTTTTTTCACAAAATGTCATTTTCCGCTCACTTATGACAAAAATAAAATTTTCTATGAACTCACCATGCCCCTAATGGAATACCTTGGGGTGTCTTCTTTCCAAAATGGGGTCATTTGTGGGGTTTGTTCAGTCCTGGCATGTGGGGGGGGGGTGCTAAATTGTGAGCCCCCCTGTAAAGCCTAAAGGTGCTCATTGGACTTTGGGCCCCTTTGCGCAACTAGGCTGCTAAAAAAGTGTCACACATGTGGTATTGCCATACTCAGGAGAAGTAGTATAATGTGTTTTGGGGTGTATTTTTACACATACCCATGCTGGGTCGGAGAAATAGCTCTGTAAGTGGACAATTGTGTGTAAAAAAAAAAATCAAAAAATTCTCATTTACAGAGATATTTCTCCCACCCAGCATGGGTATGTGTAAAAATACACCACAAAACAAATTATACTACTTCTCCTGAGTACGGCGATACCTCATGTGTGGCACTTTTTTGCACCCTAACTGCGCTAAGGGGCCCAAAGTCCAATGAGTACCTTTAAGATTTCACAGGTCATTTTGCGACATTTGGTTTCAAGACTACTCCTCATGGTTTAGGGCCCCTAAAATCCCAGGGCAGTATAGGAACCCCACAAGTGACCCCACTTTAGAAAGAAGACACCCCAAGGTATTCAGTTAGGAGTATGGTGAGTTCATAGAAGATTTTATTTTTTGTCACAAGTTAGCGGAAAATGACACTTTGTGAAAAAAAAACAATTAAAATCAATTTCCGCTAACTTGTGACAAAAAAAAAATCTTCTATGAACTCGCCATACTCCCAACGGAATACCTTGGGGTGTCTTCTTGCTAAAATGAGGTCATTTGTGGGGTTCCTATACTGCCCTGGCATTTTAGGGGCCCTAAACTGTGAGGAGTAGTCTTGAAACCAAATGTCGCAAAATGACCTGTGAAATCCTAAAGGTACTCATTGGACTTTGGGCCCCTTAGCGCAGTTAGGGTGCAAAAAAGTGCCACACGTGGTATCGCCGTACTCAGGAGAAGTAGTATAATGTGTTTTGGGGTGTATTTTTACACATACCCATGCTGAGTGGGAGAAATATCTCTGTAAATGGACAATTGTGTGTAAAGAAAAATCAAAAAATTGTAATTTACAGAGATATTTCTCCCACCCAGCATGGGTATGTGTAAAAATACACCCTAAAACACATTATACTACTTCTCCTGAGTATGGCGGTACCACATGTGTGGCACTTTTTTGCAGCCTAACTGCGCTAAGGGGCCCTAAGTCCAATGAGCACCTTTAGGCTTTACAGGGGTGCTTACAATTTAGCACCCCCCAAAATGCCAGGACAGTAAACACACCCCACAAATGACCCCATTTTGGAAAGTAGACACTTCAAGGTATTCAGAGAGGAGCATAGTGAGTCCGTGGCAGATTTCATTTTTTTTGTCGCAAGTTAGAAGAAATTGAAACTTTTTTTTTTTCCTTTTTTTTGTCACAAAGTGTCATTTTCCGCTAACTCGTGACAAAAAATAAAATCTTCTATTAACTCACCATGCCTCTCAGTGAATACTTTGGGATGTCTTCTTTCCAAAATGGGGTCATTTGGGGGGTATTTATACTATCCTGGAATTTTAGCACCTTATGAAACATGACAGGTGCTCAGAAAAGTCGGAGATGCTTCAAAATGGGAAAATTCACTTTTTGCACCATAGTTTGTAAACGCTATAACTTTTACCCAAACCAATAAATATACACTGAATGTTTTTTTTTTAATCAAAGACATGTAGCAGAATAACTTTCGTGCTCAAATGTATAGGAAATTTTACTTTATTTGAAAAATGTCAGCACAGAAAGTTAAAAAAGTCATTTTTTTGCCAAAATTCATGTCTTTTTTGATGAATATAATAAAAACTAAAACTCGCAGCAGCAATCAAATAGCACCAAAAGAAAGCAGTATTAGTGACAAGAAAAGGAGGTAAAATTCATTTTGGTGGTAGGTTGTATGACCGAGCAATAAACCGTTAAAGCTGCAGTGGTCTGAATGGAAAAAAAGGCTCTGGTCCTTAAAGAGACACTGAAGCGAAAAAAAAAAATATGATAGAATGAATTGGTTGTGTACTATGAATAATTACTAGATGATTAGCAGCAAAGAAAATATTCTCATACTTTTATTTTCAGGTATATAGTGTTTTTTCTAACATTGCATTATTCTATAATATGTGCAGATTACACAACATTCAGCATTCAAAATGATTCTTTCAGAGCAGTCTGTGAAGTAATGACATCTCCTCTGGGAGAGGAAAAGTAAATAGTCCAGGAACAGTTAAGATAATAAAAGTCAGATAACAGCCCTCTCCACGACTAACTTAAGGTAGCCATACACTGGTCGATTTGCCATTAGATCGACCAGCTGACAGATCCCTATCTGATCGAATCTGATCAGAGAGGGATCGTATGGCTGCCTTTACTGCAAACAGATTGTAAATCGATTTCAGCCTGAAACGGATCACAATCTGTTGAGCTGCTCCTGCCGCCTGTGCCCCCTCCCCTATACATTACCTGACGCTGGCTCCCGGGCGTCTTCTCCGCGCTGCACCGCACCGCTCTGTTTTTGCTCCATCCCGGCGCTTCCTGTGTCACTCCGTGACCAGGAAGTTCAAATAGAGCGCCCTCTATTTGAACTTCCTGGTCATTGCAGTGACATAGGAAGCGCCGGGATTGAGCCGGAACAGAGCGGTGCAGCGCTGAGAAGACGCCCGGGAGCCAGCGTCGGGTAATGTATACCGGATCGGCCGCCGCTAGCGACGCGCACCCTACCCGCGGGCGATCGAGGGTAATTTCCCGCATGGCGCGATCGACGGACCGATCCGAATTTCGGGAGGAAATCAGATCGGCTGGTGCGTTTAGCGCAAACGATTGGCAGCAGATTCGATCCCAGGATCGAATCTGCTGTCGAAACGGCCACGAATCGGGCCAGTGTATGGCCACCTTTAGTCGGAGAGCTTCATGGCTTGTTTGCATAGAGATAACAACTGGAGTTTCTCCACTCTTGCTGTACTGGAAACAATTAGACTGATGTATCTGATCTTAATGTTTTATGTCTTAGCTGTACTACACATACAAATCATAATATCATAATTTTTTTTTCACTTCAGTGTCTCTTTAAGGGGTTTTATGACTGCAGTCCTTAAGTGGTTAAAGAGACACGGAAGCGAAAAAAATTATATCATGAATTGGTTGTATAGTACGGATAATTACTAGAACATTAGTAGAGAAGAAAATATTCTCATATTTTTATTTTCAGTTATATAGTGTTTTTATAACATTGCTTAATTCTCTAATATTTGCTGTTTACACATTACTCAGCATTCTAAATGATTTTACAGAGCAGGCCAGTGAACTATTGACCTGTTCTCTGCAGAGAAAAAAAATACAGTGACTGACAGTTGAGATAACAAGCTTCAGAAGACAGAGCTCTCTGTGACTTTGAAAGTCATGAAGCTCAATTGCTCTTTTGCATAGATAACAACTGGAGTTTCTTAACTCTTCCTATACTGGAAACAATATTAGACGTCTGTCTCTGCTCCTAATGTTTTATTGCTTAGCTGTACTACACATACAAATCATTAAATCATCATTTTCTTTTCGCTTCAGTGTCTCTTTAAGAAGAATTAAATAAGACATATTAAATAAGAGATATGAAGAAGAAATATTAAAGAAATATGTGCCTAGAGCTACTCATCAGGTGCAGAATTTACCCCCTTGTAATGTTTAGAAGAGGCATACTAAATAGGGGAGAATCAGATAATTAATGATTTCTTTTAGAAGGAATATCCCATTACCATCCAGTCTAGGCTTTTTTGAGGCTTTAACTTGTTTGAGAACAGTAGAAATGTTGCTCTCTGTGAAGGTGCAGTCAGATTTTCAAATGGAGTGGTCTCTAATTGTGGTAGAGAACATGAAACTCCCCCAAAAAGAGGATGCTAAGTATATGTTTCTGCTGCCTATTTCCTAAGAGTAGCTTTTCATTAAAGCACCCCCAGCATGTTGAGAATTTATTTAGGGGAATTTGTTGCTTTTTCCTCATACATGTAATTGTTATATGCCTAAGTTTTTACACTAATAACAAATCTAGTTTATTGCCTTTGAGATAATACAGATGATAAAACTTCTGAAGCTCTTGAGGTATATATACAGTTATTAGATTATTCAATTTATCTTTCAAATCTGGCAACTTAGACAGTGTCTCTGGAGAGTGTCATCTTTGATGAAATTTTATTAAGTTTTTTCCTTTTGGAGACAGTTGATTTGGCTTGAGGCTTCTCTCTGCAGTCTCGAGGCCTGTGCCGTAATGTGCCATACTGAAACCCTTAAAGGAGACACAAAAGGTTAAGGTATCTTCCAGACCATTATTGGAGTTCTTTTTAAGTAGCTGGTCACTCCATTTCCCTGGACTGTAGCCCAGGAGAGAAGCTTAGATTGATAAAGTGGCTACTTTATTACCTAACCATGAGTTTGGCATGTAGTCAGTATTAGTAATTGCAGAGAATATATTTATGCTGCTAAGCATAAAGTCTATGTAAAGTTCAATATATAGCCAGAACACACTGCCAATCTTTTTTTATTGTTCGCGACCCAGCTGACAAACGTCTAAGAAAAGTCTATGCAGAATGATGTGTTGCGTATTGCAGTGAAACCGGAATATGTGTCACCAAGGAATGGGAGGCTCTCCATCATTCTATGGGAGATCATTCATTCATTCAGGAGCACAGAGTTTTAACTCTCTGGTATTGTTTTGTAAATGGCCAGAACCCATTCTGTTTTGTTTGTCTAGATTGGCAGGCAGCAGAGACAGCTTTGATATGAGCGGGTTAGGGTGGCCATACACTGGTCGATTTGCCATCAGATCGACCAACAGATAGACCCCTCTCTGATTGAATCTGATCAGAGAGGGATCGTATGGCTGCCTTTACTGCAAACAGACTGTGAATCAATTTCAGCATGCAACCAATCACAATCTGTGGAGCTGCCGTCCCCCCCCCCCCCCACACACACACACACACCAGCTATACATTACCTGATCCGGTGCTCCAACAATCTAACCTACACTGTCGAACTAGCCTACATCCCATAGACTTTTACTATCCCCTCCCCCAACCCTAACCCTAACCCTCCTGGTATACGTTTGATAGTGAATGTAGGCTGATTCGATGTGTAGGTTATTACGTCGGAACACCGGCCGGCGCGAGTCCCCTGGTCTCCGTTGTCTTATTCTCCGCTGGGCTCCGGGTTTCGGACCGGCTGGCTTCACTTCCTGTCCGGGGAAGTTTAAACAGTAGAGGGCGCTCTACTGTTTAAACTTCCTGCAGGGACAGGAAGTAGCCAGCAGGAACCCGGAACCTAGCGGAGAAGAGATAGCGGAGACCAGGGGACTTGTGCCGCCCTGATCAGGTAATGTGTTGCCGCTAGCGTCGGTCGACCGGCATTCGAATGCCGCTATTGACGCACTCCTGACCCGCCGGCGATTGAGGGAAATCTTCCGCACGGACAGCATGATAGAAAACGTCGGGAACGATCGATTTCGGACGGAAATTGATTGTTCGGTCAGCGTTTGCGCAACAATTTCACAGCCGATTCGATCACAGTGATCGAATCGGCTGTATATCGGCGGAAAAAATTGGTAAGTGTATGGGCCTATGTGGAAATGCATGGAACTATGTGGAAATCCCATGAATCCTAATTATTTCATGGTGCTTAAATCAACTCAGATACCTCTGACAATAGCCTAAGAGGAGTTTCATTTAATTTGCACCATTCTCAAAAAAAGTAGGATTTTATTTTATCTTCAATGTACTTTTTGTCTTACTCTGCTTAGACAAGATTTTCATGTACCTGGTCTTGGTCTAGCATTGTAAGCAATATTAAGTATGATTTGATTGGGAGCATGATTGACATACTGTATGTATCCTATGCCTGTTCCTTTACTCCAAAATTGTGAAACAAATATATTATGCCACAGACCCAATCCCTACTGAATTTCTGCCACTCATCTCAACCACCTCTCCTCCTCTGAGGTTGCTCCTCTTTGTCAGACCCTCCTCTGGCTGGTAATTTCTCAAAAAAAAACTAGTTCGAACTCCTAACCGTATGTTACAAAGCTCACCATGAGCTCCTCCCCCCATATATTTCCTAACTAATTTACATATATCATCCTTTCACTCTGCACATGAAACCCTCCTATTTTCTACTTTGATCACTTCTCTCACTGTTTCATCCAGGACTTCTTATGAGCTTTTTACCTTTCTTTGGAACTCTCATGTACAGCATTTCTGTTAAGGTCCGAGCCTTTAACCTTTTGCCGACCGCATCACGCCGATGGGCTCTGTTTTGCAGGAGATCGCGCGCAGGCTGCGCGCGCATCTCCTGCTTGCCCGCCTTCAGTCTCTGAGCGGCTATTGCCACTAGGAAGACTGTTAGACGGTGTGATCGCCGTCTATTTAGACTGTGCAGCGCTGCAATCAGCAGCAGCGCTGCACTGGGGACAGCCGTGTGACACGGCTGTTCCCCTGGGGGACAAGAGAGCGATCGGCTCTCATAGGCAGAAGCCTATGACAGCCGATCGCCGTAATTGGCTGGCTGGAGGGAGGGAGGGGTTTAAAGAAACAGTTTGTTTTTTTCCAAAAACACGGAACAATAATATTTACTATAAAAAAAATAAACATGGGGGGAGCGATCAGACCCCACCAACAGAGAGCTCTGTTGGTGGGGAGAAAAGGGGGGGGGGGGGGAATCACTGGTGTGCTGCGTTGTGCGGACCTGCAGCTTGGCCTTAAAGCTGCAGTGGCCAATTTTACTCAAAATGGCCTGGTCATTAGGGGGGTTTAGCCCTGCAGTCCTCAAGAGGTTAAACCTTCGAGCACATACTTAAATTGCACCTCTTCTGACAAACATATGATCTGTCATAGTTCCCTGTCAGACACACATCCATATCTACACCAGATAGCAAAAGACTTGCTGCCTCATCCGTTAGTTCCTTCACTATCTTACCTAATGTTTTCTACCCTCCTTTATATTGTAAGCCTGCAAGGGGAGGACCAGGGCTGGTTTTAGACTTATTGCCGCCTGAAGCAACATCTTGTGACGATGCCCCCCCTCCCCCGACATGTGTGTGCAAAGTAGGACTGGAGAGGAGAGACACATTGGGCTGTGCATTACAGACACTGGCTCTATGCTTACCTCCCTCTGCTTCCTCCAAGACAGCATCTCTTCCCTACTGGCCTGCTGCATCTGATCCCCAGGATGTCAGGTATGTGCTGTACAGGTGCTGCATAACTCACCAGCTCTCAGCAGATTAGTGATTGGATCACCAGCCACACGTGAAGTCCTGCTTCCTCTCTGACTACAGTGGCACCTCATGTGACCTGGCAACATGTAACAAGTCACATGAGGCACCACTGTAGCCATGGATGCTGGATGGGCAAATTTAGATTCCCTTGCTGGAACGTTGAGATCAGGTGAGTGAAGGGAGGGGGAGACCTGAGACCTGAGGGAGGGGGAGACAGGGAGTATGAGGAGGGGGACATTTGGGGCGGGGAGCCACCTTTTGTCTCCCTCTAACTGTTGCAGCCCTGAAGCATGTGATTCATGTTGCTTTATGGAAGAACCACTTCTGGGCAGGATACTCTGTTCAGTGTTTCCTGTCTCTGTAGAACTTCTTTCAGATGTCCAAGCATCTGTATTTCTGGATGATTTCATAGCAAGCATTATCTGTTCATAAAGCTTTGTCCTGTATACTGCTGGATGTTCTGACTGTACAGTACTGTGCATGAATTATATTTAGTTCTGGTACCCACAATTGTCTATATTGTACTTTGTACAGAGCCATGAATATGACAATGTTATCTAAAAAATAAACATCAATGAATAAGAAAGGGGCTGTGAAGACTCAATGTAACTCTTGCAAAATAAAAAAGTAACAGAATGAAACATAAATGAACGTTATTACTGTATTACATTATGTAACAACCACACTAATGAAGAATAAAATAACAATGAACTTCAATGGGATCCTCAGACAAAAGATAGAATACAATTTCTCTGTACATGATAAACAAAATCAGTTTGATAATGGAGAAAACAAATGTGTCTTTAGATATATGTAGAATGACCTGTTAAAGTGGATCTGAGATAAACTTTTACTCATTGCATAATTGTGTTCCTTTCCTATTGTTTACAGGGCATTCCTCAAGCCAAATACTTTTTTGTTTTAAGACTCGAATTCCCTATAAACTAAACAAGCTTTTCAGAGTGCCTTGGCATTTTCAGACAGTAGCAAGGGCTCATGGGAGCTCAGTCTGGGCAGGAGGAGGGGGAGGTATTACTAGCCAGAGATTTCAGAGGCAGAGGGGAGGAGTGAGGAGGAGGGGGGATTCAATTTTTTCACAGGCTGAGTGCTGAAGAACCAGATAAGCTTGCCTGTGTTTAATGTTTACAAACAACATGGCAGCTGTCATTGTATCACAGGAAGAAATAATCATATTCTATTGAAGCTGTTTGCAGCTAGATTTACTGTGTAAACTATTTAAACTTTAGATAACATATATAAACAAGTTACTTGTTATAGTTAGGTTTTCATCTCGGATCCGCTTTAAGGACATGTCCTGGGCCTAGGGCATGTTTATTGTTCTCTGAGCTGTGAAATAATTACCACTATGTAATTTTCTTAAAGTGTTGAAGTATAAACTGTGTGTTTATAAGATAACTGAATACTTATTTTAATAGTGCAAATTAATATATGCAAACATGATATGAAACTGAAGACACAAACAGAATCTCAATTTCATGAGATGGAACACTGACACTCAGCCCAGACTTTCATTCTGCTGTCTCTGAGAATCCAGCACCTGTACAGCTGTCCTATGATGTTGTTTAGTGATATGGTATGGTACGGAAATACATTTTTTCCCCAAGATACAGGATGCAACTGCACACCATCCCTCCTCTCCTCACTATAGAACAGTACATACTGCGTAGAATATCATTAACTTTACCAATATTCTACTAGCGGCTATCTTCGGCACTTTTCCAAGCGTCATTTTTGCATCTATGCAGATAACCTGTTAGAGAAGCTTGAAGGAGACAAAAGGAAACTGAGAGCCCAATATAGTGTAGTATCTCAGTGACAATTAGTAAGGTGTACAACAAAGTAATGGTTATACTCACAAATGTGGGTCGCCACAAAGGCAACCACTGGATAAGCGGGTGGGGAGAATTATAACCTGACCCCGCTCAGGTTTAAGAAGTCGCTCTCTGTAGACAGGAAGGAATGGGGATACACCCCTCCACCAAGGGTGGACTGAAGACAGAGGCGCTCAGCCAGGCCATTGACCCGATTTTGTACCCTCCAAAAAATTTTGCCTGATGAAGAGGGACTGTGACCCGTGAAATGCGTTGCAACTTTGGAGCTTTTAATAAAAAGTTACTTTATACTGTGAGTAACGTCCCATTGTCCGGTCTTTCTTTCTACGAGGGAGGTGAGTCAACCAACTTCCCCTTTTAAACAGTTTTTAATCAGTTTTACTCTACTTGGCGCCTCTGTGTTACTGCTTTACAAACCTGTTAGAGAAGCTCTTCTGTTGACAACTAAGAAAAGACCTTTATGTAGATACATATAGGAATATACTCTGGCCACGTCAGAGAGAATCACAGTTGCAACTTCTAGACAAATGGAGACAGCTACATGCTAGCAATGCATCTGTTACTACGAAGGTTGGAGGAGGAGGGATGAAAACCGAGCGCACAATGAAACGGATATTAGTAGTTGAGTTGAGGAAAGAAAAATTCGACTCACTAAAGTTCTGAGGTGCCAGAACTATACACACACTACTATGTTAGCTGAGACAGTCCTAAACAGCTAACTTGGTCTAACCCTTATTAAGTAAGTGCACAATGATTCAAAGAGAGGCCTCCAAAAGTTCACATAACATGCAGCGTCTCGTCTCCAGTATCCCGGGAGGTGCAGTTTTATGACACTCTGGTGAGATAAACCACCACCACACCCCAAGAAGTGGCAACTCACCCTTATTAAATGACCTTCTACTAGATAGGTCTGCAGCACTTATGGGGTCCTCCCTGCCTTAATAGGGATCCTCCACATTTAGCCTCAAGCACCAGGCCTCTTAATTCATATCACCTCAAATAAAACATATTGGGCCCACCATAGCATAAAACCGGTTAAAATATATTTCTTTTAATCGTGCTCCTGAAGAGTTGCTAAGCAATGAAACTAGCAGAGTGTACGGCTGTGGAACTAGGAAACCAGGCCATGAGAGAATAGGAGCTAAGGGTTGGCAGTGCTATTGAGCCTACCGGGAGGCCTACGCACGTAGAGCACATTCAAACTCTGAGCTTCTCCACTCCAACATTGTCAGTTAGGGCCTGTTTCCACTACAAGCAGATTCTGCATGCAGAAAACTGACTCCAATGAATGCCTATGGGAAATCTGCATCAGAAAAATTGCGTTCAGTGGAAACAGGCCCATAGACTTTCATTGGAGTCAGTTTTCTGCATGCAGAATCTGCGTGTAGTGGAAACAGGCCCTAATATAAAGAGTGCGTACCTGACTCTTCGGATACCGGAATGTGGAGGGCAGCTTCTCTTGCAGGTCACTGCTGATTGCCCCTGAGGTTGCAACAGGAGGCGCTGAGCAGTAGATGGCAGGAGAGCTGGATGTGATGATGGATAAAGACTTTCAGTTGCAGGAGATTCCAGCAAGGAGGTTCCAGACAGTCCTTAGTATGCAGGTAGTAATCGGCAAGACAAGCCAATATCGGTAACCAGAGTGGGTAGTCGGACAAACAGGAGTCGGTAACAAATCAGTTCCTCAGACAAGCCAATATCGGTAAACAGAGCAGGTAGTCGTACAAGCTAGGATCAGGATTCGGAATCAGGGCAGAGTAACCAGGTCACAGGAATAGGTACTAGCTACAATACAACAGCAAGTTGCCAGTGCTGCTTCTCGGCTTAAATAGGCCTTTAGGGGCGGAATTCATGTACGCATGCGTGTACGCGCTTACACATCAAGCCGGCGCACGCGCACAAAAAGCCTGCATTGCCGACACGGACCTTCATATGCATGCGTCCCGCACACGCGGCGCACGCTAACATGCCCCTTGGGAAGGAATGAGCCAACATGCACACGCACGGACACTCGTAAGTACCTGCCGCCCAGCCGATCGACTAAGTGACTGTGACAAACATGCTTGTAAGTTTGCACTCTTTTTACAAATAAATTTGAGTTTACTGTCAGTTTTGAAAATCTTGGCTGCTGCTAGATTTATATGGAAAGATCATTTTTAGTAACAATAAACTGCAAAAAGACTTTAGTCCAGAACCAGTGTATGTTTCTGCAAAAATACCTTCTTCTGTGTTGCTTTAGTTCTAGGCATATTGGATACGAGTGCATGATATGATATAGCGATATCAAAAGGGCCATTATGCAATAAATCTACTATATGACACAATTATGAGTCCAGGAGACCCTTGCATATGGTGACCATATGTCCCGCTTTTCCCGGGACAGGTCCCGGATTCGGGATCCCCTGTCCCAGGCTGCATGAGGTCCTGGGAAACGTCACGCTTTTAGCCGCGGGACGTCCCGGCCTCGGGACTCTGGCCACTGTACTATTGCATGAACTGGCAACGGCGTCTAATAGACACCGTGCCAGTTCATAGCCCGCAGCCCCACTCCAGCCTGAGCATGCATAGTCTTCCTGTGTTCCGACACCGGCAGGCAGAGCAGGGCTACGGGAAGATGGCGTCCGAAGCCCTGTACTGGAGACTATTTGTGTCTCCAGTACAGGGCTTCGGGCACCATCTTCCTGTAGCCCTGCTCTGCCTGTCAGCGTGGGAGATTGCAGGAGGATCGTCCGGGGAGCTGCACTCCAGAGGCCAGCCGGGTGAAGGGACTTCTGTCAGGCGAGTACATTTTTTTTTTTTTTGCTGAAATGTGGCCTAAATTGCGTTTGTTTTCTGCTTAAATGTGGCATAAATTGCGTTTGTCTTCTACTTAAATGTGGCCTAAATTGCGTTTGTTTTCTGCTTAAATGTGGCCTAAATTGTGTTTGTTTTCTGCTGAAATGTGGCCTAAATTGCGTTTGTTTTCTGCTTAAATGTGACCTAAATTGCGTTTGTTTTCTTCTGAAATGTTGCCCAAATTGCGTTTGTTTTCTGCTGAAATGTGGCCCAAATTGCGTTTGTTTTCTTCTGAAATGTTGCCCAAATTGCGTTTGTTTTCTGCTGAAATGTGGCCCAAATTGCATTTGTTTTCTGCTGAAATGTTGCCCAAATTGTGTTTATTTTCTGCTGAAATGTGGCCCAAATTGCGTTTGTTTTCTTCTGAAATGTTGCCCAAATTGTGTTTGTTTTCTGCTGAAATGTGGCCCAAATTGGGCTCTATTCTCAATGAGTTACCGCATGAGTTAAATTAGGTAGTGATAAATACCGACCAAAATATCTCCTGTAACGATCGGTGTAACACAGAGAGGGTCTGATTACCGGTGATCTGCAGAATCACCGAGAATGCAGAATATACCCGATTATTGATGATCTGCAGTATCACTGATAATCAGATATATCTTCTAACCTCTGGACACCTGAGAGATGAGAGTGTTTGGTGCAACAGTAATACTTTGAGTAAAGCACCCGTGGGATGGGTGCTAGACAGTAGGGGTAACTGTTATGGATCAGCTTCCTTCCACAGACCTGATGCTCCCCAAGGGGCGGAGCCAGGCTGAGATAGTGGGAAGGACAGAACGTGAGTGACACCAAGGAGAAGTGTCACTGACAGATCTGTGAACTATCTCCTAACAGGAGAGATAGTTCTCGAGGTCGGACAAGCCAGGTCGTTAACACACGGACAGATACAGTACAGAGACAGAAGGCAAGTACAGAATCCAGAGACAAGCCGAGTCTTGGCAACAGAGAATCAGAAAGGCAAAGGTACAAAATCAGAGATCAGGAGAATGGTCAGGAATGCAGAAAGTCATAACAGGTAATCAACAATGCCTAGACTTGAGTGTGAGCTCCAAGATTCTCACACTCCGGGAACTAGACTAGATAATACAAATAATACAGATGGTACAGAATACCTAGACTAAGGTGTGAGTTCCGTGGCCGTCAACACCTTGGAAACTGGTCTAGATAACAATACAGATAATAACAGAATTCCTAGGCTAAGGTGTGAGCTCCGTGATCATCAACACCTACGAAACTGACTAATAAACACAGATACTGACAAGGTCTGAGTGCTACCACGTAGTGATCTCAACGGCAGACACCAGATGAATGACCAGCACCCAGTATATATACACTAGCGCTCACCAGCGCCTCCCCTAAGTGCTGGACCAATGGAAGTTACTGAAATTGTCAGCTGACCCTCTTCTGACTGTCATAAAGGCCCTGCCTCTCTGCGAGCGCGCGCGTCCTCCTAAACCAGTGTGGACTATCAGTCCCAGCCACACCAGTCATGTGTTGTAATGTTTCTGCTGAGTTGGATGCGGAAACTGCCGCACCGCTGTCCGTGCGTGCGGCGTTTTCTGCGCATTCCGCATTACTGAGAGGAGCAGGCCTATGAGAGCAACTTGCCGCATTGGACGCGGAATCCGTCGTCCTGTTGTTAGAGCATGCGGCAGTTTCTCCGCGCTCCGACTGCGCGTCAGCTGCCATGTTGAACGCGGAGTCAGCCGCCTCACCTTGGGTTTTGGCGGCTTTTCCGCGTTTTCTCACAGTACCCCTCCCCCCCTGAGGAGTGGACTCCGGACAACTCCTACCAGGTTTCTCAGGATATCGAGTGTGGAACTCCCTTCTCAATTTGTTCGCATGCATGCGACACTCAGGTACCCATGTTCTCTCTTCTACACCATACCCCCTCCAGTGAACCAGATATTGTAGTGAATTCTGCACTACTCGTGAATCTAAAATTTTCTCCACTTCATACTCAGGTTGGTCATCTACCATCACAGGAGGTGGAGGATTGGTACCCACATGGACTGCTGGGTTAAGCAGGGATACATGAAAAGATCTTACACCACGCATGCTAGCAGGAAGATCGATGGCATAAGTAACATTGTTGATCTTCCTGGTCACAGAAAAAGGACCCACAAACCTGGGACCTAACTTGGCCAAGGGTGGTTTCAAGGTCAAATGACGAGTGGAGACCCAGACCAGATCTCTTGGTCGGAACTTCCACTCTAAGGATCGTTTTTTGTCAGCTTGACCTTTCTGACTTTGAAAAGCCTTTTCCAAATTGCTTTTCACGATCCCCCAAATATTTTTGAACGACTTTTGCCAAGCCTCCAGAGCTGGAAACGGAGTGGAGGCTACTGGAAATGGGGAAAACTTGGGCAACTTTCCAGTTACCACCTGAAACGGAGAGAACCCAGAAGAGGCGCTTTTTAGATTATTGTGCACAAATTCTGCATATAGCAAGAACTTAACCCAATCAGTTTGCGCTTCTGCAACATAACACCTCAAAAATTGTTCCAAAGACTGATTAACCCTCTCCGTCTGACCATTGGTCTGTGGGTGGTAGCCCGACGAGAATGACAGTTCCATGCCCATTTGATGGCAAAATGCCCTCCAAAATCTAGAGACAAATTGGACTCCCCGATCTGACACGATGTTTTCCAGAATGCCATGAAGTCGGAAAACGTGAATGATGAAAAGATCGGCCAACTCCTAGGCCGAGGGGAGTCCCTTCAAGGGCACAAAATTGGCCATTTTACTGAAGCGGTCGACTACCACCCAAATGACCGACATGCCTTCAGACCTAGGAAGCTCACCTACAAAATCCATGGACAGATGGGTCCATGGTTCACTCGGGGTGGGCAAAGGCTGCAACGTTCCCACAGGTGCCAGACGGGAGGGTTTACTTTTAGCACATACTGCACACTCTCTGACATACTCCTTGCAGTCTTTTGCCAAAGAAGGCCACCAAGCACATCTAGCAATCAAGTCTTGTGTTCTGGAGGCCCCTGAATGTCCCGCATTCTTGTGTGAGTGAAACATCTGTAACACCTGGAGACGAAAAGGCAGTGGCACAAACATAACCCCTTCAGGCTTTCCCTCAGGGACATCCTGCTGGAAGGGACCTAAAGTCTCCGTCCAGTCGTTCCAAGTCTCTGCAGCTCCCAGTACTACCTTCTGTGGAACAATGGGTTCAGGTTCTGAGGGCTGTGCTGTCTCTGGCTCAAAACATCTGGACAAAGCATCTGCCTTAATGTTTTTACTACCAGGAGTGTACGTAATTACAAATCTAAATCTCGAGAAAAACAGTGACCACCGAGCCTGACGAGGACTCAATCTCTTAGCCCCCTCAATGTATTCCAAATTTTTGTGATCCGTGTAGACTGTAATCGTATGTTCAGCTCCTTCTAACCAATGATGCCATTCTTCAAAGGCCAACTTAATGGCTAGAAGCTCCCTGTTACCTATATCGTAGTTTTTCTCTGCTGGAGAGAACCTCCGAGAAAAATAGGCACACGGGTGCTATCTTCCCTGCATCCCAGAGCGTTGAGACAGCACAGCCCCTACTCCAACCTCTGAGGCGTCAACCTCTATAATGAATGGATAGGAGGTGTCCACGTGTCTCAATATAGGTGCAGAGCAAAACAGTTCTTTCAGAGTGGAGAAAGCGGCCAGAGCTTCGGGGGACCAATGGTTGGTATCTGCCCCTTTTTTAGTGAGACTGGTGAGGGGTGCTATGACTGTGGAGTACCCCTTTATGAACCTTCTATAGTAATTTGCAAACCCTAGAAATCTCTGAAGAGATTTGAGACCTACTGGTTGGGGCCATTCAAAGACAGCAGAGACTTTGGCGGGATCCATAGAAAGGCCTAAGGTGGAAATTATGTATCCCAGAAAAGCGACAGATGTCACCTCAAAAATGCATTTCTCCAATTTAGCATAAAGCCTGTTTTGTCTGAGCTTGTGTAACACTAATCTGACATGAGCCCTGTGTTTAGAGAGGTTGTCTAAGAAGATCAATATATCATCCAGGTATATTAGGACAAATTTACCCAATACCTCCCTAAAAACCTCATTAATGAGTTCCTGGAAGACGGCCGGGGCGTTACACAACCCGAAGGGCATCACCAGGTACTCGTAATGCCCATCGGGTGTGTTAAAGGCCGTCTTCCATTCATCGCCCTCCAGGGGAGGACTGGCCAGGGGGGAAGATTTCCCCCCAGGCTGCCTCTCATTTAATGATTTAGGGCTGGCCGATCCACCAATCTTTTCGATAATTATTATTGAATCAGGTGAAAACCTGTGCTGCCACAAGCATGCCCAATCAACGATTTGACTGATTTTGGGTGGAAATTTGTTGAATGTATTGATCTGAGATGCTGGGAAATCTCAGGACGATGTGGTCGATCAAGTGCAGCAATCACGTATGATGAATGTGATGGAAACTTAGGCCATTGTCCCTTAAAATATATTATGTGCCCCCCGATGCCTGTGCATTATACTTTACCTGACACGCTGTCCCTCAAGTGTCCTTGCTGTATTTCTGCATTGGCGCCCCACGTGACCGTCGGCATATAGCACGTGGGACGCATGTGTGACATAATTTGGGCTGGGGCTGCCATGAAAACGGGCCTCTAGTTTGTGTTTTCCCTCCAGGCCAAAAGGCCTCAGTCCTCCCCTGTCGCCCTCCCTGATCCGCACCAGGTTGTATGCACCTCGTAAATCCAATTTCGAAAAAATCTTGGCCTTGGTGATTTGAGTGAATAAATCGTCTATCAAAGGTAACGGATAGCAATTTTTAACTGTGATTTTATTCATTCCCCGGTAATCAATGCATGGCCGAAGGCCTCCGTCTTTTTTTTTTACAAAAAAAATCCCCTGCTCCGGCAGGCGACCGGGAAGGACGAATGAAACCCTTAGCTAAGTTTTCACGGATATACTCTTGCATGGCCACCTTTTCTGGCCCAGACAAATTGTAGAGATGACCTCTAGGGGGCATACAACCTGATCGGAGATCAATCGGGCAATCGAAAGGGCGATGTGGAGGTAGTTTATCAGCAGCTTTGGGACAAAACACGTCCTAAAACTCCGCATATTGTTCTGGAACACCTTCCACATGAATCCTGGTCTGGCCTAAGGTCACCTTCACCAAACAATGACGAAAACAGTGGGCTGACCAGCTCGTTAGCTGACCGGTAGCCCAATTTATCTGAGGGGAGTGAAGGTGTAACCACGGCATGCCAAGGATGATTGTGGAGGTTGTCATGCGCAATACAAAAAACTGCAATTTCTCTCTATGCAGCACCCCTATAGTGACTTCCACCTTCGGTGTCTGAGACAGCGGATGGTACGCTGTAGTGGAGAGTCATCCACTGCTGTAACCTGTAGAGGGGGTTTTACCGGGGTGAACGGAATACTTAATTTCTTAGCAAATTCGTAATCTATAAAATTAGCCGCTGCGCCTGAGTCAATGAAGACCTCAGCGACTTCTGATTTATCCTCCCATGTAATCTTACAAGGAAGGAGTAACCGCTTATCTTCTAGGGGTAAAAATTGCATGCCCAGGGTACAACCCCCAATCTGCATTGGCCCAGGGGGAGGTGAGACAGGGGGAGGTGAGACGGGAGGAGGTGGAGTCACAGGGGACGCCGCGTGGGATACCATTCTAACATTGTTCCTACCCCGGGTCTGCCTTTGATAGCGTAATCTGCGATCAATCCTGATGGCCGATGAAATGGCCTCATCGACGGTTTTAGGTTCAGGCTGACTTAACATAAAGTCTGAGACCTCATCTGATAATCCTGATAAGAAACAGTCTATAAGGGCATAGGTGTCCCACCTGGCTGAAACTGACCACCTCCTAAATTCGGCAGCATACTCCTCGACCGGACTCTTGCCTTGACGCAACAACTTGAGCTTCCGCTCAGAAGTCGAGGCAGTGTCTGGATCGTCGTAAATTACTGCCATAGCCTTAAAAAATTCATCTACGGAGGTTAAAGCTACATCTCCAGTGGGCAGGCTGTATGCCCAGGTCTGAGAATCACCTGATAGCAAAGTTTTCATAAATGTAACCCTTTGGGCCATAGTTCCTGAAGAATTAGGTCTCAACTCAAAGTATGACAACACTCTACTCCTAAAACTTCAGAAGTCAGATCTGTGACCAGAAAATTTTTCAGGTACAGGCATACGTATGTCTGTGCTAAGAGGAGATCGCACCGATTGAAGTTCCCGAATAGCCCCAAATATCTGACATGTCTGGGTCTGTTGGTTCAAAACTGCCGCAGAAAGTTGGTTTACCGCGGTGGTCAGGACTTCAACATGGCTATACAGTGCGTCCATTTGGGTTTGGTCTGCCGTTCTGTAACGATCGGTGTAACACAGAGAGGGTCTGATTACCGGTGATCTGCAGAATCACTGAGAATGCAGAATATACCTGATTATTGATGATCTGCAGTATCACCGATAATCAGATATATCTTCTAACCTCTGGACACCTGAGAGATGAGAATGTTTGGTGCAACAGTAATACTTTGAGGAAAGCACCCGTGGGATGGGTGCTAGACAGTAGGGGTAACTGTTATGGATCAGCTTCCTTCCACAGACCTGATGCTCCCCAAGGGGCGGAGCCAGGCTGAGATAGTGGGAAGGACAGAACGTGAGTGACACCAAGGAGAAGTGTCACTGACAGATCTGTGAACTATCTCCTAACAGGAGAGATAGTTCTCGAGGTCGGACAAGCCAGGTCGTTAACACACGGACAGATACAGTACAGAGACAGAAGGCAAGTACAGAATCCAGAGACAAGCCGAGTCTTGGCAACAGAGAATCAGAAAGGCAAAGGTACAAAATCAGAGATCAGGAGAATGGTCAGGAATGCAGAAAGTCATAACAGGTAATCAACAATGCCTAGACTTGAGTTTGAGCTCCAAGATTCTCACACTCCGGGAACTAGACTAGATAATACAAATAATACAGATGGTACAGAATTCCTAGACTAAGGTGTGAGTTCCGTGGCCATCAACACCTTGGAAACTGGTCTAGATAACAATACAGATAATAACAGAATTCCTAGGCTAAGGTGTGAGCTCCGTGATCATCAACACCTACGAAACTGACTAATAAACACAGATACTGACAAGGTCTGAGTGCTACCACGTAGTGATCGCAACGGCAGACACCAGATGAATGACCAGCACCCAGTATATATAAACTAGCGCTCACCAGCGCCTCCCCTAAGTGCTGGACCAATGGAAGTTACTGAAATTGTCAGCTGACCAGCTTGGTCAGCTGACCCTCTTCTGACTGCCATAAAGGCCCTGCCTCTCTGCGCGCGCGTCCTCCTAAACCAGTGTGGACTATCAATCCCAGCCACACCAGTCATGTGTTGTAATGTTTCTGCTGAGTTGGATGCGGAAACCGCCGCACCGCTGTCAGTGCGTGCGGCATTTTCTCCGCATTCCGCATTACTGAGAGGAGCAGGCCTATGCGAGCAACTTGCCGCATTGGACGCGGAATCCGCCGTCCTGTTGTTAGAGCATGTGGCGGTCTCTCCGCGCTCCGACTGCGCGTCAGCTGCCATGTTGAACGCGGAGTCAGCCGCCTCACCTTGGGTTTTGGCGGCTTTTCCGCGTTTTCTCACATCTCCATTTTGAAATTCACACATTTTTTTCTCCCTAAATTACCTCATGCGGTAAAAGTGAGGCAAAAGTGTGGTAATTACCTCAAAATGTATCTCCAATTTGAGATTCTCAATTGAAAAGTTGGTGTTAATTAAGGATTTTTTTTATCACCTACAAATGGTAGGTAATAATTATCACTTCTCTGCTTTTGGCCTTCAGGATGGAGCCTTTTGAGCTTTCTTTGCTCGAGTTTATGTCAATTTTACATAGAAGGCAGAAAAGGCGAGTGCATCTAATCTCAAGGCGCACTTTCAGACCTTGTACAGTCTTTTATATGATTTGATAGATGCCGAGGAGGAAATTCATCTCTGCTCTAAAAGATAAGCAACAGCATAATTACCTTTAAAGAAAAACATTTCTTTGTTACAGCTGATACAAATCCAGCAAAAATCTCCAGTGTAGGTACTTCCTGCTTTTACATGGAAGCAGACATAGGGTTAACATCTTGTGTTTACACATTAGCTGCTCTGCTGAGGCAGCCAGCTGGTACAGCTGAGAGCTTAAATTACAGTTGTGATTATTCACAGATGAGGGGGAATTAGACAGGCTAAATTATATACATACAGGATGCATTTCTATATGTTTTCCTTCTGTCCTGCACAAGAGTTCAGGTCCACTTTAAATGTGACAGGCTTTCCTGGGTCGTCTCTGTGTAATGGGTGACAAGCATATGGGCTGCCCTACAGTGGTCAAAAAAGCTTTATTTCCGTACATATTACTGACAGTTTTATCACCCGTTTTATCACCTGTTTATAACCTGTTTTATCACCTGTTTTACCACACTTTTATCAAACATTTATCACACTTGGTACATTTTTAGTGAATACTCACTATTTTCACTATTTTTAGTGAATTATCACTGGAGTAATTTTTCACCCTAAAAAGAGTTACCGCGCATGGTTTTGTGATTAGAGCCCATTGAGTTGATATATTGGCTGGCTGAGTTGATACATTTTCTTAGTGCAGAGACAGTTACTATAAAGGAGGCAGCCCCAGCATCCCTTTACATGTGCATTCTTTTTAAAACTGCCTCTGTTTGCCCTGAATCTTCTCTGAATCTGTATATTAGTCTTTCCCTATGCCTCCATGGCAGCACAACGGGTTTAGGCCCCGCCCCCAATACCCCACAGGACAAGTATCTATAAAGGTTTTCCTGCCCTGACCCAGCCTGTCTTTTTTCTCCCGTCCTACACCTTACAGGACGTCGCAGGTTATTCCTGCTGAATTTTTTATCTATTTTCCCCCCTTACCGGCCGCATCATGTGGCCCTTCACACAGGTAGCCTCCCCTGTTGTGATGCCACCCTATCAGGCTTTAAATAAGCTTTGCATGTGGGGACTCCGTTCTGTTGATCTTGGGGGTCCGTTTATTTTTGCCATTCCCTGCATCAGTAGCACTAATAGTGTGAATATGCGGCATGGGCGCTGTTCAAATGTTGCTTACCGCGCTAATAGCGTGGGTCGGGCGGGCATCCTTTCCTCCCTTTTTCCTTTGGTTTATCTCGCTGTGTTGTGGGAAGGGGCGGCACCATGTGCTGATGGTGGCTCAGCGTGCGCTCCTTCCAGTAAAGTTCTGCGTTCCAAGGACGTTGACAGGAAGTGACGTCATCCGGCTCGCGCCGATTGGGACAGAGGCGGCCGAGCAGCGGACGTGACGTCAGTCTAGCGCAGCGGCGCTTTTAAAAGGTCTGGCGTAGGCTAGGGGTGTCGGCTGAGATAGCGTGAGAGGTGGCGTGCGCTCTACCCGCTCTGGACTCTCTCCCCTCGCTTGTCTTCTTGCTAGGTAAGGTGGTTTTCCGGGGGGGGGGGGGGGTTGCAGTGGGTTATTCAGCTAACGGATATTACTATCTCTTTCTCCTCTGTGTTTTTCTAGCTTGGCTGTATTGGCTGCTATCTATGGATGCCCCTAAGCCCTATAAAGATCAACGCTCTATGACTAGGTAAGGGGGGTCCAGGTAAGTGCTAAATAGTCATGATGGAGAGCTGTACAGAGGAGATTTATCTCTTCTCTCCTAGCCCTGGAAGATATGGATGCTCTTATCGATCCCTCTCAGGAGGATATTATAGAAGACGTTCTCCAAGCAGACATCGCAGCAGATCTCGCTCAAGGTCTAGATCCCCGGGCTATCACAGGAGAGAAAAATTATGCTGGGCCTGTACAAAGCCTGTGGCACCTGGGAAGACGGTGTGTGCTTCCTGCTTCCAGGAATTAGGAAAGGATCAGCCGGCAGAACCGGTGGATGTGACGGAGGCTATACAAAAGGAGGTGCAAGAATCGAGTTCCAGCTATATAGCCAGTCTTCTGCCTGCCCAACCACAAACTACGCAGCAGCTGCCAGCTCCAGTGTCGTCCGACACAGAGGAGGTGGCTCTGGGGTTTGATTTCGCATTAGTGGATCCTTTTATAAAGTCAGTCCGCGAAGCCCTGGAATGGGAGGACACGGATGATGAGGAAGAGGAAAATACTAAAAAGAAAGCTAAAAAGGTCTTTTATAAACACGAGCAACCAGAAAAATCCCGCTGCACCAGTTGGTTGGGTGAAATAGAAAATCCTTTATTAAATCTGTTAATCCATCATCAGTATGGCAATAAAAAAGCTCACGCGTATCGGAGCATAAGGTGGCTCCTTAATCATAGCTTGCATACAAGAAAGTGTTCACAGGTTATATAGTACATCAGGTCACACCTCTAGGGGTGTGAACTCTAGTCTTAAAGATACAGACAACACAATGTTTGTTAAAAGGTGATGCATGTCACCGTAATGCGTATATAAAAGATCCTTACTTAAAAACAAGTACACACAGCAAGACATCATGACAACCTACAAAAAATCTCTGCCCAGTATAGATAGTTATTGACATATTGTATCTATTAGATAATACCCATCGTTATTTGTCATAAAATGTATTTAGATCTAGTCTGGAATTTAATCCTAAGGGGGAACGTGTCCCCAATTTCCAGATCCAGAAAGCTTCTCGCCTTAGAAGTCTCCCATAGATGTCACCTCCCCTCAAAGAACATGACACCCTTTCTATCCCATGGAACCTAAAGCTCGACATATTTCCCAAATGGGCATGAAAAAAATGTTTTGAAACGCTCGAGGCACGGGTAATATATGCAGCGTTCTTGAGACATCTCCCGGCCCCATGGTAATGTTCAGAAATTCTCTGGCGGAGAGGACGGGTGGTACATCCCACATACTGCATCCCACACTCCACACATATAACCAGATATACAACATTATGAGTGTGACAATTAATATACTGTCTAATGTCATAACTGGTATGTCTGGAGAGTGAGACGACCTCCCTTGTTTGTTCATGAACATTACAGAACCTACATGTGCTGTAGCCACATCTGTAAGAGCCTAAGTACCTCAGCCAAGTGGGTCTGGGTCTATCAGCACTTTGGAATAAGCTAGGGGAGAGCTTGGCGCCCAAGGTGGGAGCGCGTCGTGAGGAAAACCCACAACCCTCCGCCAATACAGCTTGTAGTTTTGGATCTGAGTGAAGGACAGGCAAGTATTTTTTAATGGTTTTAACAATCTGGGTGTTAGACTATATGAAGCAGAGATTTTTTGTAGGTTGTCATGATGTCTTGCTGTGTGTACTTGTTTTTAAGTAAGGATCTTTTATATACGCATTACGGTGACATGCATCACCTTTTAACAAACATTGTGTTGTCTGTATCTTTAAGACTAGAGTTCACACCCCTAGAGGTGTGACCTGATGTACTATATAACCTGTGAACACTTTCTTGTATGCAAGCTATGATTAAGGAGCCACCTTATGCTCCGATACGCGTGAGCTTTTTTATTGCCATACTGATGATGGATTAACAGATTTAATAAAGGATTTTCTATTTCACCCAACCAACTGGTGCAGCGGGATTTTTCTGGTTGCTCGTGGACTTTGGCATTTGATTTCCCTGCTCCCTTTTGGTCATACATGTGAGTGTAGCGGTCTCTCCCCTTTTTTTCTTTAGTATTGCACTGCCAGCCGGGACCTGCTCCTACATGTATGGGTGCAACCATCAAATTATCTTGTGATTATATACTCCACATCAGTTGTTGCCAGCATTTGACATCATCGCAACCTTTATTTGCCCTCCCCGTGTGCATTTCGTACTCTGCACGCTGGTGACATCAAAGAGAGCCAGTACATTTCACATACCGGCGACTGTGTGCACTCACCTCTTCTTGGAGCCGTGGACTAAGTCTGGGAACTCGAATGGAGGCTCGTGCCCTACGAAGCCGTGTTGCACCCCCTCCCGCTGAGAACGGAGGAGCGGGACGCACGGGCTTGCACTCAGCCATAGCGGGGAAGCAGGCCACAACAAAATGGCCGCCGTCACAGGACAGCACGCCGACAGCAGATCCGCCTGGACAAAGCGGAAGTGATGTCATCACCCACAGCCAGGGACTGACACAGTCGGCGTCTCTCCCTTCCCATACTTCGCAGGCATCACGAACGGAATCTAATCTACATTTACAAGAGCGGTGGGAGCGGGCAGATGCCCCCCACCCACCACTGCCATCACTAACGGATGCCAATGAACAGCAGAGGGAACAGACAGACGCTGTCCACAAACTGATGAATACATCTGGAGCCACACTGCGTACTGTAGCAGAAAACTTGAAACTATGCCTTACCAAAGGATCGGATCCAGCCTCCATTGATGTGAGTAACTACCCTTATTCTACTTTACATGCTAAAGGGAACTTACAGGCTTGGATAAAAAAGGGGGCTATCCCCAAATCCTCCCATGTTCAGGAACTTATAAGGGGTTTTACAGCAGCCAATGAGGAACATTGTAGCACCATGGATTCCTCTATACAGGATAATGTACAGGTTTCAAATGTACACAACATAGAAACCCTTCAAGATAGTTCTGCTTTCCCTGCACAGGATTCTGTAAATGTCAGATCTCCCCTAGACCCAAGCTCTTTTGCACGAGACGCTGATTCGGTGGGTCTGGAATTAGTAGAACCGGAATCTGACTTTGCATTGGACATTCTAGGTGAACTTTTAATGTACCCCGATAAGATCGATAAATATATGTCTGTTTTTTCTAAACAACCAGGGATGTATAATATTGATCCTGCTATGAATTTACAATCTTCCTTTTCAGGTCTAGAGAGTCTATTGGATAAAGAGACACGCTTGTGGTGGGATATTACCACCTTGAAACACTATGTGGCTGAGGGTATGATCCCTAGGGGGTTACGTATTAAGAAAATTCCCACAACCATTTATTCGAATCAGTTCGTAATCGAATGGAACCAGGTGTTAACCGATTGTTCCATTCGTCTCATGAAACTGATCATAGTGTATGAGGAAAAGAAACTAACAGACATCAAAGTTCAAATTTCGGATACTAGAAGAGAACTCAACAAGTTCTCTTCATTTGAGCATTTTGATGAACTCATGAATAAAATGAAAGAAAATGTGTCTAAATTAGAGAATATAATTATGAATACCAAACTTGTCAAATTCCTTAGGGACTCTGGAGATTACAGAAATAATGTCGTGTACGAATGGGGCAGGTGGGAAACTGTACACAGATCACCTAGATCCATTCTCCGTAGACTTAGGCATAAGAAAGTCAGCTTTAGTTCCGCGGACAGTACAGGCTCTGTCTCTGACTCACCAGATAATAGGGAGGAAAGGGTTCGGTCCGTCTTCTCTGGCACCCCCAAACGGGGGGGGGACCAGCGCGGACTGACCACCCAGGAAACCCCTCCAGGTCAACCAACTTATTATCAGCGCCCCAAAAAGAACAAGTGGAGACACAAAAAGAGGGGCGGAAACGGACCAGGAGGGCAGGTCGAAAGAAACGGAAGATAGCTCATTCCTTGACCACTTCCAACGTAATTAATCTGTCCAGCATTGAACTCTCCCATGCCCAGATCTCTCTCCTCTCTAGAGGCTTATCTTATGCACCCACACACCACTTCGACATTTTTAACACCATGCTAGATGTGAACAAATTCGTCCGCAATCTAATGGTGAGGAAACATTTTTTGGAGGCAGGGGACTTGGATGGTGTGGAGGGTGGGCCGGGGGTGACCCCGGGGCCCCCCCTTGTCTCCGCCCCGGAGGTTGGGCAGATCCCTCCTTTCCGGGAGGCCTCTCTCATCCTCATGTTGGACCATTTGTCCAGCATGAGTGATGGCCCAGCCTCCGGGGCGGCCTTGGGCCCCGTAGTCACCTCCAATCCCCGTTTCTACCCCGTCCAGGCCAGAACCTCGGTTGTCGATACCTTTCAAGACCTAGTTGAAAGAGATCTCATGCGAATTAACAAAGTCAATAGGGCAGCTTCCGATTTGACACGGCAGGAGCAGGAGGCACTGCAGTCCCTCCAGAATAATAAAGCGATAGTTATTCGCAACGCAGATAAAGGGGGGGCTGTGGTGGTCCTAGACTCATCTGCCTACAAACAGGAAGCACTACGGCAACTGGAGGATACAGTTACCTATGAGGTCCTACCCAGTGACCCCACGCTACGGTTCAAAGCTGAACTTCAGCAATTACTTGATTTGGGGGTCTCGCTGGGCATTTTTAGCCAAAGGGAGCGGGAGTACCTTCTGGTGGAGGCACCCATTGTACCTATTTTTCACCACCTACCTAAGATTCACAAAGCAGATGTTCCTCCCAGGGGCCGTCCCATTGTGGCTGGGATTGGCTCACTGGGAGAGCGTCTGGGCCAGTGGGTGGATGGGTGTCTCCAGCCTTTGGTGCGCCGCTTACCTGGCTTCTTGCGTGATACGACCCATCTGCTATCTAGTCTAGAACCCTTACATTGGGACCAATTTTCTATTTGGGTTACAATGGACGTAGCTTCCTTATACTCCTCAATTCCCCACAAATTGGCCCTCAAAGCCCTAGACTTTCATATTAGAAAATATGGATAATTTACGTCCACTGTTTGTGACTTCCTCCTTCTAGCGGTAGATCATCTACTTAGCCGAAATTATTTTATGTTTGATGGGGTGTACTATCTCCAAAGATGCGGAGCTTCTATGGGAGCCAAGTTCTCCCCATCCCTGGCAAATTTGTACATGGGATGGTGGGAGGAGCTCCGCATCTTTGGGGAGTCCAATCCCTTTTCTGAGTCCATTTTTTGGTACGCTAGATATATAGATGATCTGCTGCTGGTTTGGAGGGGACCTGAGGAAGACGTATCCAAATTTCTGTCGTATTGCAACGACAACGATCTAAATTTATCCTTTACGATGTCCTACAACGCCACGGATGTGGATTTTTTAGATCTACATCTAACTGGCTGTGCCACGACGGGGGAAATATTGACCAAAACTTTCAGGAAGGAATGTGCGGGCAATTCTTTGCTTTTAGCCACAAGTTGCCACCCAAGACACACTCTAAGATCCATTCCATATGGAGAAATGATTAGAGCGGCAAGGAACTGCTCAGATCCCAATAGCATTAAACAAGAATTGGACCTGGTACAATCCAGACTTAGGGATCGAGGATATCAGGATGCTTTAGTTTTGGAGACTAGGGATCGGGTTTTATGTAAAACTAGATCCGATCTACTGGCCTCTGGATCTGGCTGTGGGAACAGACAATTACACAAGGGTGTTAACTTTGTTACTTCATATAGTCTGGAATACACCCAGATTGTTAAAACCATTAAAAAATACTTGCCTGTCCTTCACTCAGATCCAAAACTACAAGCTGTATTGGCGGAGGGTTGTGGGTTTTCCTCACGACGCGCTCCCACCTTGGGCGCCAAGCTCTCCCCTAGCTTATTCCAAAGTGCTGATAGACCCAGACCCACTTGGCTGAGGTACTTAGGCTCTTACAGATGTGGCTACAGCACATGTAGGTTCTGTAATGTTCATGAACAAACAAGGGAGGTCGTCTCACTCTCCAGACATACCAGTTATGACATTAGACAGTATATTAATTGTCACACTCATAATGTTGTATATCTGGTTATATGTGTGGAGTGTGGGATGCAGTATGTGGGATGTACCACCCGTCCTCTCCGCCAGAGAATTTCTGAACATTACCATGGGGCCGGGAGATGTCTCAAGAACGCTGCATATATTACCCGTGCCTCGAGCGTTTCAAAACATTTTTTTCATGCCCATTTGGGAAATATGTCGAGCTTTAGGTTCCATGGGATAGAAAGGGTGTCATGTTCTTTGAGGGGAGGTGACATCTATGGGAGACTTCTAAGGCGAGAAGCTTTCTGGATCTGGAAATTGGGGACACGTTCCCCCTTAGGATTAAATTCCAGACTAGATCTAAATACATTTTATGACAAATAACGATGGGTATTATCTAATAGATACAATATGTCAATAACTATCTATACTGGGCAGAGATTTTTTGTAGGTTGTCATGATGTCTTGCTGTGTGTACTTGTTTTTAAGTAAGGATCTTTTATATACGCATTACGGTGACATGCATCACCTTTTAACAAACATTGTGTTGTCTGTATCTTTAAGACTAGAGTTCACACCCCTAGAGGTGTGACCTGATGTACTATATAACCTGTGAACACTTTCTTGTATGCAAGCTATGATTAAGGAGCCACCTTATGCTCCGATACGCGTGAGCTTTTTTATTGCCATACTGATGATGGATTAACAGATTTAATAAAGGATTTTCTATTTCACCCAACCAACTGGTGCAGCGGGATTTTTCTGGTTGCTCGTGGACTTTGGCATTTGATTTCCCTGCTCCCTTTTGGTCATACATGTGAGTGTAGCGGTCTCTCCCCTTTTTTTCTTTTATAAACACTTGGATAAGTCCAGACGTACCTTTCTATGAGATTGAAGCCATTATCCATGAGGAGTGGCAGAAGATGGAAAAGAAAACGCCTCTGAGTAATAGAATGTCGAAATTATACCCTCTTCCACAGAAGCGCTCCAAAGCTTTGGATGAGGCACCGGTGGTGGATGCATTCGTTACAAGATTGGCAAAACATGTCACACTCCCCATTGATGATGCCATTACTTTCAGGGATAACATGGATCGTAAGATGGATATGGACTTAAAGAAGATCTATACAATCTCCGGTGGAGCTTGCAAACCCGCAATTGCCCTAACATCGGTTGGCAAAGCGACTAGGGCCTGGGCCGAGAAAGCAGAACAATTAATTAGAGATGATACCGATAGAGAGACACTGTTATCTTTTCTGGAAGATCTTAGAGTATCTGGAGACTTCGTGGGAGAAGCTGGGATTGATATTGTCCGGTCGCCAGCCAGAGCGATGTTATACTCTGTGACAGCCAAGAGGGCTCTGTGGCTGAAGTCTTGGTCGGCGGACCCGGCTTCCCGACAGTTGTGGTGCAGGATCCCGTTTGATGGGAAATCTCTCTTCGGTGAGAGGATGGATGCTGCAATATCTAGGGTTACTGGAGGGAAGTCGGGTCTGTTGCCCCAGGACAGACGGCCAAAGAAGCAGCCCAATGCGTCCTTTCCTCAGGGAGGATCAAGGTACAGGAATGCAAGATCATATAGACCGGGCAGAAACTACAGAAACAACTGGCAGAATAGCCGGCCATCTACCAGTAAAGGCCCTGTAACTAAGGGAGTGCAGCCATCTCAGGCAAAGAAGAAGTCCTTTTGACGGTTCCTTAGTCCAGAAGAGTCCGGTAGGAGCAAGATTGAGAATGTTCAGCGATGTATGGAGGAGAGAGGTAAAATCTCCATGGGTGGTGAGAACAGTTACCTCAGGGCACTTCTAAACTTTCAAGGATTCACCCCCACAGAATCATTTCAAGCTCACAAGGATTCCAATATGCCCTCAGAAAAGAGAGATTCTGGAGACATATTTGCAGGAGCTGATAAGGAAACGGGCAATCATACCAGCCCCTCACCAGGAGAGGAGGCAGGGATTTTATTCCAAACTGTTCTTTGTCCAGAAGAAGTCGGGCGATCTTCGTCCGGTCCTGGACCTGAAGAAGCTGAACTCTTTCATTTCCCTCGAGAGGTTCAAGATGGAGTCATTAAATACAACCATAGTGGCAGTACAGCCACAGGACTTTATGCTCTCTATAGATTTAGAGGACGCTTATTTGCACGTGCCAGTTCAAGACAGTCTGCAAAAATTTCTGAGGTTCGCAGTAGGGGGCACACATTACCAGTTTGTGTGCCTGCCCTTCGGAATATGCACGGCCCCAAGGACTTTCTAGAAATTACTTCTGGAGTTAATATCTATAGTAAGGCTCAGAAACATCCGTGCCTTTCACTATCTGGACGATATCCTGTTGTTAACCGACTCAGTCGACGAAGGCCTGAGGCAACGAGAAGTCTTACTGGATACCCTAATCAGGTTCGGTTGGCTGGTGAACTACTCCAAGAGCCATTTGCATCCAGTTCAAGATCTGGTGTACCTGGGAGCAAGGTTTCAGACTTACAGAAATGCAGTCTGCCTACCAGACGAGAAGATACCAATAATAAAACATCGGGTTCTTCAACTGTTCGTGTCTACAAGGGCATCAGCGAGAATATGCCTAAGACTTTTGGGGACGATGTCTTCCACTATCCAGATGGTTCCCTGGACTCACTGGCATTTGAGAAATCTCCAACATGGGTATCTAGTCCAGTGGGATGGTGTCAGTCTGAATCAGAGCATACACATCACAGCCCTAATGAAGAAAGACCTACCTTGGTGGTTAGACGAGGGGAATCTGAGGAAGAGTCTTCCGTTGCAATCAAGGAAACCAATAGTTATAGATACAGATGCCAGCTCCAGTGGTTGGGGGGGGGGCAACCTGTGGTACTCAAGTAGTCCAGGGCACTTGGCCTCATTTCATGAGACACTGGCCAGCAAACAAACTGGAGCTGAGGGCAACCTTCTGTGCCCTGCTGCACTTTTGAAGGCTCATCTACAAGAAGCCAGTGCTGTTAAGAATAGACAACAAGACAGTGGTGGCGTACATTCGCAATCAGGGAGGTTCCCTAAGCCAGTCCCTGATGGAGGAAGCAGATCTTGTCTTCAGCTGGGCAATAAAGAACCTGGAATCCTTTTCAGCAATTTACATACCGGGAGTCTCGAACACCATTCCGGACTATCTAAGCAGGGTCCTGATCTCCAACAATGAGTGGGAATTGGAGGACTCAGTGTTCAGGGCAATCTGTGCGCATTGGCAGGAGCCAGAAGTGGACCTAATGGTGACTTACAAGAACAGGAAGTGCCTTCGATACCTCAGTCGATATCCGGAGAGGCAGGCGGAAGCCTGCGATGCGTTAACTGCAGAGTGGAACTTTCAGACTGCTTATGTCTTTCCTCCTGTCCCTCTCATCATGAGGTTATTACTGAGACTAAGGTCGGAACCAGTGGTCTTGTTGGCAGTCCTTCCCTGGTGGCCGAGAAGACCCTGGTTCCCTATGATCTCTCGTCCTTTTCCGATTCCATTGAGCAGGACCCTGTTGTCTCAAGGTCCGGTACTGCACCCGGATCCCTCCCGGTTGAGACTCAAGGCATGGAAGTTGAGAGGAGGAAACTGGTAGATTTGGGTTGTTCAGACGCAGTAATTGCAACTCTGTTGAAAGCCAGGAAAATAAGCACAAACTCCACCTATCAAAGGATATGGAAAATATATCTGGAATTCGCTGGAAGAGAAGCATTTGATCCAATACATCCTCCAGTATATCAGGTCTTAGCTTTCCTTCAATCAGGAGTAGAGAAGGGGTTATCCTTTCATTCTATAAAAGTCCAGATATCGGCAGTCTCCGCATTAACCAGCCATAAGTGGGCCTTTGAACCTCTTGTGAAGCAGTTCATTTCTGGAGTGATGAAGATTCGACCCTCGGTGAAACCTCTCTTTCCCAGTTGGGATTTACCGCTAGTACTGGACTACTTGACCAAGTCACCATTTGAACCGGTGGAGTCGTGTTCCTACAAAACCGTGAAGGTGGTATTCCTGGTGGCTATCACGTCAGCCAGGAGAGTTTCGGAGCTGCAGGCCTTGGGTCACCTGGAGCCATATCTAACATTCTTCCCGGATAGAGTACAACTTCGTCCAAGTCAAGGATTTCTTCCGAAGGTTACTTCAGTACTTCACATCAATCAGGAATGGTCCTTACCTACCTTCAACCAACTCGACGCAGAAAATCTTCATTCATTGGATGTAGCGAGAGCGCTAAGAGCGTATATCCAGTATCCTGGATATACACTCTTAGCGCTCTCGCTACATCCAATGAATAGAGATTGTCTGCGTTAGTGTCAGGATTGTCAGGAAATCAGAAAGACTCTTCATTGTTCCTGCAGGATACAGGAAAGGAGAGGCGGCATCAACTAGAACGCTGGCATCATGGCTCGTTCGGGTCATCCAAGATGCTTACAGGGCAGTCAATAGAGAGCCTCCCCGGGAGATTCAGGCACATTCTACCAGGGGCTTAGCTTCTTCCTGGGCCGCGCATGCAAAGGTTTCAGCAGCAAAGATTTGTCAGGCAGCCAACTGGAGTTCGATAAATACGTTTATTGCACATTATCAAGTCGACACTTCTCATTCAACTTCCGTAGAATTTGGGAGAGCAGTTTTATCTTCCTGTTCTAATCCTTCTGTTGTGTGAATAAAAAATTCTGCTTGTACCTGCTCCTTTGGCCCTCCCGTGTTTTGTTTCTAGTTAGATCCCGTTGTGCTGCCATGGAGGCATAGGGAAAACGGAAAATTGTATACTTACCTATCGGTAATTTTCCTTTCCCTGTGCATCCATGGCAGCACAGGGTTCCCACCCGCTGTCGGTGAGGACCTAGTTACAAGACAGGCTGGGTCAGGGCAGGAAAACCTTTATAGATACTTGTCCTGTGGGGTATTGGGGGCGGGGCCTAA
Source organism: Hyperolius riggenbachi (assembly GCF_040937935.1). Lineage (NCBI taxonomy): Eukaryota > Metazoa > Chordata > Amphibia > Anura > Hyperoliidae > Hyperolius > Hyperolius riggenbachi. The sequence goes on along the minus strand of NC_090649.1, from coordinate 329,064,093 downwards.
ACCCGTTGTGCTGGCATGGATGCACAGAGAAAGGAAAATTACCGGTAGGTAAGTATACAATTTTCCGTTTTCTAAACAGTGTATTTAATTGCCACAGCTTAGAAGAAGTTTTAGAAATGTTACACATGCAGGCTTTCTGATGTGAAATTTATCTGAAAACAGGTACCCAAGGGGTTAAAAAACACAGCCTTGGTATTCTGGGATGCAGTTTTTGTGCTGCTCTCACTGCAGCTGCCTGGGAGGTCTGTTTCTCCACTAGCTTGCCTGTTATCGCTGGCTTATCGCCTTCTCTAAACAGACGGGTTTCTCCGCTCACATTCCGCCTGCTCTAATCTTTATGAATTAACCTTCAGTGACATGTGTTGTGATAATCTCCGCACAAGGCGATAATTTCCCGCACTGCTCAGGAATGTCAGATTTTAATGCGGAAACAGCTTTTATGAATGGACACTTGATGGCTAAATGGTCGGTAAAGTCAGCTGTTTTGAGCATTACCGCATGCGGGAATCAACTCCATTAACTTCCGGAAGTGGCGTGGCCGGCGGCGGAAGTGATGATTTGCTTCGAATAGTAGTGGAAACGGGCCCATAGTATTATTGATGGGCAGGTCACCTCCCACTGCCCTCATCAGTGACCAAATAAAAATCACCAGGAGAGAAGAGGAATCCAGCATTTCACTATGCATTAAATATTAGCTTGTTTTCCAGTGCTTCTGCTCACATGCAAACATAGACTTTACTCACTGTTATGTCAGCAGATTTGTCATTCTTTTAAATCTTACACAATGCTTGGCTTGCCAGTGTGAAGCTCTGACAGGTCAGTGTCCAAGCTTACATCTGTGCTCTATCGGTCACCATGGATAGAGCTAATCAGAGGAAGAAAATTGCAATTGTTGGAGGGGGCTTGGTAAGTCATTTAACTTGTTCAGCTAAGTAACTACAACCCCACTATACTTTTGTCAACAGCATCTAATTTAACAAACAATGATTAAAGGCACCTAATTATTATTTATGCATAGACATGTGTGCACTTCATGACTGTACCATTGAAGTGTTCATGTTAATTTGATTTTCCTGTATTTAAGGCTTTCATGTCTTGCCCAAAATACTTTATTGAATTATTGGTATGTTTCACCCATGACAACCAAAGATCGACCTGGAAAAGCTACCAGCAGATGCAAAATATGGAGTTGTATTTCCTGATTCACTGCCATCATTAAGGGTCACACTTGCTAGATCCACACCAAACAGGCACCACAGAAATCATCATTGAAGTCAATTGCCCGCTCTATTTTTTGCATTCATTGCGTTTTGTTTGTGCATTCTTTTCCATATTTTAAAATCAAACAGCGTTCTGCTTTTATTCTGCACAACAAGCACATTCCCAATTGCAATGTGTTCTGAAGGGATATGGAAAATTGGGAATGAATGCAGAAAACCCCACACAGGAAATCAAGATCACACAGAACTGGAAAGCCTGAAATCGCATGGAAAAAACGTGGAAGAAAATGTGACCCCTACCTAAATAATTCCACTGAATTACTTTTTCCACATAGACTGTCGTCCCTCCAAAATATACTAGAAGTAAGCTATGTACAAAACTCTGTTTTTTTGAATGTGGTCCTGCTGCTTTGGAAATATTTTAATATTTATTTTAAATATGCTTTAATGTTTTTTTTAGCCATATTAACCATTAGCTCCCATGTATTTTTAAGCATTTGACATTATTATAAAACCATAGAATAAACAGCTGCAAGGCTTCAAGGTTGTTTTGTGTTGTGCTAGTGTAACATTTCTCTTAGGCTTCTTTCCCACCACGACGTTTCCTTTTAGGGGACGTTATGGTCGCATAACGTGCCCCTAACGCAACGCCTGGTGGTGTTGGAGCAGGACGCTACCAAGAGCCGCGTTAAAAGCAGCTCTTGGTGCGCCTGCTCTGTCGGATGCGCTGCGGAGACCACGTGAGCTGAGCTCTCCGCATCACGTGTTCCTGCCAGCCAATCAGCGACCGCTCCTGGAAGTAAACACTGCAAGTGCAGTGAATATAAAATAGCCATGTGCCTGGCATCGTAGCGGCCTCTCCCCGCCTCCTCTCCGCCCATAAAATAAAAAAAAAAAACACCCAAACTGAGCATGTGCAAACAGTCTAAGCCTTAAGGCTGCTTTCACAGTGGGTCGTTACAGGCGCACGTTAGTGCAGCCTGTAACGCACCCCACAGCAATGAAAAATCAATTGGCTGTTCACAGTGCCCACGTTGCGCTACACAGTAACGCTGCACGTTCGTTTGAAGTGCAGCATACTGTGCGTTCTAGCGGCTTAAGCCGCGTTAGACTGTTTGCACATGCTCAGTATGGGTGTTTTTTTATTTTGTGGGCGGAGAGGAGGCGGGGAAAGGCTGCTATGTAGCCAGGCACATGGCTACTTTATATTCACTGCACTTGCAGTGTTTACTTCCAGGAGCGGCCGCTGATTGGCTGGCGGGACCACGTGATGCGGAGAGCTCCGCTCACGTGGTCTCTGCAGCGCATCCGACAGAGCAGGTGCACCAAGAACTGCTTTTAACGCGGCTCTTGGTAGCGTTCTGCTCCAACACCACCAGGCATTGCGTTAGGGGCACGTTATGCGACCTTAATGTGTCATCTAACGCAACGTCTTAGTGGGAAAGAAGCCTTAAGCAGAACTGCATTCATACATTTATTTCTTTTCTAATAGATTAGCTGTACTGTTCTGCATCCCAGGGTTGCAACTTTTTTTTAATTGTCTGAAAGAATTTATAAGTTGTTTCATCTGCAGATTGTTGAACCCTCTTGTGTAAGAGGTTTTCCAATAGTTTGTGGGCTTTACTGAATTAACTTTTCTCCCAAGTTTCCTCCTTGGAGAGACTTTTTATCTACTTATTTTAAATAATTTTTCAGCACATAAAAATTAAAAAACTGCTGTATTATTGATATTGTGTGAACAAAATCTAGTGTGAAAAAGGTTAATCAAATAGGGGTCTGTTTATGCAAGGCACAAAGGATTTGATTTGAAAAGCTTATCTCTTTAAGAGACTTTTGCAAAAAAAATCATAACGTTTAAAATACATAGGATATGAAATGCAGAAGAGGTTACTGTAATTTTTTTTGCTATGTTGAAGTCCAAGTTGGTAGTGAAAATATGATAACTCTGACAGGCTTTGGACTGGCCCATCGTCTCATGGTAGGATTTACTGGTTTCCTTGATTTTTGAAAAGCTGAAAAGCACCTATTGAAGGGCAGTTACTCATCCAACTGCCAGAATTGTGTACAAGCAAATAGGGAGGCTGGCAGACCTCTTCGTATAGATTTTTTTTTCCAGACAGTGCTCTTGAAAAGAGTAAGGGCTCGTTTCCACTATCGCGAATCTGCATGCGTCCAACGCATGCGGATTCGCACATGTAATGCAAGTGGATGGGCCTGTTTCCACTGTAGCGTTGTTGAAGTGCGTTTTTTTCAGTGGTAAAAAAACGCACAAAAGAGCCAACGAATTCGCCTGCGAGTGGAATGCATGCGAATCGCCGCTAATGTATTTAATAGGAAATTCGCATGCGGCTATGGTATGCGAATTTTCATGCCAGGTGTTACCAATGTAACTTCAAACAGGCAGTGACATGGTTAAATTCGCATATACCATCACCTATGCGAATTCGCATGCGAATTCGCGGCAAAAAACGTGCAAAAATTTGCATGCTATTTCATGCAATTTCAACAGCGGTGGAATCCAGGCGATTCTGCACCGCAATACTGGAAACGAGCCCTAAAGGAAATGCTGAAAATCTCCCATGAGGAGATTGACTAGTCCAAGACCTGTCAGATATGTAACATTTTTATTGCCTACTGTTCGTGACAGAAACATAAGAAAAAAAAAATGATAGGCAATTTCCTCTTGGAGAAACAAGCATTTTATTTCTATGTGTTTACAGGTATTTTAAACTTAGCAATTTTCCTGATATTCTTCCTATAATTATCTCACCTTACTTATTTTTCTCCTCAACTATATAGGAAGATAATTAATGTGATATAAACAGATAAGGAGAGATAAACCACAAGTTAAGATTAAACGAGATAAATCATGAGATGGAAAGGATAATTAATGAGAAACATTCTGTAAATCAATCCCAAAGAAAAAAAGTGTAGCCAAAATTAGCAGTGTTGTTTATTTAAAGGGGCAATACAGCGAAAAACTGTAAAATTTAAAATATGTGCAAAAAAGACAAATAAGAAGTTATTTTTTTCCAGAGTAAAATGAGCCATAAATTACTTTTCTCCTATGTTGCTGTCACTTACAGTAGGTAGCAGAAATCTGACAGAAGTGACAGGTTTTGGACTAGCCCATCGCTTTATAGGGGATTATCAGGGATATATTTATTTTAAAAAGCACTTAGTGAATGGCAGTTGCTCTGTCCAACTGCCAAAAAACTGTGTAGGGAGCAGGGAAGCTGGCCAGCATCATTGTTTAAATCCTTTTTTGGGAATATCTTTATAAAGAATAAAAGCCTTGCTGAGAATCCCCTATGAAGAGATGGACTAGTCCAAAACCTGTCACTTCTGTCAGATTTCTACTGCCTACTGTAAGTGACAGCAACATAGGAGAAAAGTAATTTATTGCTCATTTTACTCTGGAAAAAAAGTACTTCTTATTTGTATATGTTTGCACAAACAGATTTAATGTACAAATGTGAGGAATATGATCAGTTTTCTGTTTGCAATCATGTTTGTCTACAGTGTAGACTGGAACAGGAAGCAGAAGTGAGACATGACCACATGATTGCAACCAGCCATTCAGAGACTTATAAATCTTCTGATCAATCAATGAAAAGAGCGCTCTGAAGAGAGACATAAATACAAGCAGCTCAGTCCCTGCTAGGACAGGTCTCTTCTGAATATTGTGGGCTGTTTGAAGTATCTAACCAAATGCGCACTCATCCCCTTAAGACCCAGGCGATGGAGTGGGACATCAGCTGATGAAGTTGTTGGAAGCAGCAGTAGCAGCGGCGGAAAGTGTCATCACCAGAACTCCCCCTACTAGATCAGCATGAGAGCGTTGCCTATGAGTCACAGTTCCACCGCACGCTGAGATGGAGGTGCAGACAACGTCTAGGTTGAGCCAGGACCCCCATCTCAGCGTGCGGCGGAACTATGGGCCAGATTTATCAAGAGTGTCTGAGACAAAATATTAGTAGGTTTTTAGAAATCCATGCAGAACTGTCTCAGACATCCTAAGAAACCACTAGATAGTGCAGATTCCTTCTTAAACTGTAAGGAATAGAGGGAGCTAGGAAGGTCTCTCAGGCAGTGTGAGGGGAATTGCTGTTGCTGATTTAACAAACACACCTGCTGTCAGCAAGCTCTGAGTGAGAGGGTGGAGGAGTCCTTCACAAATCACATCTAGCCTGCACTATCTGTAGAAGTGCTAATGAGCACTTCTTAATCTGCAGCACTTAAGCAGGGGCGCCTGGTCCACCAGGCCGACCAAGCCGTTGCCTGGGGCGCTGCAGGAGAGGGAGGCGCTACTTTGTATAGTAGGTTAGCAGCTCTGAACAGATTCAGCTTACACAGCTGCCACGTTCAAGGTCCCTGCCAGGCTCCATACCTAACGCGCGCGGTCGCGGCCACCCGCATGGTGAGCACGCCCTCTCCGAGCGCAGCTCTCCAACTCCAGACTGCTGCGTCCCGGGACAATCACCAGGTCTGCCTGTACCTGCCTCCACCTCGCAGCCGCTGCACGAGTGATGCGGAGCGGACCACGTGGCCAGCCGACACCACAAGTCCAGAGGTCTCCAATGCGGCTCACAACCCAACCAACCATCTGCACGCACGATCTACTCTGCTACCACCAGCACTGCTAAGGATCCGCCAGCCCTGCTGAGAGAGGCAAGAGGCCCCGACGGCGAAGTGGCACACAGGCTCCTCGAAAGAGCATATCAGCTGACCCGCTTCTCCAGCGCTGAATCGAGGAGCACACAGTCAGGACCCCTGCCCGATGAACTGCACATCCTCCACCGCCAGCCTTGCAGGAGAACTCTGTTCACACACCACCAGCCTTTGGATCTGGTAAGAGGATCGCATGTGGCCCACAACAAGATCCCTGGCCCACAAGATCCATGACCCTCCACCTTGTCCTAGCTGTCTCCTCCACATCACCCTGCACTAGTCAGCCAAACACAAAACATTGCTGCATTATGATCATTTTCTAATAAAACATTGCCTCATTCTGATTATTATCTAGTGAAACACCACTGCGTTACGATTATTTTCTAGTGAAACATTGCTGCGTTACAATTATTTTCTAGTGAAACACTGCTGCATTACGATTATTATCTAGTGAAACATTGCTGCGTTACGATTATTTTCTGGTGAAAGATTGCCACATTATGATTATTTTCTAGTGAAACATTATTTATTTAAGTATTTATATAGCGCCAACATCTTACGCAGCGATGTACAGAGTATATTGTCTTGTCACTAACTGTCCTCCCTCCCTACCATAGTCATATGTCTATGTATGTATCATAGAGCGCATGTATCATAGTCTAGGGCCAAGTTTAGGGGGAAGCCAATTAACTTATCTGTATGTTTTTGGGATGTTGGAGGAAACAAGAGTGGCCGGGGGAAACCCACACAGACACGGGGAGAGCATACAAACTCCTAGCAGATGTTGACCTGGCTGGGATTCGAACCCGGGGACCCAGCGCTGCATGGCGGGAGCACTAACCACTACGCCACCGTGCTGAATTAAAATTTTCATGGGGGGGCACCCTGGAGGAGGGGGGGGCGCCACCGTTTTTTCGCCTGGAGTGCCAAAATGGCTAGAGGCGCCCCTGCAGTTAAGGAATGAATTTGCACTTTTCTTAACTGTAGTGTAGCTCTAGAAATCCACGCTAAACTGCCATATTACATAGGCTTTGGGAAGTTTCTGACTATCATGCAGAACTGTTCTTCTGCTGGTTAGAACAGTTTTAGAAGAAAAAACTTTCGGTAATGCTTTGATAAATCTGGCCCTGTGACTCATAGGCACCGCTCTCATGCTGATCTAGTAGGGGGAGTCAGCGTTCGGGTGATTATACTGTCTGTCGCTGCTACTGCTGCTTTCAATGACTTCATCAGCTGATGTCCCTCGCCGCCGGAGCCGCCTAGAGTGCCTGGTCCCGGGTCTTAAAGGGACACATGCGCATTTGGCTGGATACTTCAAACAGTCCACAATATCCAGGTGAGACCTGTCCTGGCAGGGACTGAGCTGCTTGTATTTATGTCTCTCCTCAGAGTGCTCTTTTTATTGATTTTCTAGTTGTACCTGTGGATCCTAGAGCTGCCTGAGACCACTTAGGAATTTCCTGATTGCGCCACCTGGAGAGCCATCCCTGTTCCCACTACTTCTTTCAGTGCAATGACACTTTCAATTAAACAGTTTAGTCTTTGTTTGTACTTCATCTCCTGGATTCTCCTTTTCAAAATATAAGGCACCAGGAAAGAGGACTGCTAGTGAAACAATTACGTAATCTTTATTTTTGAAAATATCATATTTTACAGGTTGGCAGCCTAAATGCGTGCTTCTTTGCGAAAAAGGGATTTCAAGTTGATCTTTATGAAGCAAGAGAAGGTATGGAATTAATGTTAAATAATGTTACATATACCAATGGGTGAAACACAGGTCAGACAATGAGACTTGGTAGGGAAGGCAGACACTAGAGACTGGGAAATAGGTGGGTAAGTGAAAAGCAAATGGGATTGCATGTGGCTTAAAAAGTACTGGGCAGGTAAATGTGTGTGCTGCATGTAGTACTACCTATGATTGCTGCAGTGATGCCTAATATACATTATTTTGCCTTGACTACTGTGTCTTGTATTTGAAAATGGAACCCGTACTCTGGTTGCTGGGTTGAATTAAATTGCAGTGAGGAAGAAAATTAGTTTGTGCCATATGTTACAAGAGTTATGGACTGTGTGTAATTTTTGAATCATACATAACAGTCAGGCCCGTCTCCAGTGCTGTCAATCTAACTGCCCAAGGTGAAGAGCATGATTGGGGAGGGGGAGAACAGGCCACCAAAGTGCCTCACCTATGAATGCAGAGTATCTGGTGGGGCGTTCTGCTTGTCTGGCATCTTCAGTCTGCATGTCAACTCAGTGTTGGTGTCCCCCACACACCAGGTTATTTGATTCCAATATCTGGGGGAATGCATCAGGCCACTTAATAGTACCTAATTCCTAGTTCCTCTTTTTTGTCTGTTTCTCGGCTTCCAGTGCCCTGCATCAGGATATACTTCTTGTATATTTTGTTTTTTTATGAAAAAACAATAAAATGTATCTGTTGCAAAAAATATTCCCTAGTTATGTATTGGAGGTATTGTGCCTTATTGTGTTTCTGGAGGAAAGGGGGTACAGTGCATAATTGTGTTTTGAAAGCGCAGGAGACACTACCATATTATAATTTAGAAGCACACTATGCCTAATTTTGTTTGGGGGCCAGACTAAATTATTATGTTTTGGGACACACTGCACACTACTGTTTGGGGACATACTGTCTAATATTGTCTAATCATGTCCTGAGGACACATTGGCTAAGGTTTGAGTACACTACTCCTATTTATGGGTATGAGGGAATATTTTGCCTAATTCTTTTGCTTATGGAGATAGTCTTTCTTATTATGTTATGGGGTACATGCTGCCTAATTATGTTGCTTAAGCGTTCACTGCGTAATTGTCTTGTCTGGGGAGACATGTTGCTTTTTTATCCTGTTTAAAGCGGACACTCTGTCCTATTGTGGTGTTTTGAGAGCTTTGCTGCCTATTTGTGTTTTAAGGGGACACTCTGCCTAAAAAATGTTGTTTAGAAGGGTATATGCTGCCTAATGAATTTGTCTGTGGGGGTAAGTGCTACCTAGTTTTGATGTATGATTCTTAAAAGTTGTTACAGTGGGAAACAGAACATGCGCTGTATTTTATTGCAGTATGTTTTATATGTCTGTTTGCAAGATACTTAGGACCTAATCTCTTCTTTGAGGAAATTAGGCTTTGTCTAAAGTTCTACTGGTGGTGTCACTGATTCCTACACAACACTAACACCCCATATGTTAAATGGGTTTGCCCACAAACAATCATAACCATACAATGGAGGTGCCCCATATCATTTCAAATTTGTATGTTCTCCCCGTGTCTGTGTGGGTTTCCTCAGGCACTCCGGTTTCCTCCCACATCCCAAAAACATACAGATAAGTTAATTGGCTTCCCCCTAAATTTGGCCCTAGACTACAATACATACACTACATGATACATATAATCAAATATCAAGGGGTGAGCAGCGCAAACCAACTTTTAATGCAATTTTTTTGCAAAGCATGCACGCAGCAGTGGAGACCCCAATCCCCACAAGAAATATATATAACATACAGAGGGGCTGCAGCACACAACAGGAAAAAAGTGACAGGGGCTTTTGGTTACGCTTTAACGCGCTTAAGCTCACCAACTGCGCCAACGTGTCCCCGATCTGGTGAGTCCTACTCTAACCATACAATGCTAGTTTTTATCAGCAGTCTAGTGGGAACTAATCCAAAAACCCAAGAGTCAACTAAATGGGAGAAAAGGAAATTAAAAACAACTCACCTTCCACTAACTACCAAACGAACTCTCTGAACATGTGCAATCCACTCATTTATATGCTTAACTGTGCTAGAGGTGGGCGTGGTTATGCAGGCTCACAGGGGAAAAATTTTAATCAAATATCAAGGGGTGAGCAGCACAAACCAACTTTTAATGCAATGGCGCAGTTGGTGAGCTTAAGCGCGTTAAAGCGTAACCAAGAGCCCCTGTCACTGTCAAGTTAGCGGAAAATGACACTTTGTGAAAAAAAAACAATTAAAATCAATTTCCGCTTACTTGTGACAAAAATTAAAATCTTCTATGAACTCACCATACTCCTAACGGAATACCTTGGGGTGTCTTCTTTCTAAAATGGGGTCATTTGTGGGGTTCCTATACCGCCCTGGCATTTTAGGGGCCCTAAACCGTGAGGACTGGAGTAGTCTTGAAACCAAATGTCGCAAAATGACCTGTGAAATCCTAAAGGTACTCATTGGACTTTGGGCCCCTTAGCGCAGTTAGGGTGCAAAAAAGTGCCACACATGTGGTATCGCCGTACTCAGGAGAAGTAGTATAATGTGTTTTGGGGTGTATTTTTACACATACCCATGCTGAGTGGGAGAAATATCTCTGTAAATGTGAAAAGGCGACGAGAAAAACACAAACAGGTCCGGGAGCCCACTCTGGTGCAATATCGTTAGTAAATATGGATATAGAAGAAAACAACAGAGTATATACTCACAAAGGTGGGTTGCAGCAAAGGCAACCACTTGTATTCGCAGGTGGAGAAGTAACAAATGGCAGCTCTCAGATAACATATTTATTTATTAATTGATGTAGTTATGTGTATAATGTATAATTTTTTTATAATCTTGATAGACATATTTTAGAATTGAGATGTTTTAGATATACCCTGTGGTAATGTTATCTGAGAGCTGCCATTTGTTTTTAAAGGCACTTGTATTGACCCGAGGAAGCGGCTGTGAGCCGAGAAACGCGTTGTCGAAGTGCACCATTTATAATAAAAATCCGAATGCTTAATCATATATCTCTACGTGCTTTTATAAACTGCCAAACACCTATGAGGTAGGACAATTTTATTATCCCATACTTTATAGTGATTGGAGGAGCTATCCATCAGATATTGTAATATAGTGTTATCTCATACTGTGATGCTTCCCAGACCGGGCGCCTCCTACCCACCCCAAATCTCTGTAAATGGACAATTGTGTGTAAAACAAAAAAAAAAAAATCAAAAAATTGTGATTTACAGAGATATTTCTCCCACCCAGCATGGGTATGTGTAAAAATACACCCCAAAACACATTATACTACTTCTCCTGAGTACGGCAATACCACATGTGTGGCACTTTTTTTTGCAGCCTAACTGCGCTAAGGGGCCCTAAGTCCAATGAGCACCTTTAGGCTTTACAGGGTGCTTACAATTTAGCACCCCCCAAAATGCCAGGACAGTAAACACACCCCACAAATGACCCTATTTTGGAAAGTAGACACTTATAGGTATTCAGAGAGGAGCATAGTCCGTGGCAGATTTCATTTTTTTTTTTTGTCGCAAGTTAGAAGAAATGGAACCTTTTTTTTCGTCACAAAGTGTCATTTTCCGCTGACAAAAAATAAAATCTTCTATGAACTCACCATGCCTCTCAGTGAATACTTTGGGATGTCTTCTTTCCAAAATGGGGTCATTTGGGGGGTGTTTATACTATCCTGGAATTTTAGCACCTCATGAAACATGACAGGTGCTCAGAAAAGTCAGAGATGCTTCAAAATGGGAAAATTCACTTTTGGCACCATAGTTTGTAAATGCTATAACTTTTACCCAAACCAATAAATATAGGCTGAATGGGTTTTTTTTTTAATCAACAACATGTTTGTCCACATTTTTCGTGCTGCATGTATGCAGAAATTTTACTTTATTTGAAAAATGTCAGCACAGAAAGTAAAAAAAAATATCATTTTTTGACAAAATTAAGGTCTTTTTTGATGAATATAATAAAAAGTAAAACGCAGCAGCACTCAAGTAGCACCAAAAGAAAGCTGTATTAGTGACAAGAAAAGGAGGTAAAATTCATTTAGTTGGTAGGTTGTATGACCGAGCAATAAACCGTTAAAGCTGCAGTGGTCTGAATGGAAAAAAAGGCTCTGGTCCTTAAGGGGTTTTATGACTGCAGTCCTTAAGTGGTTAAATAAGCTTGATCATTTTCTAAAACTCTAACATTTTGTATCCTTGGTTAAGTATATTAAGCCTGAGTAGCCACGGGGCGTGGCCAGCCATGAGCGTGTGAGGACGTGTTCTCTCACAGCTCTCCCGGCTCAAGGCTGAATCCTGGGTTTTACACTGCCCACAACCACCCGATCTGTTGCCGCTCTGTCTCCCCGGGTTCAGGAGAACTCCCTCTCCCACCAGATGCCAAAATACGGGCCACCAGCGCCCGCAACAGCCGCGGAGAAGCTGGCCAAGTACGCCCGCGGTGAGCGTCAAGATGGCGCCGGGCAGACATGCTGGGAGGAGAGAGATGCCACGGCCACGGACACGGAAAATCAGCCGCCCACACAGGCCTGCTCCAGCGATGCGGAAGATGGGGAACTCCCTCCAGCAGTCGGTAAGCTCCATACCGCAGCTCCCCCTAAAGAACACAGGCAGAACACCCAGCCTAAAGCCCGCAGCCAAGGCAATCCTGAGAGGGAGGAGAAGGGGGAAGGAGGAGAGTCAGACCCTATAGAGCCTACTAGAGCTGAACTTTTAGCTGCCATACACAATATGCAGCTCTCCCTCACTACTAGGCTGGACACAATACAGACAGAATTATCCTTTGTTAAAGCTGACTATAAAAAGCTCAAGGAGAGAACTGTTGAAGCAGAGCATAGAATAAGTGATCTGGAGGACGTAGTGACCCCAATTAGAGCTACGCAATCATCCATAACTAAAACCTCCAACGAACACTCACTTAAACTTGACGACCTTGAAAATCGATCCAGAAGATCTAATCTGCGATTCGTGGGCATTCCAGAAAAATCTGAGGGCCTCTCCCCTTAAAATTTTCTTGAAAACTGGGTACAGAATGCCATTCCTAACCTCACCCTGTCTAATACTTTTAGCATTGAACGTGCACACAGAATACCTGGAGGCCCGCCTAAACCAGGCGCAACCCCAAGGCCCATTCTGGCTAAACTGCTCAATTACAGGGATAAGGTGGAGATTCTTAGGAAGGCCAGGGATGCCCCGGAGCTACAGATAAATGGAACTGCAGTTTCCATCTACCAAGACTTTTCCTCGGAAGTCCAAAAACTGCGTGCTAACTTTATTGCTGTGAAATCTGGCCTGAGAGCCCAACAAATCCCATACAGCATGCTCTTTCCAGCCAAACTACGAGTACAGCATAATGGGAAGTTTCATTTCTTCTCGGCTCCTGCGGATGCGGTGTCGTGGATGGAGGAGCAGGGCATTGATGTCCCAGTAATCAAACCGCGCTCCAAGAAGTGATTCCTTATACCTGTTTTCTCCTGATACCTTGCTGGCTACCAGCTGTTATGATCATGTCTGCAGTGTTTACTGCTGGCTGCAGTGGTATTGCAACCCAAGCAGTTCTGATGTCATTACATGCATTTGCTTGCATAGTTTGGTTTGCACTTAAACTAGTTGCTGATTCCATCTGCAGTCGCTCTGAAGTTAATGACAGTTTAATATGCTTTTGTGTAAACAAACATTGTCTGCTGCAATGGAGGGGCAATCCCTTTCCTGCAGGCTGCATATCATTGTCTGCCTTTTCCTGCTGTCAGCCTGTGATTAATTACCATTCACTTGTGTGGGAATCTGCAGGTCTGCTCCCATTGGATGACCTCAGTATAAAGAACTGCTTCCTGCAATGCTTGATGGGCTACCATAGTCTCAGATTCTGTCTGTTACTCTGCTCGTGCCCCACCTCGTTCCTAGTCCGTGTGGACTGCGCTGACTCCTGCGAAGGGGTCAGCGAGTCCTCCTAGTTCTGCTCTTGTTCTAGAAGTTGTTACTCTGCTTGTCTTGTGTCATATATTGGTTCATCGCCAATATATACACATACTTGCGCATTTTGTTATTTTCCTTGTATTCGTGTTACGTTGATACATCAGTGTCGCTGATATATACGTACACGAACTGTTTATTTCCTGTGTTCAGTTAGTCAGCCTTCCAGCACGTTTTGGTAGTTTGCGCGTATCGTGAGCACCCGTGCTGAGCTAGTATCCTGCTCCTGGTCCTGTTTGTGGATTGCGTTCATCTCTGCGAGGAGATAACGAATCCTTCTGAATCCTGTCCTGTTACCGTTTGTGGATTGCGTTCATCTCTGCGAAGAGATAGCGAATCCTTCTGAGTCCTGTTCCCTGTATTGCTCCAGTGCTAGTCAGTGTTCCTGCTTATGTCATATATCGGTTCATTGCCGATATATACATATGTTAGTCAGACGTTACAAATAGTTTCATTGATAGCTGTAATTGTAATACGCTAGGAAAACATACTTATTGTATATTTGTCTGTGTTACGTTCATCTATCTTGATCCTGCTATTTCCTGACTATCTTGTCCTGTCTTTGTGAGGCACGCCATCGCTGCAAACGCATTGGCTGCCTCATTCCAGTCTGTCTTATTGTGGACGCTTGCTGTCAGTAAGTAGTGGCTAGTTAAGCAAGCGTTCATTCTGTCTACCTGTCCTGATCTCCTCAGTCCTGGTTTATGCGCTCAGCGCTACTTTGCGCTGAGACGTTATTACGAAAGTGTTGTTTGTGGCTGTTCGGATCTGCACCGGCTCTGTGCACCACAATCTCCTATTGGAGTCAGTCCTCTCCTCCACTAAACTGGGGATATCCTGATCCCTTGTGATGGTGTGTGTACCTCCTTCACGTCAGCTTATGTGTTGCATGCTGACTGTGGAGATTACACCTCCAAGCTTAACATTATGGTAGCCCCATTACCAATCCCCATTGTGTGTGTGTGTGGGGGGGGGGGGGGGTTCCCAGCAAAAATGACACTGTTTGTTATGGTTCCTGTTCCTTTAAGAAATTTGAGAAACTTACTTCTGAAACAGAAAATGAGTTTTTTTCTGAATGTACCAGGTTCCTGGCCAATCCCGAGCTCCAGGCTACTCCTGTTTCAACGTGGGCCCCCCAGCTAGTTTATGTTTTATTTAAGGGAAGATTGTTTCAGTGGGCCTACGATGTCTTGGATCATACCAATTTAAAAGAGAGACCACTGGAATTTCTAGCGTTTGTGATCCATAACTGGCTGCGCAAAACCGATTTGCCTAGCCCTTTTGATAAGCTCCTGGCAGCTTGTCAATCAGCTGCTCCTTCTACTGCTTACAAAGATACTCAGCAAGCAGATAATTGTTCTGATAACTTTTCTTCTGCTTTGAATAAATCACCTAAGGCAGCAGGGTCTAAAGCCAAACGTAAACGCTCCAAAAGAAAAGCGTTACAATCAGCGGAGTCGTTGCCCTTAGCGACTGCGCATCAGATCTGTAATGAGACTCCGCCATTAGCAGATAATGAAATTCAGTCACCATTCAGGGGGGTCAAATGGACCTGTGAAACTACTAATGAACTTTCATTGCTAGCCAGGGAAAATAAGAGTTCTTGTTTAAATTAATTATCTGAATATGATTATGAAGATATATTACAGAGTATTGAACAGATCAATTTATTCGTGCAGCAAGGGAAATTTGCATACACTACAGTTCAACACTTGCTACAGGTATTGGAGATCCTTAGGAATAAGAAATCGGCCAATCGCCTGCTAAATAACCCAATGTATGTTTCTGCCACAAACACATTTGCAAACTATGATCAACCTGAATACTCAGCTGTTAAATATGCATGGGATCCTCCATTTGAGAAAGGAGAGATGGAAGCCCTGGTCTATGAATGGAAGAAAGATGCAAGTTCATTTTGTCAGTTTTACAGTGCAAAAAGTGAATTAGTATTGAATGCATGCATTAAGTCGGCTTATAACCTAATAAAGACTGGTGTGTGTGGGTATGACTTTGTGGCTCCATTGATCGATGTGTGGAGAATGATTTTGGACGATTTTTATGCGATTCAATCAGTTGATACCAGGGAAGACACACTGTCAATTGGAGATTGTTCCACTTCCTCAGTTCCTGAGGACTCGCCTGCTTCAGCACCTTTGGCTGATTCAGCGAGTGATTCAGAGCTCCTTTTGTGTGAAATTGAAGTTCCTGTAATTCCACCCTGTACCATGGATAACTCAGTGTTACTTCCCAGTAAGACAGAAATTACTAATACTTCCTTAACCTTGCCCTGCACAAATTTCTCAGCAGAGGACCCAGAGGTCCTGCTGACTTCTGAGTCCAGCCTAGCCAGTACTCATGAGTCTTTGTTCAGGGAAACAGACATTAGAAAATCTTTGCCTGCCTCTGCAAACACTTCTGTAGAATTTACCTGTGTTAATAAAGTACAACTCCTGTCTGATCCAGCAGATGCCAATAGATGCACTACATTAGTTTCTGAGTCCCAGCAATCCTGTCTAGAAACCTCAGAACCCCAGCATCTGAATTTCCCAATTTTACAATTGAATAGTGCTTCAGATGCACAAACATTGTGTCTTGATCTTCCTGTCTCTACACCTCGCTCTAGTTTCGTGAATAGCTCAGAGCATCTGCTATGTGAACCTGAAATCGTAGAATTATTACCTTGTTCAGAAAATGTTCCAGTAAATTTGCCCTGTACCATGAATTGTGCAGTAGATCTTCCCAATGAAGCTCAGGTCACAGAATCATTATGCTGTCCAGCAGGTGCTTCCATGGTTTTGCCCTGCGATATGGCCTGTTCAGTGATCCTGTCCAGTGAAGCTGTGGTCGCAGAGTCTTATGCTTCACCCAGTACTTTGGATACTTCAGATCCTCTAGTAGAGGAGTCTGAGGCACTGCTTACTTCAGTGGGTGTTGCAGTAGTATTCTCTTGTTTAGCAGCTGTTTTGGAATTACAGTCTGCTCTAATAAAACTTGATGAATCTCTGCCCAGTGAAGCAGAAGCTATTGAAACATTGTCTCTGTCAGCAAGTGTTTTTGATACCTTGCCCTGTACACAGTCTGATTTAGCTAAAGATGTTGAGTCCCTCTCTGATATCACAGTAGTCAGGGAACTTCAGCCCTGTCCTCTGAATGTTTCAGAAGTATTGCCCTGTAACATGGATAATTCTGACTCGCTGGAAAAAATAATAGAAATCTCAGAATTGCAGTCCGGGTTAATGAGTGTTTCTGAAACCCAGCCCTGTATCCTGGAAAATTCTGGTTTTCTGGCCGGTGTGGCAGAAGTTCCAGAGTCCCCTTCCTGTCCAGTGAGTTCCTCAGTTTTGCCTAGTTCAGTGGGGATTGCTGCAATATTGACTTGTTTTGCAGCCCTTCATGAGCTCCAATCCAGTGTATTTGATGAGTCTCTGTCTAGTCCAGAAGAAGTTATGGGAACCCTGTCTAGTTCGGTGCATACATCAGAAGATTTGTCCTGTCTTGTAAATGCCCCTGAACATGATTTGTTAATAACCTTGCTGGAATCAGAGACATCTAAGTCTGATCCTGCATTTTTTAGTGAGAATCCAGTAACTGTGAAGTCTAGTCATGATGATTTTTTTTTGCCCAGTCCTGGTTTCGGTCCTGTCTTGACTGACTTTGAGGTTCGCAGTTCCTTGACATGCCCAGAGGTCTCTCTTGTGCCGGTGTGCCCAGATGTGCTTCGTATGCCAGAGTGCCCAAGTGTGTCTGTGTTAGCGTGCTCACATGCTTCCCTAGTGGAGACATGTTCTGATGTTGCCGGTTGGCCTGCATGCCCGGAGATGGTTCTGGTCCCTAAAAGCCCTGATCTTGATGTTTGTCCTTGTGACCCTGACTCTAGAGTTGCCCTGGGTTCCATAGGGGTTCTTGATAGTTCTCCATGTGAGCCTAAGGGGCGTTCTGACCTGTGGGGATCTCTTTGGAGCTTCCAAGTGTTCTGGGAGATCTCTGAGGAAACTTGTCCTGGTACCTTGGACTGGTTCAACGGTGGGTTTTGTGTTGGTAAGGACAGTTCCGGTGGGCATTGCAAAGGCTTTGGCGTTTTTGGACAGTCCCTGGAAGGCGGTGGGTATCGCTCAGAGAGTTTCTGGGGGCTTTTTTCTGGAAGTCGTGGTTCTGATGGGTGTCACACTGAGGCTTGTAGTGCTGACGGGCATGGTTCTGTAGGTTCTGGTTCTGATGGGTCCAGTCTTGTGGGGACTGATTCTGGAATTTGGTCTTGCCGGGCTGTCCCGGTCATCATGAATTATCAGTCAGATTGTTTTGTCGGGAATTTCAGTTTTGAAAAGCGTCTGGTATCCGCTTTTAAGGGGGGGGGGGGGTAATGTTATGATCATGTCTGCAGCGTTTACTGCTGGCTGCAATGGTATTGCAACCCAAGCAGTTCTGATGTCATTACATGCATTTGCTTGCATAGTTTGGTTTGCACTTAAACTAGTTGCTGATTCCATCTGCAGTCGCTCTGAAGTTAATGACAGTTTAATATGCTTTTGTGTAAACAAACATTGTCTGCTGCAATGGAGGGGCAATCCCTTTCCTGCAGGCTGCATATCATTGTCTGCCTTTTCCTGCTGTCAGCCTGTGATTAATTACCATTCACTTGTGTGGGAATCTGCAGGTCTGCTCCCATTGGATGATCTCAGTATAAAGAACTGCTTCCTGCAATGCTTGATGGGCTACCATAGTCTCAGATTCTGTCTGTTACTTTGCTCGTGCCCCACCTCGTTCCTAGTCCGTGTGGACTGCGCTGACTCCTGCGAAGGGGTCAGCGAGTCCTCCTAGTTCTGCTCTTGTTCTAGAAGTTGTTACTCTGCTTGTCTTGTGTCATATATTGGTTCATCGCCAATATATACGCATACTTGCGCATTTTGTTATTTTCCTTGTATTCGTGTTACGTTGATACATCAGTGTCGCTGATATATACGTACACGAACTGTTTATTTCCTGTGTTCAGTTAGTCAGCCTTACAGCACGTTTTGGTAGTTTGCGCGTATCGTGAGCACCCGTGCTGAGCTAGTATCCTGCTCCTGGTCCTGTTTGTGGATTGCGTTCATCTCTGCGAGGAGATAACGAATCCTTCTGAATCCTGTCCTGTTACCGTTTGTGGATTGCGTTCATCTCTGCGAAGAGATAGCGAATCCTTCTGAGTCCTGTTCCCTGTATTGCTCCAGTGCTAGTCAGTGTTCCTGCTTATGTCATATATCGGTTCATTGCCGATATATACATATGTTAGTCAGACGTTACAAATAGTTTCATTGATAGCTGTAATTGTAATACGCTAGGAAAACATACTTGTTGTATATTTGTCTGTGTTACGTTCATCTATCTTGATCCTGCTATTTCCCGACTATCTTGTCCTGTCTTTGTGAGGCACGCCATCGCTGCAAACGCATTGGCTGCCTCATTCCAGTCTGTCTTATTGTGGACGCTTGCTGTCACTAAGTAGTGGCTAGTTAAGCAAGCGTTCATTCTGTCTACCTGTCCTGATCTCCTCAGTCCTGGTTTATGCGCTCAGCGCTACTTTGCGCTGAGACGTTATTACGAAAGTGTTGTTTGTGGCTGTTCGGATCTGCACCGGCTCTGTGCACCACAATCTCCTATTGGAGTCAGTCCTCTCCTCCACTAAACTGGGGATATCCTGATCCCTTGTGCTGGTGTGTGTACCTCCTTCACGTCAGCTTATGTGTTGCATGCTGACTGTGGAGATTACACCTCCAAGCTTAACACCAGCCTTAAGTGGATGCACCTACTTTTTCTATATGCCTTTTTCATAACTTGGTACTGTTAAGTATTAATGACCCCAATTACTTGACTCTGCTTTCTAGCAACACATGTTTTTTTTGGGGGGGAGACTACTTCTGAGGTTGACTTTTCCTTTTTTTATTCTTTTTGCAACACCACCACTATCAAGAGATGTGCCATAAGGTGACATTTGTTTGATGGCTCCATTGTCGAGCCCTTCTGCTACGCCTCCCTATTTAATTGTCTAACCCATATCTTTATTACAGGTGGAGATGATATATGGCATTGCTACTTATGTTGCTGTGTGATTTGGAGGGTGTATTACATTGATTTTATATTTGGATTATTTGACCTGGGAGGGGAGCCTCACCTGCAGTATTGATCTTTCTTCTCTTTGCATTAACATATAATGGCAGGAGAGGCTTTTCCTCTAGCCCTGTAGTCACACTTGCTCCATTTTAAGTCCTTGGGCGCCATCTATTGACCATAAGTGGATATACCTTAAATAATCATTTTTCTAGCCATTGATAGCTACCACTCCTACTTTTTTATCCACGTATGTAGGTCCGGTTCGGCCTATTTTAATTTATGATCAGTTTCTCCTCGAGAACTCTGCTGCGGGGTAGGCTCTCCTTGTTTGGTTAATAAGTTTGAAACAGTTTTATGTTTAAGTGTGAAACTATTCACGTACGGTGACCATACGTCCCGCTTTACCCGGGACGCGTCCCGCCTTCGGGGGGCGCTGTCCAAGGCTGCATGAGGTCCCGGGAAACGTCCCGCTTTTAGCAGCGGGACGTCCCGGCCTCGGGACTCTGGCCACCGTACAGTGAACTAGCCGCAGCGTCTACTAGACGCTGCGCTAGTTCATTCCCCGCAGCCCCGCTCCAGCCTGCAATGTTCTCCTCCGGCAGGCACAGGCAGAGCAGGGCTACGGGAAGATGGCGTCCGGAGGCGGAGCCCTGTATTGGAGACTGTTTGTCTCCAGTACAGGGCTCCGCCTCCGGACGCCATCTTGCCATAGCCCTGCTCTGCCTGTGAGAGGCTGAGCGGGAGATTGAAGATCGTCCAGGCCAGGGGGAGCTGCACACACCAGGGGCCGGCTGCGTGAGGGGACGTCTTCTGCCAGGTGAGTAAATGCTTTTTCTTGCAGGTGAAGTGTTTGCCCACATTTTGTACTGACATATTTGCCCAAATTGTGTTCATTTTGTACTGACATGTTTGCCCGCATTGCGTTTATCTTGTACTGACATGTTTGCCCGCAGTGCGTTTATCTTGTACTGACATGTTTGCCCGCAATGCGTTTATCTTGTACCGACATGTTTGCCCGCAGTGCGTTTATCTTGTACTGACATGTATGCCCGCAGTGCGTTTATCTTGTACTGACATGTTTGCCCGCAGTGCGTTTATCTTGTACTGACATGTTTGCCCGCAGTGCGTTTATCTTGTACTGACATGTTTGCCCGCAGTGCATTTATCTTGTACTGACATGTTTGCCCGCAGTGCGTTTATCTTGTACTGACATGTTTGCCCGCAGTGCGTTTATCTTGTACTGACATGTTTGCCCGCAGTGCGTTTATCTTGTACTGACATGTTTGCCCGCAGTGCGTTTATCTTGTACTGACATGTTTGCCCGCAGTGCGTTTATCTTGTACTGACATGTTTGCCCGCAGTGCGTTTATCTTGTACTGACATGCTTGCCCGCCGTGCGTTCATTTTGTATTAACATGTTGCCCGCAGTGCGTTTATTTTGTACTGACATGTTTGCCCCCATTGCGTTTATTTTATGCTGACATGTTGCCCGCAATGCGTTTATTTTGTGCTGAAATGTTGCCCGCAATGCGTTTATTTTGTGCTGAAATGTTGCCCATTGCGTTTATTTTGTGGTGTCTGGGGTAACTGTTGCTGCATTTATTATTTAATGGTCATAGTTGGCTGTGTTTGCTGCTTTGGGGTTATGGCATACTATTAAGTAGCATCACACAGTTTCTGCACACCTATGATGTGAATCCACGTTTGACCACATCACGGCGTAAACACTGCTTTCTTATGCCTCGCTGTTGCATCATTACGTTAGCTCCGCCCATAGAATGTCATGGCCACGCCCTTTTTCGCGCACGCTGCAGACACCACATCTGTTTTTCGCCGCCCCCCTCCCCCCCCAATTCCCCCCGTCCCAGGTTGAGCCTTCAAAGATCTGGTCACTCTAATTCACAACATGTGTGGATATGACTGTTACCTTGAGCCGGGACACATGTGCTGTCCCTATAGTCCCTCTTTTTACTTTTACATCACTTACGGAATAGAAATCCTTTGTGGTTTAATACAGGGGATGGGGAGGGTTTGGGGTTACAGTGGGTTTTATGTGGGTGAAATTCTAATTTACATTAACATGACAATGACAGTCAAGTGCAGAATATGTAGCATAAGGAACTATAATGCTCAGAACTTCCTAATTAATTTTTTAATCTTACAGTATGACACATATTAAGGTGGTCTCCTGGAACATGAGGGGGCTAAACAACTCTATCAAGAGACGCCTGGTTTTAGATTATCTGCGAAAACTATCCCCCCAGGTTATTTGTCTGCAGGAGACGCATCTTGTTGGCTCTAAAGCATTTTTACTTAAAAAACCCTGGGTGGCCTCATATTACTTAGCTCACTACTCATCATTCTCCAGGGGTACTGCAATCCTTGTTGCTAAATCGTTCCCAGGACAAATTCCAAATATTAAGACTGATCCAAATGGTAACTTTGTTATCCTGAGATGTACAATTGAGAATAGATCATTTATAGTGGTCTCTATCTACATCCCACCACCCTTTAATGTGCAAACCCTTGAACGCGTCTCCTCTAGACTACATGATCTGATGGATGGCCCTCTTATGCTTCTAGGAGACTATAACGCTGTTTTGGATCCTTTATTAGATAGAATGAATGGCACTGGCAGATCATATCCACAATTCCTGAACTGGCTACGTCAGTATGAGTTAAGGGATGTCTGGAGATGGAAATTTCCAGATGACAAAGAATTTTCCTGTTACTCTGACTCATTTAAGACTATGTCACGCATTGATATGTGTCTGGGGTCCAAGGACCTTTTGCCTATGGTGGAATCGATTACATACCTAGCGCACGGTATTTCAGACCATTCTCCTCTGGTGTGTGAGCTGTTCCTTCCTGGGGGCAGGGTGCCATCCCTGTGGAGAATGGGAGCGTGCTGGTTGGAAGATGAGGAGGTGCTTGGGGAATGCCAGACAGAAATGACACATTATTGGCGTACTAATAAGGGCACGGCTGACCCGTTGGTCTGCTGGGATGCGGGCAAGGCGGTTCTTAGGGGCTCGTTCAGGGCTGCGTTGTCCAGAATCCGGCAGAATGATATCGCTTCGCAACAATATTGTGAAAAAGAATCCAACCAGGCTAAAATTCAATTAATCCAGTTCCCGACTCGGGAAAATTATGCCCTTTGGGAAGCGGCCCGCAGGAAATTGGAACTAAAGCTATTAGACAGGACAAAAAAGAAAGACTTAATTCATAAACAGAGATATTTTGAATATGGGAATAAATGTAGTAAACTCCTGACATACCTACTTAAATCCGATACAGAATCACTAGCAATCCCGAGAATCATAGACAGCACTGGGACAATTTGCACTACATCTGAATCGATAGCTAGTACCTTTACCACATATTATTCTATGCTCTATTCCTCGAAGCTGAATGATACAGATCCTAGGCTCCGAGAGTTTCTAGACAATTTGGACCTCCCATCCATATCGATGGAGGCCAATCTGGAACTGGACTCCCCCATTTCCTCTGATGAAATAACTCTAGCTATCTCATCCTTTAAAGCTAACAAGGCACCGGGGCCGGACGGCATCCCAGCTGAATGGTACATTAAAAATAAAACTGTAGCTGTCCCACACCTTACTAAACTGTTCCAATTTATGTTTGAGACTGGATCACTTCCGGAGTCCATGAGTGAGGCTCTAATAACTCTCATTTTAAAACCTGGTAAGGACCCAGCCTCTTGTGATGCATATCGCCCGATTTCTTTAATGAATACAGATACTAAAATTCTCACGAAAATTCTCGCAAATAGACTTAACAAACACATAGACAGTATTATACACCCTGATCAGACTGGGTTCATGCCCGGCAGATGTACCAGACTAAATATTAGACGACTCATGACTAATATTCAATATCCTCACGCAAATGCTGGGACTAGAGTGATTTTATCACTCGATGCTAATAAAGCCTTCGACTCAATTGAGTGGTCCTACCTTATGGCCGTCCTAGAGAGGTTCGGGTTTGGTCCTGGTTTCCGGAAGTGGTTCAGCATTCTCTATAGCTCACCAAAGGCTAAAATAAGAGTTAACTCCAGTGTATCCCAGGCTTTTAATATCAAGCGTGGCACGCGACAGGGATGCCCACTTTCACCCCTGCTGTTTGCCATTGCTGTTGAGCCCTTGGCCCAGGCTATACGGCTGTCTGATTCGGTGCGGGGTCTGCAGGTGGACCGGGTTGAAGAACGTATATCTTTGTACGCAGATGACATGCTGGTGTACCTTGCGGACCCTGCGTCGTCCCTGGATGCTTGGTTAAACATTTATGATAAATTCGGATCCATGTCCGGTTTGACAATAAACTGGTCCAAGTCAGTTCTTTTCCCCTTAAACACCTTTGATTACCAAATAATTACCCCTAGGTCCCACCTACAAATCACTGATAAATTTAAATATTTGGGGATTTGGGTTCAGCGCCCTTTAGCTAATTTCTTTGCAGCCAATATGTAACCAACCCTGGATTCTATTGAGGCCCGATTTAAAAAATTGATATCTTTACCACTCAATTTATGTGGTAGAGTATGCATAATTAAAATGATAGTTGCCCCTAAGCTCTTATATCTTCTGCAGATGGCTCCAGACGTGATTCCACGGTCGGTTTTTAAACACATCGAGTCGATAGTTGTGTCTTTCATATGGTCAAATTCAGTCCCTAGAATTGCCCTATCTACCTTGCAACTGCCGACCTCCCAGGGAGGCCTTGCGGTACCCAATTTCTTTCTATATTATTTGGCAACACAACTTATACCTGCCAGTTACTGGATTAGTGACCACAGGCAGGACTCTTCGTTCTTGAGGCAGACGTAGCTAGTTCCTATGAAGCACTGTGTGGAGCCATCTACAGATATTCTATTCCAAATTTGGGCGTGGGTACCTCACTTATCCAGAACACAATCAAAATCTATAAGACCACTCGTAAGCTTCTGAACTAGCCCCTGGACCCAATTTCTCCTAGCTCGCCTCTGTGGCATAACCAGAACCTCCCGGAGTTGCTCAGTGTGCCTGACCCTTGCTTCTGGACAAAGTATGGTATTAAATACCTGCACCAACTTTTTTCCGAAGGTGTTTTTAAGAATTTTTCACAATTCCGAGAGGAATTTGGTATACCTAGACAAGCCCAGTTCAGGTACTTTCAACTCCGACATGCAATAAATGCCCAGACTGGTCTACATAATGTTAACCTAGTACCCTCAGGAGTGGAATCTCTACTTCTACAAAAGGATAGAACTAAGCAAATATCTAGGTACTATAACTTTGTACTGACAGCTCGTAATACACCTAAAGTTGTATCTTGACAAGTAGATGTACAGAGGCGCCAAAAGGATAAAATATGCTAAAATGTTTAAAATATTCGGGTGGCGGCGGTGGACCGGCCACTCAGAAATAGACTCGATGCTGTCGCTTAAGATAAAGACAATTTATTCACATACTCCATGAACAGAACCGCAACGCGTTTCACGGGTATATTCCTGCTTCCTCAGGCAATAAACAGACAGGAGTACACAGTACAGTCTCAAGGTCACGAATAGCGCCTCTAACAGACAGCATCGAGTCTATTTCTGAGTGGCCGGTCCACCGCCGCCACCCGAATATTTTAAACATTTTAGCATATTTTATCCTTTTGGCGCCTCTGTACATCTACTTGTCAAGATATCCACCCTTGGTGGTTGGAAGGGTGACAAACCCTCCTTTCCTTCTTCAGAGAGCGACATCTTAATCCTGAGTGGGGACAGGTCTAATCTCCCCACCTGCCTATATAGTGGTTGCCTAAACGGTAACCCATGTTTGTAAGTATAATACTTACTCCACACTAATTCTCCCTGATCCAATACATACTACACTATATTGGGCTCTCGGTTTCTCTGTTTTATCTAAAGTTGTATCTGTACGGATGAGATGGTCGGGCACAGGGACTGATTTCAGTAAGGAGGACTGGGTGGACTTTGAAGAATCTTATCATAAATCGGTTATTGCTGCGCATGACAAACTAATTAACCTGAAATGGTTCCACCAGGCCTATATGTCTCCAGCACGCCTGAGTAAAATGAGCTCCTTACATAATGGTCTTTGCTTTAAATGCAGGCTGAGACAGGCGGATTTCCTCCACTGTGTGTGGTTTTGCCCGCAGGTAAATAGCTATTGGAAGTCGGTAGCCCACTTCCTTTGAGATACTTTAGGTCTGCCAGAGGTTTTTAATTTCAAAACTTGTATGCTAGGTGTACTGACAGACATTCCATGTAGCCGGAGAGAAGCCACACTCATTCAGATTCTGTTCTACTATGTAAGAAAATCTCTGGTCCTGCAATGGAAACATAATAGGGTGCCTAGTCTGCATGACTGGAAGAGACTGGTAAACCAAGCCTTACCCCTTTACAAATTAACATACCAGTCAAGGCATCAACCCCGTAAATTTGACAAAATCTGGTCCAAATGGGTCGACTCCTCAGACACAACCATTCCTTACCTAGATATTACTGTCTCAGTTCAAGATACTACCTTATAGTCGTTAATATACTTTGATTTATAACATACCAGGAGTTTTTAGCTTGTATGCCTACTGAATCAAACTTTGCATATTATGCTACATGTATTTGTATTTTCCTTAATCATACACTGATGTCAGGTTTTATATGTACTTACTGATTAATTATGATACTGTCACTTTTAGTCAATTAACTAAGTCTGGAACTTAACCCACTTTGGTTATTTTTTATGTTTGTTTTTGTTTATGTCTATGCTCCTTCTTGGGAGCTGTTTGTATGTTTAAAAATTTTCAATAAAAAATCTCTTATAAAAAAAAAACCAGCCTGAGTAGCCCCTGGAACCATCAGAAGTACCCCCTGGGGTACGTGTACCACATGTTGAGAACCTAGGTTGTAGAGGAAGACGATCGGCAGCCGCAGGGTGGGAGGGAGGCGGGTGAGATGCCGCTACAGCGCCTATGCCGCCTGACATAAATGTGTCACTTGAAGCCATGGCCGGGACAGCGCTAAATGCCAAAATACCCTGGTTCAGCATCCTATGATCACCACCTAATTAAGGTAGAAGTATTGTAAGGGCTATGCTCATATACTTTTCCAAACAAAAACCATTAAGATTCTGTCCACAAGTTTTCTGACATAACTGATAGAACATTATTATCATAATTTTTTTGCATACAGAGTAAAACTTCTTTTAATATGCACCAACCATTGTCGTAACAGATATCAGAACTGCCAGAATTGTCAGTGGGAGAAGCATTAATCTGGCCCTTTCACACAGAGGACGCCAAGCTCTCAATGCTGTTGGTTTGGAGGAGAAGGTAACTTTTCTTTACTTATATTTGTTCTTGAGATGCAAAATACAAATATGAAATGCATTCACGATGCTATTTACAGTCTTGACAAGGACTGATATTTAAAGTACAGGTCTGCATTTTTGTTCCCCTCTACCTCTTGTCCTTCCTTCTAACACAAACTAGAACTCCCCATCTCTCAACACACCTTTCATACTTAAATTCCCTTGGGTCCAGCAATAACAGGACATGGAAGCTAGTTCTGACCAGGGTACTTATGTCTATTGGAGAAGGACTTCAACATAGTAGCAGTAGCCCAGCCTCTTCCATCCCTTCTGGTTGAGGATATGGCTCATACATTAGTCACTCTCTCTCTGAGAGCTCTTATTGGAGGAGGTCATGGTCATTAAAGTTACCAACCTCCCATCATATTTTATTGTGGGATGTGGCTTTAGCACAAGTGGCAGTGGGGAGTTATCAGATTAAATATTGCGGCTTGTGGGAAGAGATACAGATAGCTCCACTCACACTCCCATCCATTGTTCTTGATTAGAGGGAGGCATTTTCTAGGGGTATTTGAGCCTAGACAAAGGAAGACAGTGCAGTAGCTGGGAGGATGTGTATGTTCTGTTTGGAGGAGTGTGGTGTTCATTTCATTTATGCAAAGTATATCAATAATTGAAAAAAATACAGTATATTCAGTTATATATGTACATAAAAATAATATATACCACTTTTACAGCCCCTATTTCAACAATTAACTTGCCAGTGTTCACATTTTATTTTTTTTCATTGCAAGTGTTATAAAAACTCTTTAGGTATCCAAATGAGGCAGTCAAACAGCAGTTTAATTAGACCAGGCCCTTATGAAAAGTACAGAGGAGTAAAACCCTTTTATCTGGCTGTGCAAACAATGTTGGTAGCAAGAGGGTGCACTCAAGTTCCAAAGCCAATTCTTTCTATTTGTTGGGAGCTGAATGAACCTAGTTGTACATAATACTGATATGGCTATTGTGCACATTTCACAGTTGAAATGTACTCCTTTACAATCAAAATAATAATGTATTATTTCAGGACCGTGATTAAATATGCAAATCATTCATGTTTGTCCCTGAAAATTAAGGCATATATCTACTGGTTTATAGCTCACACATAGCCTATTTATTTCATGGAGTTAAAGGATCCATCTTATAGACAGCTTGTTTCATGGAAACCTGGAACCAATAGAATTTTGTTGAGGGCTAAAAGGAACTAACCCCACAGTTCTAAATTACTTTATTGTGGGACTAACGTTTAATCCTCTCAAGCCTCTCCTCTGTATGGGCTCGTTAACAGCACTTTTGCAACAACAAATACATGAATCAACAACTGCAAATCAATTTATTTCTATACTACTGTAGATGAATTAAATTGCCGTAGCAATGGGAAAGAAAAGCTGATTAGATGCTAGAAGAGGAATACATCTGTTCTCCAGTCAGACATTTCATTATACATGATATCAGTTGAGATCATGCTGCTCTTTTTGAACTTTACCAACATGGAGGAAAATGTTAAAGGGAACCTTAACTGAGAGGGATATGGATGTTTAATTTTAAACAATACCCGCTGCTTGTCAGTCCTGCTTATCTCTTTCTGATCTCTTTAGCTGCAGTACTGGCTGAGTCACACACCTGAAACAAGCATGCAGCTAATCCAGTCTGACTTCAGTCAGAGCACCTGATCTGCATGCTTGTTGAGTGGCTGTGGCTAAAAGTATTAGAGACACAGGATCAGCAGGAGAGTCAGGCAACTGGTATTATTTTAAAAGGAAAAATCCATGTCTTCCTGTGAGAGAACGCGGAAAAGCCGCCGCGTGTGCTGACAGCAAGGCCGCTAATTCCGCGTCCAGCGCGGCGGTTTGCACGCAGAGGCATGCGTCTGGTACTGGGAGTGAACGCGGAAGGGCCGCCGCATGTACTGATAGCGGGGCGGCTGGTTCCGCGTCCAGTGTGGCGGTTTGCTCACAGCAGCATGCGGCTGGTGTGGCTGGGTCTGTTAGTTCACACAGATTCAGGAATACTGAGAGGCAGATCTTTTATGACGACCAAGGGGGGATCAGCTGACCAGGCTGGTCAGCTGACCTCAGAGCTAGTGACTATTGGTCTATCACTTAGCGGTGGCGCCAGAGAGCTCTACTCTATATATAGTTACGGCTGGACAGTCACAAGTTGTCTGCCGTTGCGAACACTACGTGGAAGCACTCAGACCTTAGTCAGATCCAACAGTGTGTTTGAACCAGGAGGACCTGGGAATTCACCCTGAGCCAGATTACTACTGTGTTATTATTGTGTTATACTTCAGACTAGTTCCAGGGTGTAGAGACCACGGACCTCACACCCAAGACTAGGGAACTTGTGTTATCATTCTGTTATACTTCAGACTAGTTCCAGGGTGTAGAGACCACGGACCTCACACCCAAGACTAGGCATTGTTTGATATCTGTTATGACCTATTGCTTTCCTGACTATCCCTATGCTCGCTGATTCGGTACCACGCATATCTGATTATCTGTTGCCAACCCTGCCTGTCTTGGATACCGAACCAGCGTTCTGTCTTTGTACTTTATTTGTCCGTGTGTTGCCGACCCGGCTTGCCCGACCTCGAGAGCTATCTCCCCTCTTTAGGAGATAGTCTCCAGATCAGTTAGCGACATCCACCTTCAGGTGTCACTCACTTTCTGGCCCTTCCTACTTCAGCCTGAGACTCTACCCCTTGGAAGATCTCAGGCTGCTGGAGGGTTCTTGTGCTTCTCTAAAAGAGCAGTATTGTCCATAATGCCAAGGACCACCTGCTC
Organism: Hyperolius riggenbachi; assembly: GCF_040937935.1. Lineage (NCBI taxonomy): Eukaryota > Metazoa > Chordata > Amphibia > Anura > Hyperoliidae > Hyperolius > Hyperolius riggenbachi. The sequence continues at coordinate 329,034,239 of NC_090649.1, read as the reverse complement.
ATCAGGTGGGTTACTCAAAGTATACTGTTGCACCAAACACTCACGTTATGTACAGGTGTCCAGAGGTTAGTACTAGATCTGTATTATTGGTGATTCTGCAGATCCTCAATAATCAGGTATATATCTGTATTCTTGGTGATACTGCAGATCACCAATGATCAGATTCTTTCTGTGTGCTGACACCGATCGTTACACTTCCTCAGTTTTAGGTTCCCTTTAAATCTACACAGCAGTAATGAAAAGCAGAATCTTGACAATAGTTGTTTGCCTTTTTCTCAATAGCATCAACAGAGGAGTGAATGATCAATCAATCATAGGAAAGTTGAATACTTTTTGTTTTTTCTTTTTTTTGTCTGCAGATTGTATCAAAGGGCATTCCAATGTATGGAAGAATGATTCATTCAGTGAATGGGAAAAAATACTCTATTCCATACGGAAAGCAACACCAGGTAATTGCTTAAAACACGACTAGAGGTAGCAATCTAGTTTAATGCAACTACATTCTGAGTTTAAGCATTAATATTATTTATTATTTGACTAATTACCTTGTAGGTCTATTTAAATATGGGTCATGTGATCCTTGCTGCTTCCTGCTACCTTCCCAAAACAGAAAGGTTTTGCTTTGTTAGCAGCAGCTGAAACAGAACACAGCTCATTCACTGCACTGAGGTGATGGGGTGGAAGCACAACCTTTATTTCCTGCATGTATTAAGTACCAGTAGTTAAACAGCATGTTACAGAGTACATAAGGAGTCACTGTCACGCTTCATACATGGTTGGCTTAAAGTATACCTGACCAGAGGAAAAGCTACCTAAGGTAAGCACAGAGGTATGTTCATGGTGGAAACACATACCCCTGCGTGTTGTACGTTCCTCTCCTGTTTTCATTCCTCTCCTGCAAGCACTCATTTGCCGATTGCTGTTAAATGTTTTTTAAGCTTGGAAGTTAGAAAACGGTTTCCACTTCCTAGGCTTGGATGACCCAGGTGCAGGTAGTGAGGAGGAGGTGTTCAGCCAAACACTGGTAGTAACAGTCTGAAAGAGGTATTCTGCAGGAACTGGAATGCCAATAATATTCCTTTATTGTAAAATATATAGCTTTCTTTCACCAATTTTTCATATTTTACAATAAAAGAAGATCATTGGCATTCTGGTGTGTGCTGCAGAATTCCTCTTTCAAATGGTGTGTGTGTATGTGTGGTAGATTCAGGGTGCATTTATCAAATAATATGCAATAAAAATGTGGATCTGAGAAAAAAAAATGCAGCATCTGCCCTGAACAACCAATCACATTGTAGCAAATTAAATAAGTATTAAAATAAGAATTTTTGATTGGCTGTTTTAGACAATTGCTGTACATTTCCTCTGATTGTTGTTCCTCCTCTCTCAATGAGTCAACCACTGAGAATCTTCTATCAAGTTGACACATTCAGTATATGTAGACATAATAAAAATAAAATACATTTTGTATTTAGTGTTTCATGCAGGGAATATTAATCCAGATGAGGCTGTCATGCTAATTACAGTAACAATTCTTTACATTTTAGTACATCCTGTCAGTTGATCGAGCAGGTCTGAACAAAGAACTACTTAATGGTAAGTCTTACATGATTTATTGTAAATAGCTTAAAGGACACCTTAAGTAAGAGGAATATGGAGGCTGTCATATTCCCTTTTAAACAATACCAGGTGACTGGCGTCCTGATGATCTTTCAGGCATCATTAGTGTCTGAATCACACACTTGAAACAACAAGCATGCGGCAAATCCTGACAAATTTTAGTCAAACATCTGGTATGCATGCTTGTTCAGGGTCTTTGGCCAAAAGTATTAGAGGCAGAGACAAGACTCAAAAAGCTTCAGTTCCTGCAGACCGGAAATGAGCGTGACTCAGTGTCTTCAGAGGAGAAAAGGGTGGCGGATATGTAGTGCCCCCTCTCCTCCATTGTATGTGCACCTCACTCATTCTCGAACCTTGAGCAATTGCATGGAACTGTCAATGGATCCAGTAAAGCCAAAAAAGAAAAATGTGCAATGTAAAGTTCACAAAGACCTGTCTCCTCCAGGACACCAATCTACAATATTGAGTCCTCTTCCGTCAGTACACATTATAAAATAAATGGAGCTTCCATTGCATACACTTTAAAACGATGTTTAATGGACACATGGTTATAACAAATTACAAGTGTTCCCTTTTGTCTGGGCACATTGCCTAATATAGGCAAGTGTCTAGCGTGGGCATCGGTGCTAGAGCTTTTCCAGGTCTACCCTATTAATCAGATGGACCTCAAGCTCTCGCCTTAATTCTGTATGTCACCACTGGGTAAATGACTTCTACCCTGCGACAAAAACTATTGGATGGAGATTGAGTGTGGAAGACATCCTCCCAGCTAACTAAACCAATGCAGATGGTAGGGACACAGGCATGTGGAGAGGAGTTTGTCAGGAATTAGTGACGTTGACGTGGCACTTCTGAAGTCCAATGTTTTACACACTGGGCATGCATCATAATAATAATAATTTGAAAAAGCCAGACATTTTATATATGCATCATCTTATAAAGATGCATTTTTCCGCTAAAAACCTTTATGAACAAAATAGCTGAAAGAACCGCAGTAATTCCAGCTTGATGTAAAACAAGGCTCAGACCTAAACCCAAAGTTGCACAGATAAAATGACTCAAACACTGCCTGTAAATAAGATTATTGGAGTAGTAATAATGGATACCGTAGCAGTGGCACGGTTGATGGATTCTTGGATTTCCTGACTGTGTTTAGTTTTGTAATCTCTGGCCTGGCTGCTTTCTTTGACCTTCATCACTTTTGGTGTCAGGCTCTCAGCCCCATACCTCTTAATCCATGTATTTGCTTAGTATGAACAGTAACTCGGAGTTTCCAGATGTATTGGTTGCATACTATTCCAGGTCAGTGGCTCACTATATAAGGGAACTAGCACTTTAGGAAGCTACAGCACAGTATTTTTTTTATTCCCTGTAAAATGATTAATTTTCTTTCTTGGTTTTTATTTTATTTCTAAAACAGCTGCAGAGAAGTATTCAAATGTGAAGATACATTTTGAACATAAATTAAAAGATTGCAATGTTGAGTCTGCTACAATGGTTTTTCAGAGGTAAGTAGTGTATTAATTTTATGTTAAAATGCAGTGGAGTTCAAAATAATCCTATACATTATTATGCATTGTGATGCTTTTTTAATTAACTGTTTAATAAATATTAAATATTGGTATTCGCATCTGGGGAAGAAAGGAGGCCACCCGTCTGAATACAAGATCAGAAACGAACAAAATACAAATTGAGGGTTTCACTGCCTTGTGATCTTATGCATAAAACATAACTTTTAATAGTAATGCCAATAAATAGTTATACAAGTGATATAGCATAAAAAAGTCCTTAATATACGTTGGTCATAATGTCAATAGCCTAACGCACGTTTCGCAACCTATGAACAGGTCGCTTCTTCATAGGTTTTTTTTCTGTGTTCATAGTCTGTGAATACATGACGGTTTATATAAAAAAAAAGCAACATAGAAAAATGGAAAGAGCCACGTAACAGGTGTAGTAAAAGTCCAATTTTCATTTAAAGGAAAATCCAGCTGGACACAGCAGATATTATTTATATGCATAGAGACACACCCGCAAATGGACGGTCTTCACATATAAGCTACGGGTAAACAGTTTGTAAAACAAAGAAGTCTACTTACTTGTTTTACAAACTGTCTATGATATACCTATGTTCCTAATGTGAGCACTTTTGTACTTTGTTATACTTGGTTCGTGTAACGATTGGTGTCAGGAAGAACAGATTATCTGATTATTGGTGATCTGCAGTATCACCAATAATACAGATACTATACCTGATTATGTGGTGATCTGCAGAATCACCAATAATGCGAGTACAGCGAGACACAGGACAACCAGATGTAAAGATAGGTGTTTGGTGCAACAGTAATACAGATAGAGATACCAACTCCCCTAGAGGAGCTGGTAGAGGGAGATATCTCCATAGAACACAGGGATCCGCACTCCAGCAAGCTGGAGATGCAGATGAACTAGTAATCAGTTCACCCGAGGAGAGGGTGGTGCACAGTAAGACAACGTATACTGATCACCCGTGGAGCGAGTGATTCAGACTGTACTGCAGCAGGTGATCACCTGAGGGGCAGGAGATCAAGACTGTACTGCAGCTCCTAATCACCTGAGGAGCAGGTGATGAGGACAGTACCATAGTTTACTAGTCACCTGAGGAGCAGGTGATTAAGCTGTACAGAGAATCCCTCACCAGGGACTAGGTTCACTGGTGAGGGCAGAAGAGTCAGACAAGCAGGTTCGGCAACAAACGGACAGATACGGTACAAAGACAGAAGGCTTAAATCAGAGTAGTGTTCAGGCTGAGTCGGCAACAGGATCAGATAGGCAGAAGCACAGAATCAGTAGGCAGAAGAGTAGTCAAGGCTAGCAGAAGGTCATAACAAATAATACAATTCAATTAGTACTTAAGCTATCAACAGAATCTGACTAAGTGTGGATCCACAGCTCCTGCTGGTTCTAGCACACTTTGGGATCTGACTAAGGTCTGAGTGCTAACACGTAGCATTTGCAAAAGCAGACAAGGAGCTACTGACAGGCAGGTCCTATATATACTGAGAGCGCCCCACAGCACCGCACCAGTCACTCGGCCAATCAGGAGCACTGCTGGAGTCAGCTGACCGGCCGATCAGCTGACTCCCCTTCTATTCGCATAAAGGTCCTGTCGCCTGGCGCGCGCGTAGCCCTCAGTCTATGTGCAACTGAAGGACCAGGCAAAACTCCACCATGTAACTGAGACGTGGAGACAGCCGCCATGCCGCTCACCGCTGCGGCGGCATCTCCGCTATCTATTACAGTTTGTTATTCATGTGAGATATCTTTAAGAGAAAAAGTGTTTACCTGTAGCTTATATGTGAAGACCGCCCATTTGTGGGTTTGTCTCTATGCATATAAATTGTGGCTCCTGCGAGAGCACTTTTAGCTATGACTAAGGAGCAACTGTGAGGCTCCGATACACGTGAGCTAATCTATGTCCAGCTGGATTTTTCTTCAATAAAAATCAGACGTTTACTACACCTGTTGAAAGGATCTTTCCATTTTTCTATGTCGCTGATATGGCCTGGCTGCCAGTGGTCCTGCTCTGGCTGCTTATGGCAGAGTGGTGAGCGGTGCTTCCTTCCTCTGTATATTATAAGAAGCATATATACAGCCACATCCAGGTATGTATCACAGGTTTTTTTGTCCTGTCAGAGAAACGTGCGTTCGGCTATGGACAGTCCATAAAGGACTTTTTATGCTACATCACTTCACTATTTATTGACATTACTATTAAAAGTCATGTTTTATGCATAGGATTACTAGGCCATGAAACACTCAATTGGTATTTTGTTTGTTTCGATCTGCTTAATAAATGATACCTTTATTTAAACAAAATGTAAAATATTACAAATAAATGTTACATGTTTTGAAGGTGCACCTGCTGGCTTGACTGGCATATTTTATATCTAAAGAAGAGGCTTGTTCTACTTGTGTGTAATAAAGATACATAGATTTAAAGTGATATTCCAATTTTGTTAAAAAAAAAAAAGGTGTTTTGATATTGTAATTATCAGCTAGCTATGAATTCTTTGCATACATGGAAGAAATCTGGACTCTCCTTACAATACAGACTCTTTGAAGTTTGCACTGAGTGAGACATTTCTATCTCACTCATCTCTCCAGCTGGCATGCTTCCTCCTCTGTGCTGCCATCATTTCCTGATGCCCGTAGCAGCTGGAGAGGTGAGTGAGAGTGCTTTGCTGTGGTAATCAGAGCCGGCGCTACCATAGAGGCAAAGGGGGCATTTGCCCCGGGGCCTCTGACCTCTGCTGGGCCTCCAGGTGGTCTTTCTAACTGCTCCCATATGCCTGCATGTTCAGCTCAGCTGCAGTGGCAGGCAGGCCCACACTGGCCAGGGGGGAAGGGGGGCAATCTCCCCCCAGGCCGCCTTTCAGTGATTTAGGGCTGGTCTGGTGTATTCACTCAGGTTTGTTGTTGTAAGGCAATGTGAAACATTAGGTTAGCTGATAAAAGTGCAATTAGAGGGCAAGCAAGCTGATAAATATACACAGCATGATGCAGAGCTTGCCTGAAGGGTCCGTGAGCAAAAATCGTTCTGGTCTCTTCCCAATGTTATGACTGCATGTGTGGATAAGGTGTTATACAAGTTGAAAAGTTTTTGACTGTCCAGGAGGGTTATTTTCTGACTTGTGTGAGAGACCAGCAGGGACAGGAGTCCTATTACAGGCAAGTAGCCTCTGTGTGAGGTGAGACTGCAATACAGATAAGCTCTCTGCTCCATTTCAGGCTATTCTCAATTTCTCTCAATTCCTCCTCTCTCTGGGCTAGTGCACGCCAAAATCACAATAGCAATCGCTAGTAATTTGTGAGTGCGATTTTGTGAAACTATTTTCAGAGCGATTTTTTTTTTTTTTTTTTTTATGAATAGCTCCAAAAAATGCTATATGCTGTGTGTTTGCGATCTTGAAAAAAATCACAATGCTGCTGTGAGAACACAGTCATAGGGTAACATTAGCCAAGCGCTTTTCAAATCCCTGTCGATCGTTTAGAAGCCCTCTTGGTTGGCACCAGCCCTCCCTCATTCACCTTTGTTTCCCTCTTCCCCTAGTGCTGGGTGTCTTCTTGTCCTACAGGAAAGCGAAATAAAAGTGCAATCCTGGTGATTTTTTTTTTTTTAAATGTCTGAATAGTTGACTGAATACCGTGTTGGAACATAGCATACGTAGCTTTGTGGGACATTCTTGGGCGACACTCTCTTAATTTCTTTACAGATTGATTCTGCTGGTATGGTTCTGGTCCAAGGGGGGTGTCCACCAACAAATCTCTGCAGAGGGGCCTGATGTACTTACACCCCTACCCAGCTGCCTTGTAATAACTTACCTGTCCCTGCAGCAGCTCCATCCTGTGCTCCCTCTTCAGCCACGCTGCCTGCCTCTATGACCCTGTGCATGTTATTTACATGTAACATGTGGCGGATGGAAGAGACACAGGCAGCAGGGCTGAAGGCAAAGCACAGGATGGAGCAGCTGATACAGGTGAGTTATTGCAAGGCAGCTGAGCTACACAATGTGCTGGGGCCATGGGAGAAGTCTATGCGCGACCACGAGGGGCAGCAGTCAGTTCGGGGGCTGACTTTGCTTGGAGGGGGTGATGTAGGGGGCCCCCCAAGTTACTTTTTCCCCAGGGCCCCCGTGTGGCTTAAACCGGCCCTGGTGGTAATACTCTGCATAGGTGTTACGCTTGGTGGTGTATTCTCCACAGTCAGCATGCAACGCATGAGCTGGCGTGGAGGAGGTACACACACTAGCACCAGGAAACAGGCTATCCCTAGTGTAGTGGAGGGGAGGACTGACTCCAATAGGAGATTGTGGCGCACAGAGCCGGTGCAGATCTGACAGCCACAAACAATGCTTTCGTTATAACGTCTCAGCGCAAAGTAGCGCTGAGCGCATAAACCAGAACTGAGGAGATCAGGACAGGTAGACAGAATGAACGCTTGCTAGCTAGCGGCTACTTAGCGACAGCAAGCGTCCAAAACCAGACAGACTGGAATGAGGCAGCCAATGCGATGCGGCGATGGCGTGCCTCACAAAGACAGGACAGGACAGTCAGAAAATAGCAGGATTAAGATAGATGAACGTAACACAGATAAACATACAATAAGTATGTTTTCCTAGCGTATTACAATTACAGCTATCAATGAAACTATTTGTAACGTCTGACTAACATATGTATATATCGGCAATGAACCGATATATGACATAAGCAGGAACGCTGACTAGGACTGGAGTAATACAGGGAACAGGACTCAGAAGGATTCGCTATCTCTTCGCAGAGATGAACGCAATCCACAAACAGTAACAGAACAGGATTCAGAAGGATTCGTTATCTCTCCGCAGAGATGAACGCAATCCACAAACAGTAACAGAACAGGATTCAGAAGGATTCGTTATCTCTTCGCAGAGATGAACGCAATCCACAAACGGTAACAGGACAGGATTCAGAAGGATTCGTTATCTCTTCGCAGAGATGAACGCAATCCACAAACAGAACCAGAAGCAGGGTAACTACCTCAGCACGGGTGGTCACGGTACGCGCAACCTACCAAAACGTGCTGGAAAGCTGACTAACTGCACACAGGATATAAACAGTTCGTGTACGTATACATCAGCGACACTGATGTATTAACGTAACACAAATACAAGGAAAATAATAAACGTGCTGGTATGCATATATATTGGCAATGAACCAATATATAATGCAAAGACCAGCAAAGTATCTTTATAACAAGAAACACGATCGGGGGCTAAAGCGACAGCAAGACTGGCTTAGGCTGAAGCTATGAAAACCCAAGGAAACCCTGCAGGAAGCAGATCTTTATACTGAGGTCATCCAATGGGAGCAGACATGCAGATTCCCACACAGGTGAATGATAATCAGTCACAAGCTGACAGCAGGGAAAGACAGACAAACCTATGCAGCTTGCATGGAAAGACATCAGAACTGCCTGAGCTGCAGCACTACTTCCAGCAATAGCTGCTGCAGCAGCGATCATTACAGTACCCCCGCCTTTAAAAGCGGATTCCAGACGCTTTTCAAAACTGAAATTTCCAACAAAACAGTCTGACTGATAATTCATGATGACCGGGACAGCCCGGCAAGACCGAATTCCAGAATCAGTCCCCACAAGACTGGACCCATCAGAACCAGAACCTACAGAACCATGCCCATCAGTACTACAAGCCCCAGTGTGACACCCATCAGAACCATGATTTCCAGAAGAAAGCCCTCCGAAACTCCCTGAGCGATACCCACCGCCTTCCAGGAACAGTTCAGAAACGCCAAAGCCTTTGCAATGCCCACCGGTACTGTCTTTACCAAGACAAAACCCACTGTTGAACCAGTCCAAGGCACCAGGACAAGTTTTCTCAGAGACCTCCCAGAACACCTTGAAGCTCCAAAGAGATCCCCATAGGTCAGAATGCCCCTTAGGCTCACATGGAGAACTATCAAGAACCCCTATGGAACCTAGGGCAATTCCCGAGTCAGGGCCACAAGGACAAACATCAATATCAGGGCTTTCAGGGACCAGAACCATCTCTGGGCATGCAGGCAGACTGGCAACATCAGAACATGTTCCCACTAAGGAAGCATCAGAGCACGCTAACACCTTAAACACACTTGGGCATTCTGGCACACAAAGAACATCTGGGCACACTGGCACAAGAGAAACCTCTGGGCATGTCAAGGAACTGTGAGCCTCAGGGTCAGCCAAGACAGGACCAAAACCAGGACTGGCCAAAAAAAAATCATCATGACTAGACTTCGCAACTACTGGATTTTTACACGAGAATGCAGGATCAGACTTAGATGTCGCTGATTCCAGCAAAGTCAGTAACAAATCAGATTCAGGGGCACTAACAAGACAGGACAAATCTTCTGATGTATGCACTGAACCAGATAGGGACTCCACAACTACCTCTGGACTGGACAGAGACTCATCTAATACACTGGATTGGAGCTCATGAGGCGCTGCAGAACAAGTCAGCATTGCAGCAGCCCCCACTGGACTAGGCAAAACTGAGGAATTCCCTGGACAGGAAGGGGACTCTGGAACCTCTGCCACAGCGGCCAGAGAACCAGAATCTTTCAGGATACAGGGCTGGGTTTCAGGAACACACATCAGACTGGACTGAAATTCTGAGATTTCTATTATTTTGACCAGAGAATCAGAATTATCCATGTTACAGGGCAAGACTTCTGAAACATTCAGAGGACAGGGCTGGAGTTCCTCGGCTGTTACAACACTGGAGAGGGACTCAACATTGGTTAAATCAGACTGTGTACAGGGCAAGGTATCTAACACAATTGCTGACGAGGACAATATTTCAATGGCTTCTGCTTTGCTGGGCAGAAATTCACCAAGTTTTATTAGAGCAGACTGTAATTCCAAAACAGCTGCTAGACAAGTGAATATTACTGCAACACCAACTGAGGTAAGCAGTGCCTCAGACCCTTCTGCTAGAGGGTTTGAAATATCCAAAGTACTGGGTGAAGCATAAGACTCTGCGACCACAGCTTCACTGGACAGGATCACTGAACAGTCCATATTGCAGGGCAAAACCATGGAAGCACCTGCTAGACAGCATAATGATTCTGTGACCTGAGTTTCATTGGAGAGATCTACTGCACAATTCATGGTACAGGGCAAATTTACTGGAAGATTTTCTGAACAAGGTAATAATTCTGCGATTTCAGGTTCACATAGCAGATGCTCTGAGCTATTCATGAAACTAGAGCGAGGTGTAGAAACAGGAAGATCAAGACACAATGTTTGCGCATCTGAATCACCATTCATTTGTAAAATTGGAAAATTCAGATGCCGGGGTTCTGATGTTTCTAGACGGAATTGCTGGGACTCGGAAACTGATGTAGTGCATCTATTGGCATCTGCTGGATCAGACAGGAGTTGAACTTTATTAACACAGGTAATTTCTGCAGAAGTGTTTGCAGAGACAGGCAAGATTTTTCTGGTGTCTGTTTCACTAAACAAAGAGTCATGAGTACTGGCTAGGCTGGACTCGGAAGTCAGCAGGACCTCTGGATTCTCTGCTGAGAAATTTGCGCAGGGCAAGGTTAAGAATGTATCAGTGGCTTCTGTTTTACTGGGAAGTAACACTGAGTTATCCATGGTACAGGGTGGAATTGCAGGAACTTCAATTTCACACAAAAAGAGCTCCGAATCACCTGCTGAATCAGCCAAAGGTGCTGAAGCAGGCGGGTCAGAACGCCAAATTTGCGAATTCGGAGTCACATAAAAATCATCCAAAATCAGTTCCCACACATCAATCAAGGGAGCCACACAGTCATACCTACACACACCAGCCTCTATTAGGTTATAGGCTGACTTAATGCATGCGTTCAATACCATTTCACTTTTTGCACTGTAAAATTGACAAAATGAACTTGAATCATTCTTCCATTCACAGACCAGGGCTTCCATCTCTCCCCTCTCGAATGGAGGATCCCATGCATACTTAACAGCGAAACATTTAGGCTGATCACAGTCTGCAGATATGATTGTGGCAGGCACATGTATAGGGTTAATTAGCAGGTGATTGGCAGATTCCTTATTCTTAAGAATCTCCAATACCTGTAGCAAGTGTTGAACTGTAGTGTATGCAAACTTCCCTTGGTTCACAAATAAGTTGATTTGTTCAATACTCTGTAATATCTCATCATAATCATACTCAGATAATTCTTTTAAACAAAAATCTTTATTTTCCCTAGCCAGGGAGGAAAGTTCATTAGTAGTTTCATAAGTCCATTTAACTCCCCTGAAAGACAATTGCATTTCATTATCTGTTAATGGCAGAATCTCATTATAGGTCTCAGTCGCTAAGGATAACGATTCTGCAGATTGGACACGTTTCTTAGAACGTTTGCGTTTTGCCTTTGACCTTGCGGTTTTTGGTAATTTATTCAAAGCTGCAGGAAAATTATCAGTAACACTTTCTGCTTGCTGCTCATTCTTGCAAGCAATTGAAGGAGCAGCTGATTGGCCTGCTGCCAGGAGTTCATTAAGAGGAAAAGTCAATGGATCTATGCGCAACCAGTTATGGATCACAAACGCTAGAAATTCCAGCGGTCTATCTTTCAAATCGGAATGATTGAGAACATCAAATGCCCACTGGAATAATTCCCCTTTAAACAAAATATAACTTAGTTGGAGTGCCCAGGTTGAAACAGGAGTCGCTTGGAGATCAGGATTGGTCAGGAACCTGGCACATTCAGAGAAAAACTCATTTTCTGTTTCAGAGCTAAGTTCTTCAAATTTCTTAAAGGAACAGGAACCATAATTAACAGTGTCATACTTTCTGGGAATCCCCCCCACAATGGGGATTGGTAATGGGGTTTTCATAATGTTACGCTTGGTGGTGTATTCTCCACAGTCAGCATGCAACGCATGAGCTGGCGTGGAGGAGGTACACACACTAGCACCAGGAAACAGGCTATCCCTAGTGTAGTGGAGGGGAGGACTGACTCCAATAGGAGATTGTGGCGCACAGAGCCGGTGCAGATCTGACAGCCACAAACAATGCTTTCGTTATAACGTCTCAGCGCAAAGTAGCGCTGAGCGCATAAACCAGAACTGAGGAGATCAGGACAGGTAGACAGAATGAACGCTTGCTAGCTAGCGGCTACTTAGCGACAGCAAGCGTCCAAAACCAGACAGACTGGAATGAGGCAGCCAATGCGATGCGGCGATGGCGTGCCTCACAAAGACAGGACAGGACAGTCAGAAAATAGCAGGATTAAGATAGATGAACGTAACACAGATAAACATACAATAAGTATGTTTTCCTAGCGTATTACAATTACAGCTATCAATGAAACTATTTGTAACGTCTGACTAACATATGTATATATCGGTAATGAACCGATATATGACATAAGCAGGAACGCTGACTAGGACTGGAGTAATACAGGGAACAGGACTCAGAAGGATTCGCTATCTCTTCGCAGAGATGAACGCAATCCACAAACAGTAACAGAACAGGATTCAGAAGGATTCGTTATCTCTCCGCAGAGATGAACGCAATCCACAAACAGTAACAGAACAGGATTCAGAAGGATTCGTTATCTCTTCGCAGAGATGAACGCAATCCACAAACGGTAACAGGACAGGATTCAGAAGGATTCGTTATCTCTTCGCAGAGATGAACGCAATCCACAAACAGAACCAGAAGCAGGGTAACTACCTCAGCACGGGTGGTCACGGTACGCGCAACCTACCAAAACGTGCTGGAAAGCTGACTAACTGCACACAGGATATAAACAGTTCGTGTACGTATACATCAGCGACACTGATGTATTAACGTAACACAAATACAAGGAAAATAATAAACGTGCTGGTATGCATATATATTGGCAATGAACCAATATATAATGCAAAGACCAGCAAAGTATCTTTATAACAAGAAACACGATCGGGGGCTAAAGCGACAGCAAGACTGGCTTAGGCTGAAGCTATGAAAACCCAAGGAAACCCTGCAGGAAGCAGATCTTTATACTGAGGTCATCCAATGGGAGCAGACATGCAGATTCCCACACAGGTGAATGATAATCAGTCACAAGCTGACAGCAGGGAAAGACAGACAAACCTATGCAGCTTGCATGGAAAGACATCAGAACTGCCTGAGCTGCAGCACTACTTCCAGCAATAGCTGCTGCAGCAGCGATCATTACAATAGGGCATTGGGGAGACCAGCATTAGCAGGTGGGAATCGTCACTGGCTCTAGACCCCCGCCCTCCCACATACCTGTAGATTTGCCTACACCTTCACTTAGTGTATTGGCACCTTAAAATAGTGTATGGGTACTTTTACAGAGAATGTTCCTTACCAGATGCTGTTTCTTTATACTGTATGTTGAGTCCTATAAGAAGGTCCTGATATTCAAGAGTATTAGAAGGTGGAACAGAGGCGCCAGCAGGATAAAAAAATCATAAAATCTTTAAAAATGCTTGGAGGAAGTGGTGGGCTTGCCTCCCAAAAGCAGGCAAGATAACCTGTTTTATATAAATAAATACATTAATTTATTATACGGTACCTCAAATAAAAGTGCAACGCATTTCGCAGGTCAAGCCCGCTTCATCAGGCAAAAAATGGGGACAACTTTGGACAAAAACAAAAACCACAGTGAAGAGGGCTATACAGTTACTGCAGGAAAACAGTTAATAAATAGAACAGTACTGAGGACATCTCAAAATGGAGGTTCATAGGTTACTACGTCATTAATGAAAGTATTTCATTGGGGGTTATATGTATATAGAGTGGCACGAGTAGGGGGGGGGGGGGGGGAGGGAATAGAGGAAGGGGGAGATAACTGGGCAAAAGAAGGTATAGGTTACATTGGAACTGGGGTATTGTATGATGGGGAATTAGTGGCTTAGTAAACAGGTGGGAGAGGTGGCTGATACAAAAGGTATGGGGTTAGGTGTATCTTTGCAAAACAGCACGTTGGGAAAAGCAGAAAGGTACTGGGTCAGATATATCTTTACAAGACAATACGTGGGGAAAAGCAGTATAAAACAATGGATTGAAAAGCAACACTTACCAGGAGATCTCTAGTAATGGGATTAGCGCCTCAGTGTAGTGCTGTGAGCGCCAAACACTTTTTAAATGTGTGTGGTTTGAGGAAGGGCCAATGGAAGGCGTGGGAGGGTTTGGGTGGGCGGGGTTTGGTATTGGGAACGTGTGCCTAGTGGCCAAAGGGGTATGGCTAAATGAGGAGATAGGTATAGGTGTATTGAGGCTGGTGGCTAATGAAGAGCTGCCACGTATTGGAGATAGACGCCGGTGTTATCAGCGTGTGAAAATCGAGCAAGTGGGCGGGGATGATGTAAGCGGATTGAGAACCAATCCGCTGTGAGTAGGAGTGTCCGTGGGGCGGCCGAGAAGACGCGCCACGTTAATATGTAAAGTGAGCAAGCGTGATCTGTACTGTTCACGCCACTCTTTGCATAATGGCGCAAGGTTTCGGGCGCCGGGTACCTCTGCTAATAGTGCGCATGCGTCAGAAAGAACGCATTACGCATGTAGTATGAAGCGCAGGCGTGGAGGCGATCCGCCATAGTGAACAAGGGCAAGATGCCCACATTGCCTGCGTTGTAGAAATATATATATATAGAAAACAGTAAGAAAAATTATAAACTGCATAATACAAATCGATGAGATTGTTAAAACGTTAAGCATATGATCTATGCATATAGAAAATATTAGATCAAAGACACATTTTACACCAACGTATTAAACAGCTATGTAAGAATGGTGTTATGCTGCCATCCAGTGGCTAAAACTTGTATGATCAATGTGATTACATTTGGCAAGTTAAAACATATTCTCATATTGGTTTGCATGGTGAATGAATTCTCTCTATAATATGGAAACTGTGCCACATAGTATAATTCATATTAAATATACATGATATGGGAATATAATAAACATGAAGGCTTTAAAGGAGTATCGTAATAAAATAAAAAATATATAAAAAATATATATTAAATATAAACATAAAAAATACATACATAATTATAAAAAGGGGCCATATGATTAGTATAAATGTGGTCACAACAAGGCAGTGATTCAAAAGATCATGCAAATGTCAATATTTCTATATCATTACGTATAAATACCAACAAAATCCATAAAACAAGGGTAAAAGAGAGCGACTAATTAAAAGAAAAACGGAGTAGGGGTGTTTAATAAATTTTTTCCAGTACTTCATTTAGGCCGTCCGGGATCAGGGTTTTGAGAGTTTGGATCCAATACATTTCATATTTTTTTAAAAGTTCGGAGGCATTTATTGTTTTGACATCCACTGAGTCAATCAGTGTGATATTGAAGCAAAGTGGATTGTGATTGTGGTGAGTGCTGAAGTGCCGCGATACGCTGTGAAGGGGGAAACTGTTGGTGATGTTTCGTTTATGTTGTCCGATTCTGCCCCGCGCCAATTGAGTGGTTCTCCCCACGTACTGGAGGCGGCAAGGGCATGAGATGAGATAAATAACATACTTGGATTCACACGACAGATGTTTTTTAATGGGGTATTCCATACCTGTGTTGGTTGATGTGAATGATGAGCCAGGCCGTATAAATTGGCATGCTAGGCAGCGATTCTTCATACAGGGGGAGCAGCCAGGCTCCTGTGGTGGTCGGGTGGTGGGCGAGTATGAGTTGGTGGGTGTGCTTAGTTTACTAGGTGCTAGGATATTGCGGAGGTTTGGAGCCCTTCTGAAAGTGACTGATGGTGTTTTGGGTAACAAGGGTCGCAAAAAAAGGGTCCTGCATAAGAATGTCCCATCTGTTTTTTAGTATATTGCATATGGTGATGTGTTGGGCATTATAATGAGTAATACATCTTGGTGGGTCAATATTGTTGGTATGTGGGGTCTCTCCTGAGGGTGGGTGTGGGTGTTTGGCTTTGTATTTGGCGTCCTTAATGAGTTTTTTTGGGGTACTGGCGGTCCATGAATTTTTTTGGGTGAGAATTTGGGATTGTAGATCAAATTGTGATAGGTCTGTGCAATTCCTATGAATCCTTCTGTACTGGCTATAGGGGGTGTTGGTAATCCATGGGTGGTGGTGGAAGCTGTTAAAATGTATGTAATTATTAATATCCACTGGTTTAAAATATGTCTTAGTTTTGATACAGTATGATTCGATATATAATGTAAGGTCTAGAAATTCTATGGATGAGGAATGGTGGTGATATGTGAACGAATTTTGGAATGAGAAGGACATTGCCTTTCCAGATGAAGATGAGGTTGTCTATATAGCGTTTGTAAAATATGATGTTATTGGAAAATGGGTTGTGTGATAATGTGTGATAATTTTAAACTTTCTAGAAGGCCCATGGTAAGGTTAGCGTATGAAGGGGTGAATGAACTTCCCATTGCCGTACCGCTTGTCTGGTGATAAATTTTGTCGTTAAACATGAAAATGTTGTTATGAAGTATAAACTCTGCACACTGTAGCAGGAAGGTTTGTTGTGTGGGGGGCATTAATGGTTTGGTGGCCAGGGCATGTTGTAGGGCTTGGAGACCGTAAGTATGAGGTACAGTGGGTTGCAAAAGTATTCGGCCCCCTTGAAGTTTTCCACATTTTGTCACATTACTGCCACAATTTTATTGGAATTCCGCGTGAAAGACCAATACAAAGTGGTGTACATGTGAGAAGTGGAACCAAAGTCATACATGATTCCAAACATTTTTTACGAATCAAAAACTGCAAAGTGGGGTGTGCATAATTATTCGGCCCCCTGAGTCAATACTTTGTAGAACCACCCTTTGCTGCAATTACAGCTGCCAGTCTTTTAGGGTATGTCTCTACCAGCTTTGCACATCTAGAGACTGAAATCCTTGCCTATTCTTCTTTGCAAAACAGCTCCAGCTCAGTCAGATTAGATGGACAGCATTTGTGAACAGCAGTTTTCAGATCTTGCCACAGATTCTCGATTGGAATTAGATCTGGACTTTGACTGGGCCATTCTAACACATAGATATGTTTTGTTTTAAACCATTCCATTGTTGCCCTGGCTTTATGTTTAGGGTCATTGTCCTGCTGGAAGGTGAACCTCCGCCCCAGTCTCAAGTTTTTTGCAGTCTCCAAGAGGTTTTCTTCCAAGATTGCCCTGTATTTTGGCTCCATCCATCTTCCCATCAACTCTGACCAGCTTCCCTGTCCCTGCTGAAGAGATACACCCCCCGAGCATGATGCTGCCACCACCATTTTTGACAGTGGGGATGGTGTATTCAGAGTGATGTGCAGTGTTAGTTTTCCACCACACATAGCATTTTGCATTTTGGCCAAAAAGTTCCATTTTGGTCTCCTCTGACCAGAGCATCTTCTTCCACATGGTTGCTGTATCCCCCACATGGCTTGAGGCAAACTGCAAACAGGACTTCTTATGCTTTCTGTTAACAATGCCTTTCTTCTTGCTACTCTTCCATAAAGGCCAACTTTGTACAGTGCATGACTAATAGTTGTCCTATGGACAGAGTCTCCCACCTGAGCTGTAGATCTCTGCAGCTCGTCCAGGGTCACCATGAGCCTCTTGACTGCATTTCTGATCAGCGCTCTCCTTGTTCGGCCTGTGAGTTTAGGTGGATGGCCTTGTCTTGGTAGGTTTAAAGTTGTGCCATACTCCTTCCATTTCTGAATGATTGCTTGAACAGTGCTCCGTGGGATGTTCAAGGCTTTGGAAATCTTTTTGTAGCCTAAGCCTGCTTTAAATTTCTCAATAACTTGATCCCTGACCTGTGTGTTCTTTGGACTTCACGGTGTTGTTGCTCCCAGTATTCTCTTAGACAACCTCTGAGGCCCTCACAGAGCATCTGTATTTGTACTGACATTAGATTACACACAGGTGCACTCTATTTAGTCATTAGCACTCATAGGCAACTGACTGCACTTAGATCAAAGGGGGCCAAATAATTATGCACACACCACTTTGCAGTTATTTATTTGTAAAAATGTTTGGAATCATGTATGATTTTCGTTCCACTTCTCATGTGTACACCACTTTGTGTTGGTCTTTCATGTAGAATTCCAATAAAATTCATTCATGTTTGTGGCAGTAATATGACAAAATGTGGAAAACTTCAAAGGGGCCGAATACTTTTGCAACCCACTGTATGTTCGTATAGAGGGCTGTGACGTCACATGTGAGCCAGACATAGGGCTCGATTCACAAAGCGGTGCAAAGTGTTAGCACCATGGTGAAAAGGCCCTTATCACGCCTAAAGTCACTTTAGGCATGATAAGAAGAAACTCGCGCGAAGTTGCCGCGCGTACGCGCGTACGCGCGTAAGTGCGCGCGCAACACCCGACGCTTCGCGCGAAGCTCCCATTAAGCCCTATGGAACTTTGCGCGCGCTCTTACGCGCGGTAACTTCGCGCGAAGAGCAGGAAAAATCGGTGATAACTCAGTGGTGAAAAGGTCATCACGCCTAAAGTCTTTTAGGCGTGATAACTGGGTTATCACCGCTTTGTGAATCGAGGCCATAGTCTGTATGCCACGTGCCGTCATGTAAAAGGAGGATGAGCTGTTGAGAATCTTTGAGATAAGAAGGAAGAGACTGTACGTGTGGTTGCAGATGTTGGTCAATAAATTTTGATAGGTTACAAGTAATGGAGTTCATGCCTGAAATAATAGGTCTGCCTGGTGGTTTTTGTAGATTTTTGTGTATTTTAGGTAGGTAGTAGAAGATCGGAGTTCTTGGTTGGGTATTTTCAATGAAGTTTCTCTCATTCTTTGTGATTATATTTGACATAAATGCAGTATTGATGAAAGATTTGAGAGAACTATTGAGATTAATGGTGGGGTCAGTGGTGAGTGTCTCATAATGTTTTGGATTATCCAGAAGCCTGGCTGCTTCCTCCAAATAGTCAACGCGGTTTAATATCACTATCCCCCCGCCCTTGTCTGCTGGTTTTATGACTAAGTTGGGATTGGATTGAAGTTTTTTGAGGGCCGAAGACTCTTGGTGGGTGAGATTTGATTTGGGGGTGGGTTGAGATTCTTGTATGTTATGTATATCTTTCAGGATAAGGGAATAGAAAGTCTCAATGTAACAACCCTTTAAGGCTACTGGGTAAAACCTAGATCTTCCTTTAAGCTGTGTGGTAATATATTTTTCCAGGTTGAGATCAGGAAGGGAGACAGTCGTGGTGGGTATGTTATCATTAGCTGTGATAATGAGGGAGGTGGTGTCAGTATTGTCGGATGATTTGAGATTTTTCATGGCATAGTGTCTTTTCAGGGTTATTTTGCGGATGTAGGTATTTAAATCTGTAAAAAGTTCAAAACTATTGATTTGATTGGTGGGACAAAAGGAGAGGCCTTTTTCCAAAAGGGTGGTTTCATGGGTAGTGAGGATGTGATCTGATAGGTTAAAAATGCATTTGGTTGTGGATGGGGGTGGAGCTGGTGTAGTTAAAGTCTGTTTCTTTTTCCCTTTCCCTCTACTTCCTCCTTTTCTGTGTCTGTTAACTGTCGTTTTGATTTGTTGATGGGCTGAAGGAATACCTTCTCTGATCGGGGGCTCGGTAATTGGGTTGCCAGGATGTTCTGGGATAGGGCTGAGGGGAGCTCTAAAAAATAGGGGGAAAGGGTATGGTTAGCTGAGTTTGAATCCGCGGGGGGGGGGGGGGGGTTTCGTCACTAGGTTGGGAGAAGGTACTAGTGTTTTGGTGTGTGGTATCTTTTTTTGTTTTTTTTGTTTTTTTGTTAGGGAATGGTTATTTGGGGATTGCGTTACAGGATGTAATGTATAATTCAATGATTCAGACTCGGAGTCGCAAAGTGATATTCAAGAGAATTGGCTCTATTCAAAACACACGTCTCTTGATGTAAGATTGATTTTATTTTTCTTATCTGTGAATATTATATTGTGAAATATTACTTGATTTAACGGCAACAATTCAGCATTAACACTGAGCCTTGTCAGGAGATTACCAGACCTTATTCTTTTTGCTCTCCTTCTATTCTAAATAAACTTTTAACATTTTACATTTAACACGACAAAGGGTGTTTTGAACTTCCTTATCAGTTCATTCCATGACCTAGTAACCTGGCAGCCTGCCTGAGAGATTTTACTGTACTTATTAGTCTCTCCTTTTCCTCCTGACCTGTGGAGCTGTGGTAACTTAGTTGACAGCACACAAATCTTTAGACCAGAGCAGAATAAACTTATTGGATAAACTTGGGAATAAACTTAGAGGAGGCCTCAGCATTCTCATTTTATGGGTTTACTACAAGGCAGTGCAGTTGGCTTCCATAATTAACTTGACTATCATTAACTAGCAATCCATAGATGTGTACGAATACATTTTTTGGGTAAGCCTTTCCACATGAATGTTGACCTGGAAGCTTAGGAGCTTTGCAGATACCGAAACACAGGTGAAGTGGGTTTGAATTCCTTGGTTGGTTATCGGCCAGACTGTTGTATTTGTTTGGAGTAGTTTGTTATTCATATTTTATTCTCATTTGTTTATTTGAGTTATGTCTTTGGTTTCTTAGGAAAGACAGTAACGATATTACTGGAGCTTTTTGCTTATTATGATCATATACACTCACCTAAAGGATTATTAGGAACACCATACTAATACGGTGTTTGACCCCCTTTCACCTTCAGAATTGCCTTAATTCTATGTGGCATTGATTCAACAAGGTGCTGAAAGCATTCTTTAGAAATGTTGCCCCATATTGATAGGATAGCATCTTGCAGTTGATGGAGATTTATGGGATGCACATCCAGGGCACGAAGCTCCCATTCCATCACATCCCAAAGATGCTCTATTGGGTTGAGATATGGTGACTGTGGGGGCTATTTTAGTACAGTGAACTCATTGTCATGTTCAAGAAACCAATTTGAAATTATTCAAACTTTGTGACATGGTGCATTATCCTGCTGGAAGTAGCCATCAGAGGATGGGTACATGGTGGTCATGAAGGGATGGACATGGTCAGAAACAATGCTCATGTAGCTGGTGGCATTTAAATGATGCCCAATTAGGACTAAGGGGCCTAAAGTGTGCCAAGAAAACATCCCCCACACCATTACACCACCACCACCAGCCTGGACAGTGGTAACAAGGCATGATGGATCCATGTTCTCATTCTGTTTACGCCAAATTCTGACTCTATCGAGACTCATCAGACCAGGCAACATTTTTTCCAGTCAACTGTCCAATTTTGGTGAGCTCGTGCAAATTGTAGCCTCTTTTTCCTATTTGTAGTAGAGATGAGTGGTACCCGGTGGGGTCTTCTGCTGTTGTAGCCCATCCGCCTCAAGGTTGTGCATGTTGTGGCTTCACAAATGCTTTGCTGCATACCTGGGTTGTAACGAGTGGTTATTTCAGTCAACGTTGCTCTTCTATCAGCTTGAATCAGTTGGCTCATTCTCCTCTGACCTCTAGCATCAACAAGGCATTTTCGCCCACAGGACTGCTGCATACTGGATGTTTTTACCTTTTCACACCATTCTTCATAAACCCTAGAAATGGTTGTGCGTGAAATTCCCAGTAACTGAGCAGATTGTGAAATACTCAGACCGGCCCTCTGGCACCAACAACCATGCCACACTCAAAATTGCTTAAACCACCTTTCTTTCCCATTCTGACATTCAGTTTGGAGTTCAGGAGATTGTCTTGACCAGGGCCACACCCCTAAATGTATTGAAGCAACTGCCATGTGATTGGTTGATTAGATAACTGCATTAATGAGAAATTGAACAGGTGTTCCTAATAATCCTTTAGGTGAGTGTAATTTGCTGCTACTTGTATGTACCATTTATATTTTTCTTGCAATAAAAACTTAGTGAAAGGATAAAACACGCTACAATAACCCTTAAAAGTGGAACTACAGTTTGGCATAACACATAAAAACGTAGCTCCCAACTCCTTATTTCTTATATAGTTAACTACCCACCTTTGTGCCAAAGTAATATTATTTGTGTAAAAATCATGATTACCTATTGTGCCACAGTTCTGGAAGCAGCCATTACATTTGTTTCACAACTCTTGGTCAGTCACAGAGAAATATGAGAAGAAAAAAGCATACTGCTGCTCAGGATCAGTGCAGTTGTCACATCAGTTACTGAGGTAAGATCTACCCTTTGTTTGCTATGCAAACATACTGATCTTCTGTTCTTTGCACATCAAAGGAAAATCTTGTCACAGCCAGGGATGCAGTTTCTATTTGATGCATTCACATCTTAAGGCTCTAGGGGGCAGTGAATGTGATTTTTATTGTTTAAGTTTTAAGCACTATTTTTTTAAACAGGATTCTGTTCTTAGAAGATATAATGGTGTACCAAATATACCAGTATTGTAGAGTGGGAATTTTGATTGTAATTTTGCTTTAAAGATGAAAAGTACTTATAAACATACAGGTCCTTCTCAAAAAATTAGCATATTGTGATAAAGTTCATTATTTTCTGTAATGTACTTATAAACATTAGACTTTCATATATTTTAGATTCATTACACACAACTGAAGTAGTTCAAGCCTGTTATTGTTTTAATATTGATGATTTTTGGCATACAGCTCATGAAAACCCAAAATTCCTATCTCAAAAAATAAGCATATTTCATCTGACCAATAAAAGAAAAGTGTTTTTAAAACAAAAAAAGTCAACCTTCAAATAATTATGTTCAGTTATGCACTCAATACTTGGTCGGGAATCCTTTTGCAGAAATGACTGCTTCAATGCAGCGTGGCATGGAGGCAATCAGCCTGTGGCACTGCTCAGGTGTTATGGAGGCTCAGGATGCTTCGATAGCGGCCTTAAGCTCATCCGGAGTGTTGGGTCTTGCATCTCTCAACTTTCTCTTCACAATATCCCACAGATTCACTATGGGGTTCAGGTCAGGAGAGTTGGCAGGCCAATTGAGCACAGTAATACCATGGTCAGTAAACCATTTACCAGTGGTTTTGGCACTGTGAGCAGGTGCCAGGTAGTGCTGAAAAATGAAATCTTCATCTCCATAAAGCTTTTCAGCAGATGGAAGCATGAAGTGCTCCAAAATCTCCTGATAGCTAGCTGCATTGACCCTGCCCTTGATAAAACACAGTGGACCAATACCAGCAGCTGACATGGCACCCCAGACTATCACTGACTGTGGGTACTTGACACTGGACTTCAGGCATTTTGGTATTTCCCTATCCCCAGTCTTCCTCCAGACTCTGGCACCTTGATTTCCAAATGACGTGCAAAAGTTGCTTTAATCCGAAAAAGTACTTTGAACCACTGAGCAACAGTCCAGTGCTGCTTCTCTGTATCCCAGGTCAGATGCTTCTGCCACTGTTTCTGGGTCAAAAGTGGCTTGACCTGGGGAATGCGGCACCTGTAGCCCATTTCCTGCACATGCCTGTACACAGTGGCTCTGGATGTTTCTACTCCAGACTCAGTCCACTGCTTCCGCAGGTCCCCCAAGGTCTGGAACCGGTCCTTCTCCACAATCTTCCTCAGGGTCCGGTCACCTCTTCTCGTTGTGCAGCGTTTTCTGCCACACTTTTTCCTTCACACAGACTTCCCACTGAGGTGCCTTGATACAGCACTCTGGGAACAGCCTATTCGTTCATAAATTTCTTTCTGTGTCTTACCCTCTTGCTTGAGGGTGTCAACGTTGGCCTTCTGGACAGCAGTCAGGTCGGCAGTCTTACCCATGATTGCGGTTTTGAGTAATGAACCAGGCTGGGAGTTTTTAAAAGCCTCAGGAATCTTTTGCAGGTGTTTAGAGTTAATTAGTTGATTCAGAATATTGGGTTAATAGCTCGTTTAGAGAACCTTTCCATACTTTTCATGATATGCTAATTTTTTGAGATAGGAATTTTGGGTTTTCATGAGCTGTATGCCAAAATCCTCAATATTAAAACCATAAAAGGCTTGAATTACTTCAGTTGTGTGTAATGAATCTAAAATATATGAAAGTCTAATGTTTATCAGTACATTACAGAAAATAATGAACTTTATCACAATATGCTAATTTTTTGAGAACGACCTGTAAACTCACTGACAAACATTATATTCTAACCTAAATACAAAATAACCCTAATTTTATTCCATGATTGGGGCCTAAAATGTTCACTTATTGACCTCTGCCAGAGTCCCAAAGTGGGATACAATGTGCCCTGTAGAGGTACATTAACCTATTTTGGTTCCTGGACGTAGAAACTACGTCCAGGAACCATGCGCGCTACCGCGCGCGTGCACGGCACTGGATGTTAAAAGTGGGAAGGTGCAGCTTCAGCTGGTGGACAGTGAAGGTTCTGTATAGTCCAGTACTGCCTTCAGCAGGTGATGTGCAGCACTGCAGAACTCCTGACAAACAGAAGGTTGGGGCTTGACATCACAAAGGGGATTTCATGTTTGGGGTTCAGTTAGAGGTAGTTGATCAATGGGGGATGCTTTACAACATAGATAAAAACAGTATCACAGAACCAAAATAGCAAAAGCACTCTGCAAGCTATACATGTAGGGGTTGAGTAGTTCAACTAACCTGCAAGTGAAATATTCAAAAACATCCATCCTCTTGTTCTCATACAGTACAAGGCCCCAACTTTGTTACTGATTATAGGCTAGAATTATCAGCATTATTACTGGTATGTAGAGATGGGACGACGAATCCGGCGAATCCACGAATCCCTCGAATATTGGGAAATATTCGATATTCGTGGATTCGAATCCCGACGCCATTTTCCACTTTACGAATCCGCCGAATCCCGACGCTGCATCGCCGCGCATCCGCCGCTCGCACTCGTCCTCCTCCGACCCGCGCCTCCTCCGACCGCCCCGCGCCTCCTCCGCCCGGCCGCCCGCATACTTTGTATCAACTCACCCGTCCAGTGGAGCGCAGACAGAGCGGCAGACCTCTCGCTGACTTCCTGGTTCCCTCTAGTGACGGCTTTTACAATGACGTCATCAGTAAAAGCCGGTCCGGCCACTAGAGGGAACCGAGAAGTAAGGACGAGGTCTGCCGCTCTGTCTGCGCTCCACTGGACATGTGAGTTGACTTGACACTTATGCAGGGGTGAGCGAGGAGGCACGGGGGACGGAGGAGGCCATGGGGGTGAGCGGAGGAGGCACGGGGGGGGGGGGGAGCGACACCTACCTACCTACCTACCTACCTACCTACCTACCTACCTACCACTATACCTACCTAAAGGCCCCCTATACGTACCTACCTACCGGGCACTATACCTACCTACAGGCCCCTATACCTACCTAAAGGCCCCCTATACTACCTACCTACCACTATACCTACCTACCTACAGGCCCCTATACCTACCTAAAGGCCCCCTATATGTACCTACCTACCTAAAGGCCCCTATACCTACCTAAAGGCCTCTATACCTACCTACCTAAAGGCCCCCTATACGTACCTACCTACCTAAAGGCCCCTATACCTACCTACCTACATACCTACCTATACTTAAGGCCTTATACCCTGCTACCTATACTGAAGGTCCCTTTAACTACCTACCTACCTACAGGACACTATACCTACCTACCTACCGGCCACTATACCTACCTACCTACCTACAGGCCACTATACCTACCTAAAGGCCCCCTATACGTACCTACCTACCTACCTACCTAAAGGCCCCTATACCTACCTACCTACCTAAAGGCCCCTATACTTACTTACCTACCTACCTACCTACCTAAAGGCCCCTATACCTACCTACAGGCCTCTATACCTACCTACCTACTTAAAGGCCCCCTATACGTGCCTACCTACCTAAAGGCCCCTATACCTACCTACCTAAAGGCCCCTATACCTACCTACCTACATACCTACCTATACTTAAGGCCCTATACCCTGCTACATATACTGAAGGTCCTTTTAACTACCTACCTACCTACAGGACACTATACCTACCTACCGGCCACTATACTTACCTACCTACCTACAGGCCACTATACCTACCTAAAGGCCCCCTATACGTACCTACCTACCTAAAGGCCCCTATACCTACCTACCTAAAGGCCCCTATACCTACCTACCTACATACCTACCTATACTTAAGGCCTTATACCCTGCTACCTATACTGAAGGTCCCTTTAACTACCTACCTACCTACAGGACACTATACCTACCTACCTACCGGCCACTATACCTACCTACCTACCTACAGGCCACTATACCTACCTAAAGGCCCCCTATACGTACCTACCTACCTACCTACCTAAAGGCCCCTATACCTACCTACCTACATAAAGGCCCCTATACTTACTTACCTACCTACCTACCTACCTAAAGGCCCCTATACCTACCTACAGGCCTCTATACCTACCTACCTACCTACTTAAAGGCCCCCTATACGTGCCTACCTACCTAAAGGCCCCTATACCTACCTACCTAAAGGCCCCTATACCTACCTACCTACATACCTACCTATACTTAAGGCCCTATACCCTGCTACATATACTGAAGGTCCTTTTAACTACCTACCTACCTACAGGACACTATACCTACCTACCGGCCACTATACTTACCTACCTACCTACAGGCCACTATACCTACCTAAAGGCCCCCTATACGTACCTACCTACCTACCTACCTAAAGGCCCCTATACCTACCTACCTAAAGGCCCCTATACCTACCTACCTACCTACATACCTCCCTTTACTTAAGGCCCTATACCCTGCTACCTATACTGAAGGTCCCTTTACCTACCTAAAGGCCCCTATACCCACCTACATACCTACCTATACTTAAGGCCTCTATATACCCTGTTACCTATACTGAAGGCCCTATACCCTGCTACCTATACTGAAGGTCCCTTTACCTACCTAAAGGCCCCTATACCTACCTACATACCTACCTATACTTAAGGCCTCTATATACCCTGCTACCTATACTGAAGGCCCATATACCCTGCTACCTATACTGAAGGCCCCTATACCCTGCTACCTATACTGAAGGCCTATATACCCTGCTACCTATACTGAAGGCCCATATACCCTGCTACCTATACTGAAGGCCCATATACCCTGCTACCTATACTGAAGGCCCATATACCCTGCTACCTATACTGAAGGCCCATATACCCTGCTACCTATACTGAAGGCCCATATACCCTGCTACCTATACTGAAGGCCCATATACCCTGCTACCTATACTGAAGGCCCATATACCTTGCTACCTATACTGAAGGCCTATATACCCTGCTACCTATACTGAAGGCACATATACCCTGCTATCTATACTGAAGGCCCCTATACCCTGCTACCTATACTGAAGGCCCATATACCCTGCTACCTATACTGAAGGCCCATATACCCTGCTACCTATACTGAAGGCACATATACCCTGCTACCTATACTGAAGGCCTATATACCCTGCTACCTATACTGAAGGCCCATATACCTTTCTACCTATACTGAAGGCCCATATACCTTGCTACCTATACTGAAAGCTACCAATATTGAAGGCACCCATACCTAGCTAGCTATACTGAAGGCACCTTTACCTCGCTACCTATACTGCGGGCAACTATACCACGGATCGCACAATTCGTATGTGCAGGATTCGTTAGATTCGGGATTCGAAAGGTTCGAGATATTCGAGAACCTTTTTAGATTCGGATCCGGATTCGGATTCGAAGAAATTGTGGATTCGTCCCATCCCTACTGGTATGAAACATTTCCGGTCCTTTATGGAGATACTCACCTCATACCTCTTTTACAATCTGGATGCTGCTTTGTTAATCAACAGGCACCTATATTTGATGGCCAACTTTTCCCAGCTATTTTACAGAAAAGAAGTCAGATGCTGATAAGATCTGGCTAAAGAATTTGAGGTCCTTTAGATGTAGGACCAGTCCTTGTAGGTATTGCAATGTCCACTGTTCCACTAAAATGACACAGTATAAAATTGCTTCAGATCCTCCATTCCAGCGGTGCATCATCTGTAATACAAGGAACACATTGAATATTCCACTTGTTTGTTACACTATATTGGTTGTACTACTTAATCTGTATGCATGAGGATTACAAAGAGCTTTCATGACTCAGTAAACCAAAGTGCTAGAAATCCAATAAAAGGCATTGTACAAATCATAGGACCCCTCCCATCATCCACACCTATTTCCACCTCCGCCATTACAAGGGGTCAATTAACAAGTGTGGCTATCATGTTCCTCCGCCTGGAAAAAGGGAGGCCACAGCAACACCTAATCTAGAGGATGGGCTCCTGTATTGGAGATGAGGTAAATAGTTGGGGTCCCCCACAGCTCTGATCAACCTCAAAAACATTCCACAGTGTTCATACCAAAAACTGCCAGATGGGTATGTCACAGCCTAGTGCCAGTTACTAGTGCTGCTTGTGCAGCATTCATCTTTCGTCATCTGAAGAATTCATGTTTAACCTATTTTGGTTCCTGGACGTAGAAACTACGTCCAGGAACCATGCGCGCTACCGCGCGCTCCCGTGGCCGATCGCGTGCACGCGTTCTCCCGGCCCGCGGTTCGTTAGCCAGGCAATCAGTGTATCGGGCTATGGTGCCCGATCACTGATTCCTCTCCCCCGCTGAAAAAGCGACAGCTTCTCTCGGAAGCTTCGCTTTTTCTGGCTGTAACGTACCCCATATGTCGCTCTAAGCGTGTGCTACGCTTAGAGTGACGTCATGTAAACAAACTCATGGCCGCTATCTTGTGGCCAAAAAGTAAAACTACAACTAAAAGTAAAAAAAAATAAAATTCAAACACACATTTACATTATAAATCACATGTTTACATCCCACCCTCCCAAAACTACCCAAATAAAATGTTTAATAGAAAAAAAACAAAAACATTACAATAAAAAAACAACAACATGTAAATATTTACATAAGGGTCTAAACTTTTTAAATATCAATGTAAAGATGAAATACTTCTATATTTTTTTTACTTCAAACTTGTAAATAGTGATAGATGCAAAACGGAAAAAATGCACCTTTATTTCCAAATAAAATATTGTCGCCATACATTGTGATAGGGACATAATTTTAACGGTGTAATAACCAGGACATATGGGCAAATACAATATGTGAGTTTTAATTATGGAGGCATGTATTATTTTAAAACTATAATGGCTGAAAACTGAGAAATAATTAATTTTTTCCGTTTTTTTTCTTATTCTTCCTGTTAAAATACATTTACAGTAAAGTGGCTCTTAGCAAAATGTACCCCCCCCCCCCCAAAGAAAGCCTAATTGGTGGCGGAAAAAACAAGATATAGATCAGTTCATTGTGATAAGTAGTGATAAAGTTATAGGCTAATGAATGGGAGGTGAACATTTCTCAAGTGAAAACGACGGAACGCGAATGGATTAACATAAACATGGTTGATCTTAACTGGTCTGAACTACAGGTTTTGGGCTTGATTAAAGTGCATTATAGGAGGAGATGTCACAAGTAATTCAGCAAATCTAGACAGGGTTTAAAAAAATAAATAAAAAAAAAATCTGCTGCTAAGTCAGAAAAGATTGCAGGCTTCACCTGCCATACTGATGCAGGGAGGATTGCTGAAACAAGCAGTAATTAAGGGCAGGCGGTTGAATTCCAGGATACAGACCAAGGTCAGGGATACAAGGTCGGCAATAAGCATAGTCAAGGTCTCAGTCTGAGTTCAATCCAGAGATACAGTCAGGCAGCCCAGGTCAGAACGTAGGTACAAGACAAAAGCAGGGCTAGCCAGATGCACAGACACTTTCAGGCAACCAACTAGCTTCCAGAACAAACTGCACATCTTGTAGGTAGAAGGGTCAATGTGGTTAGAATGAGATTATGGTGTGTAGTCATTTACACCACACCCTGTGCCTGCACGAGCAGGGCATAACACCACAATGTGCAAGTATGCATACACATGAAGCCACAACCATCACCTCCAACCGTGGAAAGCGGTATGCTTAGAGAGACCAATATGCCAGAGGAGCAAGGACACATAACTACGATAAGGTGTTTCATAAGTGCTTTTGAGTAGGTGCTTTAAATGCAAAAGGCCGTGAGGAAAAAGGTATGCCATGGACAGCAAAACCTCTTGTGCGTTTAATGTTGGCCTAAGCCACAGTAGAGGGTCTTACTTCAGATTAGGTTGCACATTATAAAGCCTTTCTGGACTTCCGGTTCCGGCGCCCGCATGATCGGAGGCAAGTGGTGAGAGCTCCGTGCGGAATCCGGCTTCGCCACTAATCAGCAGCCAAGCAAAGGACAAGAGGAGGCCCTCCGAACAACCCTAAGTCCCCAGCATACAGAGGTACGGCGAATGGACAAATACCTCACCCGATCCTCTCGGAAGAAAGCCGAGAAAGACGCCCGGCAGGAACAGCGCGCAGGCAAGATGGCGGCGGGAAGAGCGCGCACCTCCCAGAGCCCCGAACCTCACTCACCCGCGAGAACGTGGGAGACAGAGAGTATAGAGGAAGAACGTACCAGGGGGTCACTTCACAGTGAGGACTATAGAGCAATCGCCCAAGAAGTGGCTAAACTCATCACGCCTGACCTTCAATCCATAGTGGAGGGCGCTGTGAAGAAGTCTTTGGGGCATGTGACACGCCAACTACAAGAACACGCTGGGAGGATTGGTGAGGCAGAGAAACGCATAAGAGAGCTGGAAAAAGATGTGGAGGAGGCGAATAAACAACTAGAGGACTCCCAGAGACACGAGCAAATGTTTTACGACCGCATAGAAGAAATGGAGAATCGGTCTAGAAGGAATAACCTAAGAGTGGTAGGCCTTCCTGAGCAATATAAACTACAAGACATCGACGAGTTTTGTGAAAAGACCCTGCCAGAACTCCTAAACATAGAGGGAACCTGCAGAGCGGAACGAGCCCACAGAGTGGGCCCCCAGAGATCAGAAGGCGACAAGAGACCACCCAGGCTGGTAATGGTCCGTTATCTGGACTATAAAGATAAGGCAAAACTGCTCTCAGCTTTTAAAGCACGCAGGGAACCGCTTCTCCTGGAGGGTAAGAAAATCATGATCTTTAATGATTACTCGGCAGATGTCACCAAACGCCGCCAGGCGTTTAATGAGGTATGCTCGGAATTGGTGAAAAGAAAGGTTAAATTTGCCCTGATGTACCCTGCAACTATGAGAATAACGGCGAAAGATGGGGAGACTTACATCTTCAAAAAACCCTCTGATGCCAAAAAATTCCTTTCACACCCTACCGCCTTAAATAGCCCGGCCAAAAAAACTGCGAATCACTCGACAGAGGATCCAGACACGAGCACCTGAGAAGAGACTGTTCAGGAGGTCGTAAGTTACACTGTGATCCTGCGCTGGGGACAGTTTTATGTTACACGTTTTTTCTTGATAAGTTTAATGGCTGCACATACATTCTAAGCAAGTGCTTATTAGAATCCCGCGAAGCCGGGGAAGCAGGAGAAAGGACACTCACTGAGGGAGATAATGGCGGATGAGACATGCGGGGAAGAAGTGAGGTCAGAAGAAAGAAGGGATGAAAATGGGGATCTGAACTTACGGGGAAAACTAACCATTCGCTCAGCGAGCGAGAGTTCTGCGGGTAGGGGAAGGGGGGAGGGATATCTAGTTGGTCACTCCATGCTTGAGGAATTTGTATGGGATTGTTGTCTACTCTATGCTCCTTTGGTGGACAAGGGGAGCTCTGACTCGCGAATTTATGGTCTTAACACCAGGTGTCATACATTCTTTCTGATATATAGATGACATTTAAAGTTATATCATGGAATGTAAAGGGCCTGCGGTCTCCGCATAAGAGATCGCAGGTCCTGCGCCATCTGAAGAAACTACATGCGGACGTGGCAATATTGCAAGAGACGCATCTAAAAGTGGGGGAGGCGAAACTTATGCGGAAAAGCTGGGTAGCTGAAGTATTCGAATCACCGGCGCAGAACCGCAAGGCGGGAGTTTTAACTCTGGTTAGTAAAAAGGCTCGGGCAAAGTCAGAGCTCCTCTGGTCGGATGGGGAGGGAAGATGTTTGGTGTTAAACCTTGTATTACCAGGAGACAATCTCACAATCTTTAACATCTATGGACCAAATTCGGGCACAAGTCAATTTCTACACAACTTACAGTGGCAGGTAACAAAAGAAGTGGCTAGCAATCTAATAATAGGAGGGGATTGGAATACGGTAATGCACATAGATGAGGATAAAAGGGGAGGAAATAGTGCCAGGTCTCACCCAGGGGGTAAAGAAACACCCTTGGCCAAGTTCCAAACAGCTATGCAACTCACAGATTCCTGGAGATATATGCATCCATACGATCGTGAATATTCATTCCATTCGGCAGCGCATGGAACCTTCTCCCGCCTAGATTGTATCTTTACAAACGAACGTTTAGTAAATAGAATTCGTGCAGCGGATATAGAGGATATAATAATCTCTGACCACGCTCCGGTATCCCTGGAGATACAGGAAAAAATTCAAAAGGGTTCGGATATAATCTGGAGATTCCCCTCCTTCCTATATGGGGATGAGGGGTTCCATGCGCTGTTGAAGGGATGGTGGTTCGAATATGGGGAAGACAATAGGGAACATGGGGCGACCCCCTTTCTCTTTTGGGATACGGCCAAAGCTGTACTGAGAGGACGTATCATGGCATATGTAAGCGCAAAAAAAAAGGAAACAGCAAAAAACTATACAGAGGCACTATTAAGGGTTAGAGAGGCCTTCAGAAATTACAAACTATCCCCGACTGAACAGACAAAAAAAGAGTGGCTTTCAGCGAAAGCCAATTCAGACAAATGGTTTAGAGAGAAGGAGACACTATCCAGGTCATACACAGAGCTGAAATTCCACAAACATGGCAGTAAAGCGGGACGTCTTCTGGCCTTTATGGCGCGAGGACACTACACACCTACGGAAATACACACAATACGGGACGAGAGAGGGAGCCTGTTACATACACCAAAGCAGATAAATGAATGTTTCCGGCGATTTTATGAGGCACTATATGCAGATTCAGGGGAAGTAGATGCTGAGGGGATTCAAAATATTTTGCATAAGGTCAACCTACCTCAACTCACTCGGGAAGAGATGGAAGGTCTCAATGCGGATATCACTGAGGGAGAGATTAAAGCAACTATAACAAAT